>NW_008335438.1:2751347-2779003 GCF_000622305.1 Nannospalax galili
TCTGCCTCTCTTAGACTTGCCTGTCAGTAGATTTTTCTCATTTCAGATCCAGATGGTCCACTTGACCTTGAAAACAGCCTTCTGGGAGAAGATTAAATCTTACACCTAAAATCATTATTCTTGGCAACTCAGTGGACATAGAGGCTAAAATGTTCCCTCTTGGGAACTGGAACCCCAGCCCCAAAGATGGCTTAGAGACGCCTATAGCTGCTCTCTTATCTGCAGATAAGCAAGCTTACCAATTAAAATTCTTGCTTTCTCATTTGCATAACTTTCTCACACTGAGGTAATTGCAGGGAATGCTGGACAGTCCATCTCCTTCCATCCTTCCAATCTGGACATTTGAAAATTCAATATAGCTACATAAGGACAGGACCTGCCAGTGCCTTGGCACCATCACCACTATCATCATAAAACACATAGCAAACACCTGCTCTCTGGGAACCCCTACCATACATGGAAGTATAAGATCCAATCGCTGTCCCAAAGACATCTCTGAGAGCATGTGACCACAGGACACACATAAATTTATGTAAGGTGAAGAAAATGAATAGGGACTGGGGGTATGCCTTACTGAGAGCACTTGCTATACAATCAAGTTTGGGTCCTCAGTACCCACATAAAAATTTGGGAATGGCTACAGTGCCAGTGCTGAGGATCCCTGGATCTCACTACCTTGCTAGCCTAGCCCAGAAATGGTGAGCTCCAAGTCCAGTAAGAGACCCTGTCTACAGAGGCTAATGCAGAGTTATACAGCAGGTACCCAACTCCCTCTTCTGGCATCTGTACTGAAGCATGGGCGAACACACCTATACACACACATTCATACACTACACACACACACACACACACACACACACACACACACAAATAAATGGCTTTAAGGAGAACAAGGCAGGCAATAAATGTGGAGGGGTCTAGGAAAGAGAGATACAGAACACTGCAGAGCCTCAGGCAGACAAAATGTCCTCACCAGAAAGGAGGGTTTGAGGGAGTGGTTTGACTGAGATGAAAAGAGGGAGAGTGGTTTGATTGTGATGAAAAGAGGAACATTGTATGAACAGAGACTTTGGGAAAATGGGCTTGGTGTATCTGACCAGTTAATGGGCTTTGCTGCTGAGGGTGTAGAAAGAGGCCTGACCTCTTTCTACAGGGACCATATAATGTCCAGGTCATTTGGTATATGTAGGGATATTAAATAACAATGCCTGGGGTTTTACTAAAAACAAAAATTTATCTTTTGTTTTTCTTTGGGTTACTTTGAAAAGCAGGTGTTTTTAGTTTAGAAAAGACTAAGAACTATTTAGTTTATAAGTTATTCTTACTTATTCTGATTACATTAACACTTTTAATATCTTAAAATTAAAACATATAATAACATATATATGTCATGCATGGGAAAACTCAGGCTTTCAGCACACCATCCCACCAGTCTTCACAAATGCATAGAGCATATATCCACAGGAATAATCAAAATATTGAAGTTCTTGCACCCCGGACTCCTGTGGTCTTTGTAGACAGCCCTTTCCTCTCATGTCTGGTCCTTGGCAACCTCGGATGTGTGGATCTGTTTTCTGTTTGTACAATCCCACCTTTCCCAGAATGTCGTATAAATAGAATTATACACCCTATAGCTGTTGAGTCTCACCTCTTTTCACTTAGTATAATACACTTGAGAGTCACATCTCTCATAGGCGATTACCTTTTGTTGCTGAGTAGATATGCCAAAGTGTGTTTATCCATCCAAGTGGAAGGACATCTGAGTGGCATCTACATTTTTAGCACTAAGTAGTCAAGCAGCTCTAAGCACCCACATTCAGGTTTGCACGTGAGCCTACATCTTCATTTCATCTGTGTATATATTTAGGAGTGAGTCTCATTCCTAACTACATGATTGCTGGCTCATAATAAGTGTATGTTTAGGCTTATGTTTTTTAAAAACTCTGCCAAGCTATTTTCCAAAGTGATTGTCCTGTTTTGCATTTCCACCAGCAGTGTATAACACATTTCCAGTTTCTCTGTAAATACTTTCCAGCACTTGGCATTGTCCTTTTAGAACATCTAGCCATTATGGTAGGTGTGGGGCCACATTTCATCGTTGCTGTAGTGTGCATTTTAGCTGTAATTGTGCTTTTGTATAATATTGAGCATGTTTTTATTTAGCTGGTAAGGTTTTAACTCTGTCTCAACTATACAGAACCATTTCACTGGTGCACCCTATGGGACATATGTCATGTCTGGAGGCATTTGGGTGTCTCAAATGGGTGTATCTGGCTAGTGTCTAAGGGTTAGAGGCCACAGACGCTGCTAACCATCCCAAATGTACAGAACAGCCCCAAGAACAGAATCATCCATGCCAACATTTCAGTGGTGTCAAGCTGAGAAACTTCACTACAAGGTTATCAGGAAAATTCTAGACATGAGCCACCATGAAGATTACAGAAGTTCTATGTGTTATGTCACATTCATATGTGGTATGTCACATTCGTACTAAATAAAAGGACCTAGGAAGTAATCTCTAATTGCTGTGATGCCTATTGTTAACTTTCAGCATGCACCCAGGTTCATAGACTCAAAACCTCAGCAAATGCCTTGACAAGATGAGCAACTGCTCAGGTTTAGACCTACACTATTGGGTAGTTGACCCTCTACCTCTGGGAATAAATGTCAGCTTCTTGAGGTTTTTCCTATATTCGGAGACTTTGCATCATCAATGAGCCCAAAACTAGTTATGCTTGCCTCATTAACCCTTGAACTCTCTCCACCTCCTGCATCTCAGCTGCATCTCAGTCTTTGGCTGTGAAATGAGACAAAAGTGATAGCCAATGGTTAGGGCCACTTGGGACTCTCACAGGCCTCACTTCTCCAGGGAACCTTGGGTGCTGTTCTGCTAACCAACAAGACATAAAATCATTCATGAGCCATTTTGGGGGCACTGAAGGCATATTTGTATTTAAGGACTCCTGCCTCCAAACACCAGAAATAAATTTTAACGAATAATTAACAGACATACAAGACTACATGATTTACCTAAAAGGAATGTGACTTTCTTTGAAGGCTACTTGTAGAGTTTACTCATCTTTAGATATAGATTTTTGCCTAAATGCAAAAGTATTTCTGGTCTATTGGACCCAGAAGTTCACCTTCAGAATGGAAGTAGAAAGAGCAGGCAGGGGCTAGGGAGATGGCTCCTTTGGTAAAGTGCTTGCCACATAAGCATGAGAACCTGAGTTCAAATACCCAACATTCACGTAAATGACAGAACCTCATGTAGTGCCCTGTATCCCAGTTTTGGGGAGCTGGAGACAGGCAGACCACCAGAGCTCAGTGGCCAACCAGTTCGGTTGAATCAGCAAGCTTCAGGTTCAGTGAGGGACCTTTTCTAAAAAAATATTATGGGGACTAGAGAGATGGCTCAGTGATTAAGAACAGAGGCTGCTCTTGAGAGGTTTCAGGTTCTGTCCCCAGTATCTGCATGGAAGCTAACAACTATCTGTAACTCCAGTTCCAGGGGGATCTGATACCCTCCTCTGGCCTCCATGGGCATTGCAGTATGTGGGCCCACATACATACATGCAGGTAAAACACTCATACACATAAAATAAAAGATGAAAGTGATTGAGGAAAACACCTGTTCTAGTTTGCCTTCAATTGCTGTGACAAAACACTCTGACAAATACCATCTTGGGGAGGAACGGGTTTATTTGGTTTACATCTCCCAGGTCACAGTTCATCACTGAGGGAGCTCAAGGTAGGAACTCGGGGCAGGAACCTGGAGGCAGGAGCTGAAGCACAGTCCATGGAGGAATGCTGCTTACTGGCTTGCTCCCCTGACCCCTGCTCAGCCTGCTTTCTTATACAATACAGGTCCACCAGCCCAGGCGTGGCACCACCCACAGTGGGCTGAGCCCTCCCACATCACTCAACAATCAAGAAAATGCCCCACAAGACATGGCCACAGGCCAATCCAATGAAGGAAATTCCCCAATTGAGGTTCCCTCTACCCAGGAGTGTCAAGTTGACAGCTAAAGCTATCCAGCACAACACCTGACATCAACCTCTGGCCTCTGCACCTGCACACACATGTGCACACACACACACACACACACACACACACACACACACAGAGCAAGAAGGCAAAAAGACTATTGACCACTACTTACTGAAGCCAAATACTGCTTTGAAATTTTCTCATTTTTCTCAGTTAAGACAAAGCAAACTTCATTCAAGTGCTAAAATGTGGCTGTTTTATCTGTGCCAGAGGCTTTGGCAAACACCAAAGAGGCTCAGGCTATGGCACCTGTCCTTCCAGAATCTGTCTTGGTACGGGGAAACACTGGATGGTCACCCTATAAGCATCGAGTCATCCATTAGCTGGTGGTCCAGAAGCCTGGGCTGTTAGCTCCTTACAGGTTCACACCCCTCCAGCTGACACTTGCACAACTAAACTGATGGGATATTCAGATGGTGTTTCTCAAACTCTTGGTGGTAAATGGCTCTTTTCAACATTCCTAGCTTACTGCAGACCAATGCCTTGGTAAAGCACAAGAAATTATGCCTGCATGTCACAACAATGCCAAATTCTTGTGCAAGTCTTTAAATGCTTTCTCTCAATTTCTGTGGTTATCTCATTGTTAACCAATCACAATAACAACACAGCCTACAGCGTAGCATTGGTCACAGGCCACACTTGGGCAATGAGGAAGAAGAGGACAAGCTAGGCCTAAAGTGACTGAGGATTCCTAAACCCTCAGTTCACACTCAGTTCACTGGACTGGGGCTGTCGCAAGCACACAACCCAAGCAAAGCGAAGGACTCCCTGTCCTCAAACCCCACCCACATGTGAGATTGCCTCTCAGATCCTCTTCCTCCCAGATCTGTTTTCTATTCAGTCACTGAGTGGATGAAGAAATAAAGACAGAAAAGACAGACTGACAAAAGGCAGGGGCAGGGCTTTGGAGTGGCCGAGACCAATTTGGAGTACATTGGCAAAGGCGTGGCTCTGCATATCACCTTTCACTCAGACCATCTCCCATTGATTCATCCCATGGACTCTGTTTGCCCCTCTTTGAGCTGAGATTGTTAGGCTGGGTTCTCACGCCTCCTTATTTGTCATCGGGTGTTGCCTGTCACACAGCATCATCAACAGGTCACTCACCTACAACCTAATGGTTCTCTAATTAGCGTTTCAAGCTCTCTGAAATATCTAGTTTATAGTGATCAAAGGTTCCTCTTCTCCCTCCCACTTCACCCACAGCCACCATAGAGTGGCCAGGCTTGGCTTACTTTCCCAATCTGTGGCCAACTTCAAACTAGTGACCTGGAGAGGAGTCACCCACCCACAAGCAACCTTGGGCTTGCATCTCTGAGGAAAGCCTTTTATTTTAAGAAACAGAGTGAACTCTCACAATAAGAACTCTCCTACAACGTGGGCTGAAACTTCATTACAAAACCAAAAGTCAGCGGAGAGAAACAGGAAGAGTATCAGTAGCCTCAGAACTGGTCAGCAGCCTGTTTTAATGAGAGAAGGAAAAAAAGACACCAGGAAGTTCTCTGTGTGTCCTTAGACTTTCATGAGTGGTGCTGAATATTTTGCAGGGCGTGGTTAAAGATTCTCTAAGTGAGCCATTACTTAGCTGTTCTCATGAAAGAACAGAAAAAAGTATTCACCATGGTTAGGACATTGTTGTAGTGCTTTTAGCACAGGTATCAGTACCGTGTTTTTCAAATTGCTCAAGAAGACAGGAAATTAATTAGACCTCAAAACCAAGTTGTCACATAAAGGTACCTTTGTGCCTTCCTTCCTGACACTTCGAATGACATCATTTTGAGAAATGGTTAGAATGACCTCTTAGCCCATCTTTCCTCTCCATTCTTCCAACTTCTACCTATCCTTGAGCTGGAGAGATGCCTCAGTGGGTAAAAACACTTGCTGCGCGAGCATTGGGACCTGAATTTGAATCCTCGGCACTCATTTAAGAAGCCAGGCACGGCTGTTCATAGCTGCAAGTCATACATTGGTGAGGTGCAGAAAAGGGGGTTTCTGAGAGCTGATGGGCCAACCCAGTGGAAATCCTCGGCTTCTGCTTCATTTCAAGGCAATGGCGATATGGCCATAGATGAAGACACCTGGACACTCTGGCCACCACATGAACATACATGGGTATCTGCACCTGCACACAAGCATGCACTACACATGCATATCACACACTACATACACAATACTCCTCACACAGTCCTCTTTTGCACATAAATCTGCAAGGACAGTTAATCTCAAACCCAGAGAGCGAGCCTTGCAGAGCAGGACTTAGCTATGTCATCTTGTGCCTTTATTTGCAAAGGTCCAGAAAGATGACTTATTTGTGACCATTTAGCCAATAAGTGTTAGAAACAAGAGCTAGAATCTAGGGGGTTTATTCCTTCTGGTTTTGTCTTCCTTAGCTTATATGATAAACTTTCATAGTACAACTTGGTTCCCTTCCCTGCAGTCCACTGTTCTGTGTTCCACCTCAGTGCACTGGAGACATCTTCCCCTACCCTTCCTCCTGGAGCCTGTGCATTCTACCTTTCCCACTATGGAAGTTCAAAGATTAGGAAATATTTTTAATTTTTTTTATTATTGGTTTGTGTGTGTGTGTGTGTGTGTGTGTGTGTGTGTGTGTGTGGTATACATTTGTGTGGGTTCATGTGGCATCATGTGGAGTCTAGAGGTCAGTGTTGGATATCTTTGTCAACCACTCTTCACTTATTTTTTGAGACTCTCACTGAACATGCACTTACTGATTTGGCTAGACCGGCCAGTTACCAGTATGGCCTACGGTTCTTCCTGTCTCTGTCTCCTCAGTCCTGGGATTGCAGACATGTGCCACCACACCTAGCTTTTACTCGAGTGCTGAGAATCTGAACTTGGGGTTTTGTGCTTCCATGGCAAGCACTTTACCAACTGATCCATCTCCCCAGGCCTGGGGTTTTAATATACAAGAGTGACAGGAAGGACATTCCCCACCACTGGACCAAGAAGGGCAGAAAGCAAAGGGTGGGAACTTCCAAGAGGGTCAGGGCAGAAATATGAGTTTTCCCGACATCTCTGATGACAGTCCAGGCTCACGGTTCTCTTGACTTCCCTCCCTGCTGTATTTGTGTGTCCTTTTATTCTCAGCGAGGAAGCTCTGGGTTCCACAACACCGACTTGCTTGCTTGATTCCACAACAGTCATGGTCTCCTTCCTATCACTAGAAAAACATTAAAAGTAGCTCAAACTTTACTTATAGCCTCTCCCCTCCACCAACTACCAAGTGTCAATAATCATGGTACTGTGTTCAACAGTTATTTGACTTAGCTCCACCCCTTGCCTCCTACCATTCCTCATGTGCTCAAAAAGCTTCAGGCTATCCAAGGACATGCACCCAGATGGCAGCCTAGGGAAGCCCCAAAGGAAAGGCACTCCATCTGGGATGCCACTCAGTGGAAAGCTGTCCCCAGGGCTTTAACCTTGACGGGATAGTAGCTGGTAAAGGATTTTTAGACGTGGTACCTGCAAAACAAATTGACCCAGACAACTGCTGCCCCCTCCTTTCGGGTGAAGGCAGCAGGTCTCACCTTCCTCAGCAATCAACGCAGCTCTTTGTACACACGGTGTTTCTTTGGTGCAAAGAGGGCAACATCTTTTTTGAAAAACCTGGCAACCAAAATGCAGCCATGATGGCCTCTCCACGGAGATGAGATAAGAAGGAAACGACTCATTAAATACAACATTCTGAGAAAATGGCCTTCGTTAGCAGTCTATTTGTTTCACTTTTTAATTATATTTATCAGTCATAATAATCATTAGCAAACTATTTACATAATTGGCCATAACCTATAATTGACCAGGACCAACAGACAAGCTACTCTTTTGACCCAAAGACGACAACTATTTTGAAATCCCAAGAATTTCAGTGCAGTTCTATACATGAAGTGTACTTCTTTCTACTCCTGAGAAGGGAGGAAACAGCTGCAGGTTCTTGGGCAGAAGCTCAGAAGATACTTTGCCAGTGTCTCACATCAGCACTGCCCGAAAATGGTTTGTGCCGCTTGTAGAAATCGTTCCCATGGAGGGAGTTGAGCCTGGGAGCCAGGGGTTACTGAAATGTGCATCCTTGTAGCTCAGCTGGTGCCCAGGTTTCCCCCTAGAGCTTTTAAGTCATTTCTCCAGAAAGAGACGAGCGGGGAATAAGAGTGGAGAACAGGCTAAATGTCTCTCCTTCGCATGTTGGAAAAGATTCTGCTCTCATGATCCAGTTAAAGAAGAATGGAACCTACCTGTAGTGTCTGTTTTCACTTAAACTTGACTGTAAAATCTCAAATCCAGAGCTAAACTAGAGTCACTGAGAAATTAAATATCTAGCCTCAAGCCACAGTGTGAGGTCCAGATCTAGCCATTCTAAATTATTTTTCATTCTCTTTTCTGTGTCTCCTTAAATAGAGGCTTAGAAAGATGCATTTATTGATCACATATTATATGCAAGGCAAGGTGCTGGATGCAAAAGTAACAAGAGGTCTTGAACACAGTTGACTAGTTGTCTATTGCTGCGTTATTTTATTTGCTCGGGATTCTGTGGTCAGGAGGTTGAGCAGGGCTGAGCTAATGGTTTTTCTGCTGGTAGTGCCTAGAGTCACTCATGCTCCTGAGCTCATAGATCTGCATTTCCTCTGGGGCTAATATAGCCTTGTACATCAGCAGGTTGTGGTTAGCTGTCAACTGAGTTAGGTAATTGGTCAGAGGGAGGTATATTCTGAAAAGACAAGTCCAACAAACATGTACTTTTCAAGTTTCTTTTTAAAATTTATTTATTTATTTTATGTGTATGAGTGTTTTGCCTGCATGTATGTAAGTGCACTCGGGTCATGCAAAGCCCGTGGAGGCCAGAAAAGGGTGTCAGAGCCCCTGAAACTGGAGTTAGTGATGGTTGTTAGTTGCCATGTAGGTGCTAGGACTCAAACCTGGGTTCTCTGGAAGAACAGCCAGTGCTCTTAACCGCTGAGCCATCTCTCCAGCCCTGAAACAACTTCTTATACCATGCTTGCTGGCATTAGCCAAAGCCAGTCACACACAGGACCCATCATCACCATGGGAGGAGGCTACCAAGGGCGTTGGGTGGGAGGGATTTCCTGGGGCAATGACTCATGTGAAAATAAGCTATGTGCATCAAAATCACAGCACAAGGCTTGTTCCTGCTTCCCAAGGCCCCAGGCCAGGACTCTTCCCTGTCTTCAGCAGTTTGGCTCCCACATTCTGGTTGGTACATGGTTCCCAGCAAACTTTGGCAACTTCAACATCCTAGACATGTAGTAGCAACCTCTGAACCTAAGACCGCTTTGCTTTTGGGCCAACAATCCTCATTTGTTTATTTTCTTAACTAGCTTAAATATATAGTAAAGTAAAATATGTACCTGATAAAAGATATTTAAATACTGCATAGAATAAACAACTAAAAATAAAAGTCCTGCAACTCCATCTTATCATCTACTCTGTAGATTTTTCTTCTGAAGATGTCCCAGCATTATCTGAATCCCAAGTCCTTCTCACTTCCTGTTCAGGACTTCAAAGCCATAGGATTTCTCTGGGTCTGCAAAAGCAGTAGGGATGGAGTGGGCTGCCCAGTCTCTGGAATATTCCACCATCTCCTGCTTAATCCCTCTCAGCTGGCTGTGGAGTCTGGATCTGTTAACTTCAGAACTCTTGATTGGGGATCACCTCCTTCCCACTGGAAATGGTTCTGTGGAGCTGGAGCTGGTGACTTTGCTGTCCTGAACCAAGCTTTGTGCCGGAACTTACGCAGTGGGCAACCCCTGAGCTGTAGTAACCAGTAGGATGTTGAAGGGGTTGCATGGGAAGTATCATGGAACCTTAGAATCTGCCACCTGGGAATAGGTTTTTGACTCACAGTCCAATCAACAGTACATTTTCCCTATCAAAAAAAGCAATGTGGTTCTGTTCTGTTCACACAGTCTGTCTGGGCCCAGTCAGAAGAACTAAATAATACACCCCAGAACAAACAGACAGGGGACAGGTGTGTGCAAGCACACACCCAGGTGGCACACAGCAGGAACTGGCAGCCAGACACTGCCACAGCCTCTCTGTGGAGACTGTCCTTAAGACAGACTGGGAACAAGGGCATCAGCTGAGTCCAAGAGGACTGATGATCCTCACCACAAACCTGGGCAAAATAACACCATTTCCTCAGCCCTGGGAATCAGAGGATTTTTTTTTTTTTAAATCAAACCCTGTGCTCCAGGAGCCTGATTCTTAATCATCTACCTGGACTGAGCAAGTTACTTAGATATAAGAAATACGGAAGTAGTTCTTCATGATACAAGTAGTTTCATGCATTGCTGTGAGCTGCAGTTCTCATAACAATGGCTTCAGTGATTCCTAGCAGATTTTTTCCTGATCTTCCTGAAGCCTCGTGTTAGAGAACTGTTGTTGCCCAACGGAGGAAAAAGGGCTTGTTCTGCCCAGTCTCTCTCCAAGCTAGCTGTGTCCAGAATGGAATCACCCAGCCAGTGCCCTCTTCTCAGCCTGATTTTAATAAGGTTCATTTCCCCCTGTTCTTGGGACAGAGCGTACCCACTTCCTGGTAACGTCTGAACACATCTTTTCTAGGAAGATTCTCACCCCATCCCTGGAGGAAAAAGAGGCAAAAAAAAAGCTTAGAGTATTCCAGAGTCTCTTCCCCAGCTCTCTTTACCTCTATTTCATCCTCTGTCCTCCAACCTCTTTTTTTTGAGGGGGAGGGGTGTCTTTTTGAGACAGGGTCTACCTGTAGCCCCAGCTGGCCAGGGACTCTCTATGTAGACCAGGCTGACTCTGAACCCACAGAGACTACCTGCCTAAGCCACCGTAGTGCTGGGTGATTAAAGCTGTGCACCACCACACCCAGCTTCCAACCTCTTTTTGAATTAGTATTTCTTGTTATTAAATTTGTCCCATCATATTTTTATCTTCTTTTTGGTTCCGAGAGAATTAATCTCCTCCTCCCACTACTTTGAGAATCACTGCTTTCCCTTCTTGGAGGTTGTGTGGCCTGCTTCCCCTGTTGACATGACCTCTTGGATCTCCTTGACACCAATTAGAACTTTGCCCCAGTCTCTTTCACTGGAAACTATTTGCTCCATTCCTCAGATAGACCCTGTGATGATTAGATTTAATTGTCAACTTGATACAATCTAGAATCAGTCACCTGGGAAGAAAGTCTCAGTGAAGGATTGTCTAGACCAGGTTGGCCTGTCTGCATGTATGAGGGATTGAAATTAAGATAATAGATGTGGGAGGACTCAGCCCACTCTGGGAAGCACCATTCCCTAAGTAGGAGGGTTCTGAATTGTATAAGAGTGATGAAATCAAGCTGAGCACATGCAAGCAGGTGGGCATGCATGCGTTCAGTTCTCTCTGCTCTTGACTGTGGAAATGGTGTGACAGCTGCTTTTTGACAAAAAAAATTTATTTTATGTGTATGAGTATATTGCCTGCATGTGTGTAAGTGTACCCATGTCATGCAATGCCCGAGGAGGTAGAAGAGAGTGTCAGATCCCCTGGAACTGGAGTTATAGACAGTTGTTAACTGCCATGTGGGTGCTGGGAACCAAACCCAGATCCTTTGCAAGAGTCGCCAGTGCTCTTAACTGCTGAGCCATCTCTCCAGCCTGTGACCAGCTGTTTTAAGTTCCTACTATTTTGTCTTCCCCATCATGAACTGTAACCTGGAACTGGGAACTAAAATAAACCTTTTCTCCCCTAAATTGGTTTTTGTCAGGGGTTTTTTTTGTTTGTTTGTTTGTTTTTTTAATCACAGCAACAGAAATGAAACTGGAGCATATCTATTCTTAATTTTTTTCAAATTAATTTTTAATTGATAGATAAATTATGTATATTTATTATGTGTAGCATGTTGTTGTGAGGGGTGCATGATTTAAAGAGTAGTTACAGCTACCTAATTAGCATATGCATTGCCTCCTATAGTTATCATTTTGGGGGATAAGAGTGTGGAACCTCCATTCTGTTGACTTTGCTTTTTCAGAAGACAACACATCCTCATATGTCACCATGTTATACAACAAGGCTCTTGCACTTGATCCTCCCTTTGAACAACATCTGGTCCTTTAGAAGAGAGGGGTCCTTTATGTCCAATACCTTCTGCTTGCACTGAGTCTTCCAGAGACAGCTGAATGAGTGCTTCATTTTCACAACCGAGAGTTGTGGTGTCATCTTTCCAAATGATAAGCCACCCGTTTCAATAGTTTTTTTTTATGCAAATAAAAGGATTCATTGTAGTTTTTTCTGCTAGGTCAGAGGCTCACCAGTTTCTGAAGAGAGACAATGGTGGGTAATGGAGGGAAGAAGAAGGAAGGAGGCAGAGTCTTGGGCCCTTGGGCAGGAGAGCCTGGTCATATTTACAGCTGCAAATGCACTTTGTGGCAGTCATCCTCTCAGCAAGCTGTCCTTGCCCAGTACCTGGTTCTATCTGGCCTGACTGTCCACTCTATATGTTGGAACTGGAAATAATTGTTACCCACACATGCTGTGGTATTAGAAGAATCTCAATGTTTTTTTTTTTTTCTCTCCCTTTTCTTGGCCCCTACTACACCACATGCGCTCATATCTTTAGTTCTGGTCCTCAGATCTTAGGGATATCAGAGTCTATGGTCTGGATACGGTTTGAGGGTATCTTACAAAGTTTCATGTACTGGAAGTTTGGTCTCCATTGTGGTGATTGTGAGAGGTGACAGACCCTATAAGAGGTGGGACCTACGAGAAGGTGATTCTGTCATCAGAGATGCCACCCTCAGAAGGGACTAATGTAATTCCCTCAAGACCTCAGTTACTTCTCACAAGAACAAGCTGGTGTAAATCCCTCTGGCTTCTCGTCTCACCAGAGGATTCTACCCTTCTCACACATGTTCCCACCATGCCATTCACCATGTTGTGATGTAGCCAGAAGGCTACCACAAGAGCCAAGTAAATACTGGTGCCATGCCTTTCAACTCAGAACTATGAGTTAAATAAGCCTCTTTTCTTTATATATTTCCCAGTATCAGGTATTTTGTTACAGCAACAGAAAACAGACTAATTAATATAGGGTCTAAATTTCTTTTCATTTGTTATATATGCGTTTCCTTTATATATTTCATAAAATTGAAGGACAAATCCTATTTATTAGAATTCCTCTTGAGGAATACACTGTATTTGGAAGAATGATTTAACTTGACAGAAAGACTTGACAGAAAGGCTAAATTTCCAAGGCCATTTTCTTATTACTAAACACAAGTGCTTAACTGAAGGCCGTGACCTAGGGGGAGGAATTTGTTCTGTTTCTGAAACACTGAAAAGCGAGGCGGAGTGAGGAAATGGAAAGAGGAAGTCTCAGAGAAGGCAGAAACCTGACAGTCAGGTTCATCACCTTCACATCTTCAGTTCTGGCAGAGTTTCTCAAAGAATAGTTCTTTGTCGTGAGGAGGTTGTCCCTGCACTTCCTGGCCTCTATCCACCAAATGCTGGTAGCATGCCACTCCAGTTGTGACAACTAAAAATATCTCCAGATACTGCTGAATATCCCCTGAGGTGCAGAATTGCCCCAGTGGAAAAGCCCTGTGCTGATAGAGCTGAACCCACAAAGTGCCTAGGAGATGTGAATTCTCAGTGGAAAGTAGTCAACAGTTTAAATTTCTGTTCAGGCTGATATGGGGCCAGGCAGAGACAGCTTGAGGGACATGGGATAAGAGACTGAAGGAACTATGAGAACAGAAGTCCAGGAATTCACAAATCTGGTGAGCAAATCTTTGAAGTGTCCAAGGCTGTGATCTTTAGGGGCAGGGAATGTGTCCAACATCTGTTGATAATCAGCCCTGGATCAGCTCGTCCTTCCTATTAATCGAGCCAGGTCCAAGCCATACATGACAGACATCCTTCTGTATTCCTGACATATGACTGTCTTCCCTAGTGTCCAACAGTAGACAGCTGTTCCCAGTTTTTAGTGGGTATCCAGGCAAGAACTCAAATTTTCCCCTTTCAAGTACTCCAAAGAAGCAGCTTCTCCATACCAGCCTTGCATCTCCTCTGTGAGGCAGAGACACCAGTCATTGGAATGGAGACAGAGATGCGTCATGAAAACTTTTGCGATCAACAGCTTCCTTTGCTTTGGTGTGCTGGGTTTTGTCTAGGCTGGTCAGTGCTGAACTCTTGGAGATTCAAGGATCCAAGATCGTGTCCCATCTGCCTCTGTTCTCTTCTCCCACGGGAACATTGAGACTGGTTTGCTCTGCATGGTGCCCCCATCTTGTCTTGCAGCAAGTACTGAGATCCTTGGATTTTTCCCACATCACTTCCTTCTTTCTTCTTCTGCCAGAGTCTAATTCTCTATGGATTCTTAAACCCATCCTGGTTTGAGGAACTGACAGTCAAATCAGCACCTCCCTCTTGAGCAGCAGAGATGGAATGATGAAGTTGTGGAGACTGTGACTTCCACATTCTTTGAGTGCTTATTACAGGCCCACCAGTGCTGAAAGAAATCAGCTCCACAACCATGTCCCATTTTGGAGATGAAGAAGTGGGGGTTCTACAAAGTTGTGTAACTTGCCTGTTGTCACAGTGCTAACCACAAATTCCTTACAATATTCAGAGCAAAGATCTAACTTTTCTATGGTAATGGATTTAAGACGGGGTCTCGTATAGACCACGTGAAGCAGTAGCTGGCTTAGGTCAGGATGACCTTGAACTGAACTTCCTGATGGGATGACAGGGCTGTTTGCCAACACCCTGGTTTAGGAGGTGCTGGGGATTCGAACCCAGGTCTTTTGGTATGCTAGGCCAGCACTCTACCCAGAGAACTACAGCCTGTGGGACAAGTATTCCTAGAAAAACCAGGTTACTTTCGTAATTCTACCCATCACAGAGATTTCTGAAGGTAGAATTTGAGGTTAAAAATTATGAACATTTTTTTCAGGGTTCATGGCACATTTTGACAAAGTCCCTTTTTTAAAAGTCTTTGCCATTCTGGTAGGTAAAAATATGCTCTTAACATTTAATGTGTGTTCTTTCTTTAGCTGTGAAGTTCCTGCTTTTTTTTACTAAGTGTCTGCTCTTCTGCTCATAACCACTCTCTGTTTGTGTTGCTCTTTTTCTTAATATTTTGTAAGGTCTTCTTATAAACTAAGAACAGTGACCCTTGGTCATAGTGTTGAAATGTTTCTGTCAGCTTGTCTTTGGATTATCATTATTTAATGTTGCTTAGATTCATCAATTTAATTCTCATAATTTATTCAATTGATGTGGTATTTAGAAAGTATTAAACAGGAGAATTTTCTCCTGCTTTTAAAAAGCTTTGTGTTTTACTTTTATGCTAATCCATCTCTAATGTATTTTAATATTTCAGATGTGGCTATAATTCTGATCTTTTACAAGTAACTGTTCCTCCATCCATTTTTTATTAAATCAGGTCTCTTTCCTCATTGGTCCCCATATTTAGTGCTTAAATGTTTGTGGGTATCTCCTAGGTTTTCTATTCCATCTATGTACTAATGTTCTGCTCATGGGATTTTAAGTAGTTCCTCTGACTCCTTTATTATTCAAAACTCCTTCCTCTCCTTATCACCCTCTTCCAAACCTCTCTTGGCTTTGCTGCCATGTGCATTTTTCCAAGCAAAGTTTAAAGTTGTCATGTTATAACTGTAAGAAAAGAAAAATCCCATTGCTGTTTTGATGGAAGTTGGTTGGTTTCTTACCTACACTTCTTCAAATCTGACAAGGGACATTTCTACCTGCTCCTTCTTTGCCCGGGACACTTTCCTCAACCCACCCTGTGACCTCAGTGACCAGTCACTGGCTTAAGTTGCTTAGTGGTTTGTGATGCCATCCACCCCTTCCCTGATTCAGCTCCCTTTACACCATAGGGCTATCAGGAGCAAAGGCAGAAACTTAGTCGTATCCTCTGCCTAGCAGCCTGGAGTCCACCAGAAAAGAAGGTTATGGGGCTAGAAAGAAAATGTTTGCCATGCAAGCATGAGTTCTGATCCCCAGCACCCACATAAGAAACCCAGCATGGTGCCATATATTTGTAATCAGCTCTGGAGAGGCAGCTCTAGGTGAGCCCCCATGAGACAGACTGTCTCTATAAACAAGTGGGATCAGTGAGATGGTACAGCAGGTAAAGGCATTTGCTGCCAAGCTGGATGACCTGAGTTTGATCCCTGGGAATCCACATGGTAGAAGAGAACTGACTCCCACAAGTTGTCCTCTGAAGTCCACATGCACACCATGGCAAGCGTGTTCCCACACTCACACATCAAACATGCACACACTAAATAAATAAACAAATAAACACTAGGTAAATAGCTCCCAAGGTTGACCTCTGACCACTATGCGTGTACACGCATGCACACACACACCCTCAAATAAAAAAATAAACAAAGGTTGTAATGAGCCAGGTAGAGGTGGATATGGAAGCTGAGCTTTATACTGATCTTGAGACAGCCTTGGCCTCGGAATACTTAGATGGGCTTCCTGACTTCAGAACCCTATCCAAAACCTTCAAGTTCCATCCAATGTACATCCACCAAATCTCCACCACACTCTAACCTTCCGCAGACCCACTGCACTGCGATTTACATTGAGGAGATGTTGCGAGATGGTTTCTGGTAAGAATTCAAGTCAAGACTTATGAAACTGAATTTCCATTTTGACAACTGTGCATGCATAGACATCATCAAGTTTTATTACTCCAAATCTGTTGCTAAACCCATTGCTTTTCTACATGTTAGAAACTCTACAAACAATTTCTGTCATGTTCTAATAACTCCCCTGTCATGTCACTTATCCTGAGTGAGGCAATGAATCTGGGAGTCCAACCACGAAAGTACTTTCTGTCTAAAGTATTAAGCCCGGAAATCCATAATCTCGGGGCCATTGGAAGTAACTGACTAAAAACAGTCACTTGTAGCCACAGGATGATGGAGGTGGTTCCTTTCTGTGTGGGCATCATGAACTTTGAGGGGAAAATGTTACAGTTGTTTCATATCTCACCTTATATAGCCAAAGATGTGGAACAGTCTTGCTCTTGACATTGAGGGACCTTTTCATGGCACTTGGAAATAGAAAAGAATCATATTTCTCTTTGGTTATGTCCTGACCAGGCATGCTCAGTTCATCCTGGGTAAATAATCAACAACCTCTCCTTCTAAATTTGCACTTATACCCTGCATTAGAAAATAAATGGTAGGACAGTCCCTCCTTTGTGCGTAGGAGTGTTAAGTTTTCAAATCTGTACCAGGATTTTATAAACAGAATACTCTGTGGTCTCACTCTATAGATAGAAAGAGCAGGGCAGTGCCTGAGTGAGTGGTGGGATGGAGAGCGCTGCTTACGTTTGTCATGGCAGCTCACACCCCCACACCCAACTGTCACTGATCCTGAAATTCCTACCATTAGAGTTACTACTTCTGCTCTCTGCAGAGGACTTTGAGAAAACCCTTGTTCAGGTACCAGTATCATGGGCAATGACTCCCTCACACACAGGTGCAAATAGCATCTCATCTCATTCCTTTGTTTTTTCTATTGCAAATTTCAAAGGATTAGAGTGGTTCATAAAGAACAAAAAAAAGGGGGGGGGGTAATCCTTCACCTTGGGGAAACCATGGCAGACATCCTTAACCAAGAGAATAATCTCTTGACAAAGGGTGATATCATGTGACCCCATGTCGTGTGGGTCATGTGAGAAGACACTTCATCTTGTGTTATTCCCCAAATCCTCTAATGACTCTCTCTTAGTTTAAAAAAAAATGTCTTGACCAACACAGTTTGAAGACAGTCTACAAGATCACTGGCCGGGGCTAGTCAAGACTATAGTAACAAAGAAACAAGACGTAGAAGATGCAACAGATCTGAGACATGACAGCTGGATGCAAAATGATACCTGATTGGATTCTGGAAAAGAGAAAGCGCATTAGTGGAGAAACCAGTGGCATCCAAACAGTCATAATATATTGTGCTAATATGGTGTGCTAAGCATAGAGTCTAAAATGAATTGACTATGGGAATGGAACACTGTTAACAATGGTGCAAACTGGAAGAGGGGTTGACAGAAACTTCCTGTAGTATCTTTGCAACATCATTCCCCAGTATATTAGACAGGGCTGTCTATAGGAATGGAAGCAATTGGAATGTGTATATATTATTTTTAAAAGAAGCTATTACAACTGGCTTACATGGTTTACATGGTAGGGGTTGTGTGTCCAGCAAGAGTAGTCTGCAGGCTGGAAAGGTAGAAAACTAAGTAGCTGTTCAGTTCACAGAGCTGGAGGCCTCAGCAATCCCAATCTGTTGCTGAAGGCCTGGAAGTTTCTTGGAGAACTGTTGGTCTTAGGTTCATGAGGGAAGGCTGAAGAAGCCTGGAGTTTGACATCACTGGAGGAGGAGACAGTAGTAACAGATGCACTCAGACAGAAGCAAAGATAGGCAGGGGACCCTCCAAACTCTTTATTACTGGGCCACCCATCGAAAGGTGCCATGCCTGTCAGAGTTCAGATCCACAGCAGCCCGGCCCCCTCACCAACAGGGTCTCAAGGTTCTGAAAGTCCCTGAGATAAGCACCCTGGTCTTTGAAGTCAAAACCAGACTTTTCTGCACCTTTTAGCCAGCACAGTAGGCTTCCCCTTTGATCTCAGAAGGGGGCAGGTTTTAACAGTCTCCCCCACCCCCCCGGCCAATTTTTAAAGATATATCTTCCTGCCTTTGGCATCCCCCCCCATAAAAGACCCCAGCTCACAACCCGTAAGCAGACATTTTTTTCCGTGCCCAGAAGGGAATCTGCCCCCTGTGAGGCTTCCTTTGCTAATAAACTGCTTTGTCCTGATCAACCTGATTCATCCTTCAGCTTCTTCATCTATCACTTTGAGGGTGGGTCTCAGCTCTCAGTTAATTCTCTCTAGAAACATCCCCACAAGCACACCTCGAGGGATATCTTTAAGTGGTTCTAAGTTCCTTCAAGTTGATGATTAAAACCAACTATCACATCAACTCTTTAAAAATTATTTTTTAATTTTATTATTGTTTTTTAATTTTTAACTTATTTTTATTTTATGTGTATGAGTGTTTTGCCTGTATGTATATTAAGTGCACCAGATGCATGCAGTGCCCAAGGGGTCCAGAAGAGGGCATCAAATCCCCAGAACTGGAGTTACAGATGGTTGTTAGCCACCATATTGGTGCTGGGAACCAAATCATCTCTGCACCCCTTATCTTTTTTTTTTTTTTTTTAAGGGCAAGGGAAAAATTCTAAATCCATTTTGTTCTCTGGAGTCGCCATCTCCACTCGGGCTGTAGAGGAAACCTGGGAATCTAAAAGTACCCTTAACAATTCTTTCAGTTAGGGGCTGATGCTCAGCTGGTTCACCTCCTATCACCTTCTACCTATGCATACCTGCCATCCCACATCCACCCGGAGCTGTGGTTCAATCTGAAGTGAACCTCACTTGTTCTTGAGCCCATGCTGTACAAGTTCTGATGTAGGTCAGTGGAGACTGCTGAGTTTGCTATCCCTTGCCTGCTACACTGGCTCTCAGGGCCCCACATGGTGACGGTCCATTCTTCTCTGGCTACCAGGTAACCAGCTTTCGTTGAAGGCTTTGGCCTGCACAAGGTAGTGCCTACAGGCTAGAATGGGTTTCTACCATTCCACAACCTCAGTTCTTTCCAATCAACCAGTCTCAGGATTCTGCCCTCTTCAGAGAGTCTCTCCCCCTTCCAGTGGGCTGAGTTCTTCCTCTGCAGGAATCTCTTGTTAAAAACAAAGGCATCTAGGAGAACACCAGACACCTAGGACACAGAACCTGGCTCCTCACTTGAGAAAAGAAGTCCCCAAATATCACTCATTCTTTCCTAATGAGCTTACAGTTGAAGCGTAGTAATTCTCAAACTGGTCATCCACCACGTTAAATATTCAATGTATTAAATATATGGCCCTGAACCATGAACACAAGGAGAATAATGAGTTACATCATAATGGGAAGAATTAATGCCAGCCCTACGCTGCCCTCCACCCACAAGAGATGGGAAAGAATAAAACAATGCAACAGTCCTCACCATAAATGGTCGGGTGTGCCCACAGGACCAAGCAACAAAGAATGTGATCCTTTACTGTTCTAGGTGACCCCAAGACTTCATTTGGCATAAAATTAAGACTGGCAGGTCCTGCTGGAAATGAGTCTTGTCATATATGTGTGAGAATTTTTTTCTTGGCTTAAGTCCAGATGATACTGTCCCCTGAGGCTTAATACTTGTACCTCCTTTGAAGATATGGGAGAGTTTGATCTAACTGGCTGGGTAGTTAAAGAACCAGAAGTTCCTTCTAAGCCTGAGGCAAGAATTGGGAATAAGGATACCCAGACTGGAGGTTTCAGTCTTTGTGGGATCTTGAATTCTTCTCTAAATGCCACCAATCATCAAGATTAAGCCCTGGATATCACTTCAGATAGAACAACTTCAGCCTAGGCAAAAGAAACTGGAGTGGATTGTGTGCATGTATACATGTGTGCATGTGTGCTCGCTCACATATGTGTGACTAATTTTAGAGCATGAGCCTACTACCATTGGGTAAGAATAACCAAAAGAGGCGTTTGATTTGAGATCTTTGGAGGAAGAACTTAAGGAAGGAGACTCAAATTTCAAGATATGGGGATTCTGGTTAGAATTGTGGAACAGGATGTTGGCCACCAACCAGTTTCCAGAGCATCTAGCAGCTTATCCAATGGGAAAAGCGGCCTTAGAGCTTTCTGCAGCACCATTACTGAAGGTGAAGGCAGTTTCACCAACCAGTCTCTATAATTGACGTGAGGAGTTGTTGATGATTGTATTGCCCCCAAGTTTCATCCTCCAGCCCTCCCCAGCTCTGAGAGTTAGTACATTTTAATACAGGCCATTTTTGCTTCACAGGGTCAGATTCAGTTTTTGTTATTGCCACTGAGAACCCCAATTAACACATGTTAACTCCCTTTGTCCCTAATTTATGTAAATTAATGTCACATGGAAAAGATTCCCTTGTGCCTGGAAACACTCCATTAAATGCCTGTACTGGAACCAGGCTGCTGTTTAGCAAAAGAGAGCAAAACGTGTTTTTGTTTCCGCCTTCCATATCGCCTATTAATCTAACACTATGTCTAAGTCCCAGAGACCTAAAACCACTAGTAAGCCATGAGGGCTTGTGAGCTAATTATAACAGCTTTTGCTAGGTTTGGCTTGTGGTTTTCCTCTTAGAATGAAATGTCAGGCATGGGGGGAGGGAGGCTGTGGTGTGTTGCTGCTGATGTTTTAACCAAGGATCTAAGGGCTGCTTGATATTTTTGGCTCCACAATTCCCATTTCCAGTCCTGATTTGGGAATAAAACAAGACCAAAATCCAAAAGAAAAAAGAGTTCCTAAGTTACAAACAGCCCAGTGTTTCAAGGCAAAAAGCTGAATTGTGAAGGTTCCTCTTAGTCCCGTTCTTTAGTTTCCCTTTTTTCTCTCTCCTTTTGTTCACATAGCAAGCTGGACTTTCCTGCTGCTCCCCCTCCTTTCAGTGCACTAAGCTAATTTCTGCCGAAACCTTTCATGGTATCTTCTATCTATTCAATATTTAGCATTGCACTTTATACAACTATTTACTGTGTGCGTACAGATGGCCATCCCACAGCACAAATATGGAGGTCACAGGACAACTTGCAGGATCTGACTCTTTCCTTTTACCAGGTTCCGGGGACTAAACTCAAGTTACTGTGATACCAACTTGATACCAACTACCTTTACAGCTGAGTCATTTTGCTGGTCCAGTTTTTGTGGGGGTTTTTTTTCGGTTTTTTTTTTTTGTCTTTTTGAGACAGGGTCTCCCTGTAGCCCCAGCCGGCCTGGAACTCACTATGGAGACCAGGTTGGCCTCAAACTCACAAAGATCCACCTGCTTCTGCCTCCCAAGTGCTGGGATTAAAGGCGTGCGCCACCACGCCCAGCCCTCCAGTATTTTTTAATGGCTGTAGACTGTCTTTTTCCTTCTCCTTTTCAATGAGACTTCATTTCAGAACCTGGCAGCAGGAGGCAACCAACAATCGAGGTGTCCCCATTTACTCTTGGATGTCCTTGGAAGACAGAGCTATAGGTAGCATGAAGTAGAGTTCAACATGAAGTAGAGTTTAACGGAGGAGCTCCCACACCCACAGTAAGAGGGGACCTGGGTATTTTGCTCCTCATTCAACTGAAATTTCAAAACATGAGAGAGTGGTTAAAGATGCATGAGGGTACAGCATTCAGTCTTGTGCATCTACAGATCCATTTTATTTTGGGTATATATATTTAATATTTGCCTTTATTGATCATGTAGATTTTTTTTCTTGTCATTATTCCCTAAACTGTATTATAGCAACATTGTATTTACATGTTTACACTGTGTTAATTATTACCTGTAATCTAAAGATAAAAAAAGCACATGGGAGGATGTAGGGAGGTTATATGCATATATTATGCCATTTTGTATAAGGGATTCAAGAATCCATGGAGTCCAGAAACCAATCCCCACAGCCCTCTACTGCCTTCTATGATCTAAGGCTACTCTTCAGGACTGCTTAGAAAAAAAATGGGCTGAAGGTGTAGCTCAGTGGTAGAGCGCTTGCCTAGCATGACAAGGCCCTGGGTTCATTCTCCAGCACCGTTCAAAAGAAAAGTCTCTAACAGTCAAAACTATTAATGCTACTCTCTTGCTCTAAGAACAAGAACAAATTCTTCTGGCCTCTGTATGTGACATTGGCTCTTGTTTTTCACCAGAACCTGGGATAATCTTATTGTATCAAATATCCAGTATTAGATGTCTAAGAGTGACAGAACCTGAATTTTGTCCCAGCCTGAGTTTAGCTCCTGAGGCTCCAGTCTCAGACTCAGGCCCCCAGGGGTCCAGAGCCTCAGCACCCTCCAGGACTGAGGAAAGAAGAATCTAGCAAAGCTGCTAGAGGCAAGAGCGATCAGTGTCACATGAGGGCAAACAGAAGTCCTCTCTCTTCCCAGTTTTCTACTGACTTCTGGAAGCCCTCCCCCTCATTTGCATGATCTGACACAGTGCTGATGTAATAGATGATGATGGATAAATGGACAAATTATTTACACTATGTCTGTAGGCTCAAATTACTGAGAACGCATGCCATTTAACAGAGTCTTCTTAAGTTTGTCTTCATGGGGAATTTGGTCTCCAAATGCTGGGTGTACATAGAAACTACACGTTCACAGACCTAGAAGGCACACTGTAGTAAGTTGCCTAGTCTACCTACAGAAGGTGACAACATGTTTTTGTTCATAGCACTTGAAACCCTCCAAAGTTCCTTTTCTTACTTGATCATATTGGAATCTCAAGAAAAGAGAATAAGTTTGATTCTAGTTTTACCATTGAGGAAACTGGACCTCTGTTATGGACTGAATCGTGTTGTTCCCTAATCCACAAGATATGAACCTCAGAATGGGGCTCTGTTTGAGATGGTGCCTTGAAAGAAGTAATTACATTAAAATGGGGTCACTGGGGTGAGCTCTAATCCAATCTGATTGGTGTCTTTATAAGGAGAGGAGATTAGGGAACATTTACAAATGCCTAGGCCAGATCACGTGAACACAAAAGATGCCTGCAAAGGCAGGAGAGAGGCCTCAGGAGAAAACAACCCCTCCCCAGACCTTGATCCTGAAATTTGGCTTCCAGCACTAGAAGAAAAGCAAGTTCTGTCATTTAAACCACCTGCTCCATGGTGTTTTGTTATGGCAGCCCTTGAAGACTAAAACAGGCTCCCAGGTTCCATAACTTCCCTGAGGTTTAACGCCTAGCTAGAGCGCCAGTAAACTTCAGTTCCCATGCCCCACTTTGCAAATCCTTTATCAAACAAAATCTTTTGCTTAGGGGCAACACTGCCGCTGAATTGTTGTGATACACAGTGGGTCTCTGACTGACTGACCTCCACATTGTTTAATTGCCGGAGGGGTAATGCACACATCACTACCAATCACAGGATTCCTTTGAATTCAGTGACTGCTTCCATTAGTATTTATAGCAAAATGTTCCCAGGCAGTTCCAGAATGTAATCCAGGGTTCCTTCTCCCTATCCCACAGTTCCTCCACAAGAAAACAAAAGCACCCCTCTTTATCTGTCCTTGTTTGTCCAGTATCCAATGAGCACATTGGATACTGGAGCAGCAGGAAGCAGGTGGCAGTGATTCTGAGAAAAATAAAATGGACAACTTCAGGTTGAGCTAATTCCAGCTAAAACAGCCTATTGGCTGGCACACTTATTTCCTCAGGATACCTGAAGGGCACGCCCCTCCCCACCCAGCCAGAGGCCAGCTCCTGGCTTTGCTGTTGATCTGTCCCCTGCTGGTGATTCCTGGCTGGAGTGAGGTCCTTTCACTTTGCATTCAGACGTGGAACTGAAACTTGGGTGTGAGCAGGGTTTTGCATGATGAACTCATTTCCCCCTTTCCTCTTTGCCGAGAGTCTGAAGGTTCACAGGCTCCACACTGGGCTTGACCTGGGGGTGGGGGAGTGGGGGGGGAGAAGGGGTGATGTTCTTCAATTAGAGGGAACACAATTTCCTCTGGCACTGAAGCGGCTCTAAAAGTGGATGGCAGAGGAGGCCCGCTCCACTCTATACTGGACCCATTGCTCCCTCTGCTGAAACCACATCTGCCTCTTCTGAAAGTGAGGTGGATGCAGGAGGTCAAGGCTAACTTTCCCAGCAGGCAAACATCACACTATCTGGCTAAGATAGTAACTGCTGAAAGTGACAGTGACATAACACATGCATGCAGACACTGGCATGGTCACATTCTGGGTTGTGGAGCCAGGCTCTGCCTAAGGACTTCTGTGCATAATGATATTGCATCCTGCTGAGCTCCAAGACCCAAACCTAAGGGTTTTGAGAACTCACGTTCCTTCTCATTAATTTAGATAATGGATTGGATTCATTAAAAGCATGGGCTGCTGTTTCCTTATTATAATCTTTGTAGCTTTCAGGATGGTTATTAGATCCTTATCAACACCACACACACACACACACACACACACACACACACACACACACTGCAACAGTTCCAATCATGCCAATAAAAGCCAATTTCCAATCTGTGATCTCCAGGACAAGTGGTGGGGTTGGCACCCTGCCCAGACTCTGACATAGCGACTCTTGAGGTGTGGGAATCTTAGATATGACTGAGTGCAAAACAAAAATGCAGCTCCCCATCTCTTTTGTGCACATTTCATTCTGCAGGATCTCTAAGCAAACATCCCAATAAAACCAGGGAAGGGTGACTGCCCATCATCTTAACAGTCCCCAAAGGACCACTGAGCTCTGGTTCTCAGTGCAACGCTACAGAGTACTTGTAGTTCCCTTTGCCTTTAAAAGCAAGCCAGAGCCTGGCATGGTACTGCAGGCCTTTAATTCCAGCACTGAGGAGGCAGAGGCCAGCAGATCTCTGTAAGATTGAGGCCAGCCTGGTCTACATAGAGAACCCTGAGTCAGCTGGAATTACAGAGAGACATTATGGATAAATAAATAAATAAATAAACAAATATCTCAAAGTTTCTAGACACATCTCAGGGAGGAGAAAAAGAAGCATGTCAGTGGTGGTGGTGCCAAGGATTGAACCCAGTGCCTGGGTAAAGCATGCTCAGAGAGCACTCTACCCAGAGCAATCTTCCTTGAGACCCTCAACCTACTAACTTGAGACCCTCAACCTACTAATTTATTACCAAAGGTCCAGAAAAGTCTTGAGTTATCAAGGCAAATGTTCACAGAATGGAAATGGCTGTCAAGAAAGAGGTATTCCTCTTCCCCTCCTCGTCCTGCTGGAGAGATGGCTCAGTGGTTAAGAGCGCTGGCTACTCTTACAGAGGACCTGGGTTTGGTTCCTAGCACTCAGATGGCGACTAATAAGGGTCTGTAACTCCAGTTCCAGGGGATCCCCACACCCTCTTCTGGTCTCAATAGGCATTGCATATACATGGTGCACTTACACATATACAAGCAAAATACACACAAAAAATAAAAGTTAAATTAAAAAAAGAAAAGAAAAAAAAAGGAGTCCCACACATTTCAAGCCACAAATGCATGTGGAATGGGGAGGGAGGAACCCAGAACTTTCCTTCCTGGAGAGAAAAGCTTTGGAAACGGACCAGGAGTGTTCTCCAAGCAGGAAGGATACCTGGGTCAGCAAGGCAGAGGAATGTGCAGATCCCTACCGCTGCAGAAGGGAGGGGCAGGGAGGCTAGGGGCGCCCACGAAGAGAAGCCGCTCCTAGGAGAGTCCTCAAAGTCTCGTGAAGTGTGGGCTCTGGCAGGGAAGTGGAGGCAGAGCAATGGGGAATCAAAGTCGGGGGCGGGGGAAGAAGGGGGTGCTGGCCGCCCACAGAAAGAAGTGGCTGGCGGGCAGCTCCAAAGGGGACCTGTTCCCAGCTCGCCTGCCACTTCGGTGGCACCTTTCAAAGCCCAGCAGAGGCAGAGGGACAAAGGGATGCGCGGCTCCTCCCGCCTTTGAGCTCTCTGCAGCCCAGGCGCCCGCCCCTCCGCCCCTGACCGCGGCAGGTGGCGGCAGCATCGCTGATGTCCTTTGATCCAAGGATGGATCTGGCTTGGATAACCAGAGGAGCCAAAGCCCCCGGCTTGCTGGGAGGTAGTCTTTCTTTTTAAAGAAGGGAATGATCCTGTTAGCTTAATACGGAAGCCCTCGACCCCAGAGAAAGTTGGGTTTTCTCCTGCACTTTCCGAAGCCAAGAAGCAGATCTTTGCGGGGGCGGGGGAGAGGCCCCTCCTAGGAACGCTAACGCCTCCCTGGTCATCATTCTCAGAGAGTGGGTGGATAGAAAACGTTCTGCCAACATCTCCGCTGACGCCCAGAGACAGGTTTGTGGACCCACGCCAAGGGAAGACTGAGCACCCCTCCCCCTCAGGGCTATTTATTGACAGTGGCTTTGGCCACAGGTAGAGGAAGAGGACCTCCAATAGGACAGTTCCTTCCTTAGGCATCGCGTGGGAAACCAGTGCCTGTCACATTGATGTGCCCTTTTCAGATTGTCCCCATCTTATCTGTTCATAAATCCTTTGTTGACCACAGTCAGCTCTCCTGTCCACTGGCCAGGCTGGTCTTCAGTTTACATCTGCCACATGGCCTCAGCATCAAGCTATTTGGGTTCGTTTTTTTTTGTTTGTTTGTTTGTTTGTTTTGTTTTTGTTTTTTTGTTTTTTTTTAGAAACCCCAGCAATTAATGGGTTGATACATGGTGGGAGAGGGTGGAGATGGTTCAGCCTGTAATTCCCTTGTATGGGACGGGAGGACCTGACTTGCCATGCCTAGTTCCCACATAGAACTCTAGTTGTGTGGCATTGTGTGCCTGGAATTGCAGCACTGAGGGTACATACAGACAGAGAGGATGCCTGGGGCTTGCTGGCCAGCCAGCCTATCCTAATCCTGGAGCTTCAGTCTCCCAGAGAAACCCTGCCTCAAAAAACAAAATATAGAATGATTGAAAAGAACATCAGACAATGGCCTCTGGCCTCCATGTACATTCACACACGGACACACAAATAATAAATAAATAAATAAATAAATAAATAAATAAATAAAAATAAATA
>NW_008335438.1:2779106-2794976 GCF_000622305.1 Nannospalax galili
AATAAATGATGAGAGAGAATTTTTTTCCTACTTAGCAAATCATATTGAATAGAAAAGAAAATCTAAACCACAAAGCCAACCCTGCTGGGCTTCTCATTCATGTGGTGGTACCATGACATTAGAACAACTCTTTTTCCCTCTCTGTTAATGGGAAGGCTTGATCAGATCCATCCTGAACTCTTCCAAGACAGGAAACAGCTGCTCTAGAGTTTAGACATAAAAAGGGTCCTTCCAGTTAAGCTCAGAGCCTTATCCTTTAAACATTGAAAAATAAGACCCTTTAGTAACATCATTCAAATTCAACTCAAACTAGCATCCCAAACTTTTGAGTGCCAGCAACTCTGTCAATATCCATAAAGAATGATTTCTGAGGGGCTGGAAAGATGTCTCAGCGGTTAAGAACACTGGTTGTTCTTGCAGAAGACCCGGGTTCGAATCCCAGCACCCACATGGCAGCTAACAAGTGTCCGTAACTCCAGTTCCAGGGGATCCAACAGCCTCTTCTGACCTCTGCGGGCATTGCATGACATGGGTGCACTTACCTACATGCAGGCAATATACACATACACATACCAATTAAAAAAAAAAGAATGATTTCTGAGATTGAGAAAAAGACAGCCATAGGCTTATGCCCTTCTTGGAGCGAGTAGGTTAAGTGGGGCTGGCTGGTGTGAAGCAGGAAGAGGATGCCACTGGGGTTCAGGCAAAGCTCCTGCAGGAATGTTCTCCTTCCTTCCAAATGTCTTCCCCTGGAGAGTAGGAAATACAGTTCTCAAAGGTGGGGAAGCCATCAGTGTTTCCTGGTTAGGCGTCTGGGCAACAGGGAAGCCACACTCATGATGTACTGGATGGGATAGGACTCCTCTGGGGGCTGTGTCTGTCACCTGACACTGGAAGACAGGCAAGAGTACTAGCTCAAGTTACTGGAAAGATCTCTGAGGATCCTGCAGACAGGCAAGGCAGTAAGACTGAAGGGAGATGCTCCTAGTGCAGGGCTGTGATGATTGGTTGTTTTGATGACATTCCTCTGCCATCTAGTGGCACTTAGAGTAACATTTACCTCCCACAGAAGTTTCTAAGGGTTTCTCTGTGCCAGAGCACTAGTTGCCAAGATTTATGATTATTTCTAAATTTTGGTTCATTTCAGGGGCTTACAAGATGGTTCAGTGGGTAACGGTGTTTTCTGCCAAGCTTGACTACCTGAGTTCAATCCTTGGGACCATAGGGTAGGAGAGAACTGACTCCCACAAGCTATCCTGTAAAACCTCCACTTGTGTTCAGGGGCACATATGTGCATGTGTGCTCCAATAAATAAATAAATGAATAAATAAATAAGCCAATTAAATTAAAAGCCAATCTCAAGATTCTTTCAGAACTGACTTGGAGTCTGTGCTGCTTCACTCAGTAGCCACAGGAAGTCGCTTTACTCTGGACACTTTACCTGATAGTCTGTGGCAGGTAACAAACCCTTCCTACAAGCATAACCTACAGCACAAAACCACATACACGTAATGACTTGTCCTCCGTGGTTTCACTCTTACAACGTAAAAAACATCCTTACCATCTTCATCCCTGGAGACAAGGAATTCTGCACTTCATGCTGTGCCTTTATTATCTGTCTTTCTTTTATAGGGAGAAAGCCATCTGCATGCCTCCAGCCTTGCCCTTTGCCTATACCCTTCTGCTGTCCTCAAGCCTCTGAGAGCCCTGCTCCATGCTGGGGGTATGAACTTTGTGGTTATAACTGCTAATGTTATTCACGATCCTTGCTACGTAATTGGGTATGTGAGAGGACTTATGCTCCTTGGTCCATTCAGATGTCAGGGCAATACTCTGAGGAAGACATCTCCTATTGCCATTGTTTGCACATAAGGAAAGTGAGGCCCCTAAAAGGTCAAGCAACTGATGGCATGACCAAGTCAGGAGTCAGGCCCAGTTAATCTGTCTCTGGAATATACACGGCTACCATTTGGCCACAGTGTCCTTCAAGTTCATATTGTACCCCCAATGCAATTACTATGAACTTATCTCAATTTTCAGGTGGTAGAGCACTGGTGTTCATGAGACCTTAAGTTCGATCATCAATGCTTTAAAAGAAAGGAGAGGAAGGAAGGAAGGAAGGAAGGAAGGAAGGAAGAAAGAAAGAAAGAAAGAAAGAAAGAAAGAAAGAAAGAAAGAAAGAAAGAAAAAGAAAGTGAGCTACCTAGGGAGATGGGTAAAGGTAGGTAAAAGTTTGAATCCCCACAACCTACATAAAAGCTGGATGTGTAGTGCAAGTGTCTGTAATCCCAGCACTGCAGGAAGATGGGAGGCAGAGATAGGAGAACCCTTAAAGCTTGGAGGCCACTAGCCTGGTATGTGCAGTGGAAAAACAATAGAGACCCTGTCTCAAACAAAGTGGAGGCAAGGACTGGCTCCTGATGTTGTCCTCTGACCTCTATGTGCTCGCTGTGGCACTCATGTGCCAGCATTCACACATGCGAACATGTACACACACACACATACACACACACACACACACACACACACACACACACACATACACACACAAAGGGTTCCCACCATAAAACAAAAAAATGTCCTGAGAGGCTATTGCCATTGCTCTTGCTTGCCCACCATAACTAGATGGCAAAACCCTACTGCTGAAGACACCATACTCTGTGGTTGTAGGACATACAGAAATCAAGGTGGAACTGGCCTGGAAACTTCCTCCCTGCTGGCTAGCTTTCACAGTGCTAAACAGTGCTATGTGGACAGCTAGGAGAGAAAAGTCATCAATGGACTTACCCAGTGGTAGACCCTGTATGCTATAATGCTGGGTAAGATATACCTGCAGGTGTGATATAGGTATATCTGTTATGGGGATGACTTTCTGATTGGATTGGAGGACTGCTCCACGGGAGGGAATTCATGTCTGGTACCATAAATGTAGTGCGGCTCTCAAACTAGGTCAGAAAATTTTAATTTTTATTATTTTATTTTATTTTATTTTGTGGTTTTTTTGAGACAGGGTCTCCCTGCCACCCCAGCTGGCCTGGATTCACTATGGAGACCAGGCTGGCCTTGAACTCACAGAGATCTGCCTGCCTGTGACTCCTGAGTGCAGGGACTAAAGGTATGCACCACCACACCCGGCAATTTTTATTTTATTTTTTATGTGTATTGTGTGTGTGTATGTAAGTGTACCCATGTTGTGCAATGACCATGGAGGTCAGAATATTGGATCCCCTGCAACTGAAGTTTCAGACAGTTATTAGCTGCCATGTGGGCACTGGGAACTGAATCCAGGTCCTCTGCAAGAACAGCCAGTGCTCTTAACCGTTCAGTCATCTCTAGCCCAGAGAAGCTTCTTTATGCAGTGGGCAGTGGTTAATGCAAAGGCTCATAATTGGTCAAAGTGCTTAACATAAATGATTGTTGAGCACACAGTCCTAAATGGGACGTCTATATCAACCTTCACAAGGTTCAGGGAACATCAAGGAAAAGAGGGTGGAAAGAATGCAAGAGCTAGAGGATGAGAAGGAGTGCTGTGAAATGCTGCTTTCTGGACACGACATTACTGTTGCACTCATCAACTCACAACAGATATAATTACCTGTAAAAGACCAGCACAAAATCAAACTAGCCAATAATTCAGCATGGATGGGGGAGGGGTTCATGAGACTCCACCCCTCACTAAGGCACTACTGGCAAATGGTAGCTGGTGGGGGAGGAAGAGTCATTTTCCTTTGGGAGTGGAGCTGCTCACAGGTTGCCCTAATTTGGACTCAGTGATTAAAAAAGAAAAGGATGTGAAGGTAGGATGTGTAGGGGAACCACCAGGAGAATTGGGAGGGAGGAGTTGGGCAGTGGATGTGACCAAGCTATATTGTATATATTGTCAAACTATCAAAAAATTTTTTTAATTTAAAATACCCTGTGAAGGGGCCTGGAAAGATGGCTTAACAGGAGCACTTGCTGCTCTTCCCAAGGATATGGGTTCAGTTCCCAGCACCTACATCTGAAGACTCACAACCACCTGTAATTCTAGTTCCAGGGGCATCAGATGCCCTCCTCTGGCCTCCATGGGCATCTACACACAAATAGCATACACTTGCATAGACACACACACATAATTTTTTAAAATACAAAAATATCCTGTGATAACTCAGGAGGTAGTTGGCATTTTTGAATTGTGTCTTTAATCACACCAAGGCAAAAGCTGGAAGTGAGTTACACATGTCACTTATGGCACATTCAGACTAACACATTTTAGTTAACATTTCCCAGAATGATTCCAGAAAATGAAGCTGTCAATGTCAATGGTAGCTGGTGTAGCAGAAATGATAAGGAGCCCAGGTCCAAAGTTAAACCCTGACCCCTCGAATGCAGTCAGACCCATTGGCAAATAACTGAAGACCTTTCTTTTGACAAACATGCTCAACATAAAAATACCGACTCTTTAAAATGTTTTCAATTTAGTTCAAGGCCAGCCTGGTTTACATAGCAAGTTCCAGGCCAGCTGGGACTACAGAAAGACCTTGTCTCAAAAAGACCAAAAAACAATTTTTTAAAAATTTAATTATTTTATGTGTATGAGTGTTTAGCCTGCATGTATGTAAGTACACTCATGTAGTACAATGCTCACGGAGGCCAGAAGAGGGCACTGGATCACTTGTACTAGAGTTTTAGATGGTTGTTAACCACCATGTGAGTGCTGGAAATTGAACCCAGGTCCTCTGCAAGAGCATCCAGTGCTCTTAACTGCTGAGTCATCTCTCCAGCTCCCACTGCCAGGCTAGTGTTTGTCACTGCTGAAGGCAGTGTCTACTCCCATATCTTGCAGGCCGAAAAACTGGCAGACAGCTTTCCTACCACACTGGTGAGAAATACATGTCATTTTTGTACATTATAATAATCCAGGCGCTGCATATTCTTTTTCAATGACGTGCAGAGTAAATTATATCTTGGGCTATGCGAATCTAAACTACGCAGGAAAAATGTGGTCAAATAGAGATCCATTGTGATATTGTTCTATGCCTGTATTAATTTTTCTTTGGTACTGTGTAATTTGGTCTTTTAACTGATTCAACAAATAGTGGTTAAGAGAACACTGAATTGATCTCAATCCAGTGAGGGGCAACTAACTGGACATTCTCTTTGTGTCCTGTGCTGTATTTGAGCTGAAGACCCTGGTAGCTAGAATTTAGTGTCATGGTTTGTGGGCAGAAGCCCTAGAGTCAGATGTCTTGGGATCGAATTCCAACTCTAGCTACTCACCTAGCTAACTAACAGGATGACTTTAAGAATATGGCTGAGCATTATTTGGCTTGTACATCCCGAAAATGTTTTTGTTGTTGTTTGGAAAACAGCAAATGAGTTCATGTAAGTTATCTAAATTAGAATATGATTTATCATAGGCATTGGGCATTTTCATTACTATGACTATGGATTAATAGAGCTGGCAAGAAGTTCTGTCCTCATATAAGTAAGTCATCAAGAGAAGCATGGTACTGAAATTACTTCTAGTTCATTATCAGGGGTTGCTAGTGTGGTTCCATTTTCTTATCTTTAAAAAAAACAAAATCTCTCTGGTACTGAGGGACTTTTCCTGGAGGAATGTGAACAAATATCTATTCATCCCAGACAGGGTACTGAAGACAGACAGAAGGATTCTACCACCTTTAGCTTAGTGAGCCAGTGAGCCAAGGAGTTTATGGAAGTTACTTACAGGAACATGGGTGACCAAAAAGCCAACCTTAACATGGGAGAGGATTCCGGAAAGCTATAGCCTTGGAGCACCTGACGCAACCTGCAAACAGCTCAGCTAACCCATGAGAGCCTCTTCTCCCAAGAATTGTTACTATGACTGTGGAGAAGTCATAACACCATGTTTAAACTTCAAGTTTAACCATGGGGAGGGACTTCTGAAATGTGTAAGCTTTAGGAACTTCCTGGGATTGGGAGGCGGTATTTTGTTTTACATTTTGTTTTTCTTTCCGAGCCTAACTGTCCTCCAAGAAGGAACGTTTGAATTTGGAGGCAAAAGCTACACAACATCTGCTTAAGGCCATGATCAATACCACTGAAATTCTGATCTCACACAAGTAGCCAACCAGCCTGTTATAATGTAGTCATTGAACTGCCATGTTTTACTCAGCCATGCTTATGCCCCCAAATGGCCAGAAGGGCCCTTGCTCTGCCACTTGCTGCCATTTCTTTGAGACATAGTGTTATTCCTCTCAACAAGTCCCCACTTAAGTCACTTGCTCTCTGGGATTAGCTGTCCTTTCATCATTTTCCCTCCTGGTCCTTGAGAAAACCCTGAGGTTGAAAGATGCTCATCAGAAGTTTGAATTTGCCAGGCACATCCTCTGAGTGCTCACTGCTAGGAAGATCCTCGAAGCTGAGGCCTGAGTCACTCTTCTGTCTTCCTGTCTGTTTCCTTTTTGGAATTCTTTCCTCATTTTTTCCTCATCTCCACTGTCAGTGGTCTGTCACTCAGACTGTGGAAAGCACCAGGCATTTTGAGCTCACAATTTCTTGGTACATCCATTAGCAACTAAAAGCAACTCAAGAAAACACTCCATCTGACATAGAATAATTAGCTTGTCAACTAAATTTAGAAGAAACGAAGTCTTCTCTTTGGAAGAAAATATTTCAAAACAACTTCTTAAATTATTTTGAAGTTGCCCTTAGTCTGAAGTTGAGTATTAATATAATAACCAATAGATTTTAAGCACTCCTGTATGGATGAGCTTTTCTGGTCAATCAAGTACAGTTTATGGTGTGTAATATTCAGGGCTATTCATAGCCTGCTAAATACTTAGTGAACTCCTGAAGACCCCCTGCATTCATGTGTTTTACCATTTCTTTTTTAAAAAAATATTTTATTATTTTTATTTTATGAATATGCACGTATTGCCTGCATGCAGGAAAGTGCACCCATGTCATGCAATGCGGGCGGAAGACAGAAGAAGCTGTCGGATCCCCTGGAACCGGCGTTATGGACAGTTGTTAGCTGCCATGTGGGTGCTGGAATTTGAACCCGGGTCTTCTGCAAGAACCACCAGTGTTCTTAACTGCTGAGCCATCTCTCCAGCCCTGTGTCTTACCATTTCTTGCTAGACATATTAAAGGTTGGCACTGGGAAAAGAAATGCCACCTTTGGGCCAAGAACATGCTCCAAATGGGATTCTAGTCAAACACAATCTCTAATTCTCCCTCCACACATTCCATGTCATCACCTCTGTGACACTGTACTGCCCTAAGCCACGGGCGTGGAGATTTCTTCCACCTGGACCTCCCCTCTGAGTTTCCTTCAACATGCTTAATCTCTAGGTATCTGCAAGGCCCTTCTCAGATGCTTCCCTTCCATCCACCTGGTCCCCTCACCATGTCAGAACACTGCTCTCTTCCAACCTTGCTCCAAGTATGTGCTAACCTCATACTGTATTCCACATCAATAATGATACTACATAAATTTCTGAAATAATAGAATGAGAAGAAATGGTTATTTAAATTTTAAAACATTAAGGTTTTTTTTTTTTTTACTATATATATATTTTTTTTCTGTGAATTTTTTGTGCATTTTATACATCACGACTGGTCAAACACAGAGAATAAGTGTCTGTGAGATACCCAGCCCTAAGTGACACATCTACAATGGAACCTCTATGTCTAAGGCTCAGGAACATAGCAGAATATGGGGTAGAGAGAGTATTAGGGCATCTCTCAACTCTCACCATGTTGCATGTTCCTCATCCAACAGAGGGTGATCAACACGGAAAGCCACAACTGGCCAAAGTGTAGAGAAGAAAAGACTGCAGAGTGTGCGCCCCTGGACAGGACTCCTGTGTTACACCTCTGTCACCCAGGGCTCAGGGATCACTGTGGAAGACGGGACAGCAAGATTTAAGAGTGAGGGGTGGTGGATGACCACAAGGAAACAGTTTATCAGGTGACTGGGAACTTGCTCATATGAACTTACAGCAATGGCGACAGCATGCACAAGACTCACACAAATTCAAACCAGACAACATCTAAGCATAGAACAGGGGAAATGGGTAAGAAGCCCCAACCTCAGCTGAGGAACTCTTGGCAGCTGATCACTGCTGGATGAGGGAGGGTTGGTCTTCTTTAAGGGAGTGATGCTATAGACTGACAAGGCTCCAGTGGATGAACTCACACTGAGGGACACCTGGGTACACAAACTTGACTCAATAGGCCTTATTAACACACATGATAGAATGCATGAAATCTGGTGGGAGGGCTACGGGGAGGACAAAGATGGGGAGAGTGCAGATGAGGGAGGGTATTCTAAGTAAGAATAAGATGTAAATACTAAGTTTTTGAGTGTCAAACAGCAACCCTGTTCTTTGTGCCTTTTCAAAGTTTTGCATAAGGTTCTTCATATCCAACTTCAGTAGCAAGCAGTCTGGACCCTGTCCAGGGACCAAAAACTAAGGGCAGACAAAAGAGAAATGTAACACAAAGGATTGCTATGATAAAGGAATAACTATCAGCACTTCTCTGTATGACCCAAATAAGCAGAAATCTGGGAAGAATCGGACCCTCCTGGGGACGGCATGGTTGGGCCCCACTGAATAGGCAGAGATGTTAGAGTAGGTCTGGAGTTGCTAGGTAAGCAACAGGCCATGAATAGAGTGTGGACTGGGAACAGCAGCCAGCCACCACCAGCATGGACATGCAGTAGGAGCCCTGAGGTCAGCAGGGAAGTCCTACAGAGCACGTGTGTCACTAGCAGGGGACTTCTTTGTATGACCCCATGGGCCACAGGAACTGACGCGGTACCAGGCCACAGTGAAGTGAGAAAAACAGTATTTTCTAGAGCTAAACTTCTTTCTTCTTCCTTTCCCTTCTTCTAAGATAGGATCTCATGTAGCCCAGGCTGGCCTCAAACTCCTGATCCTACTGCCTCCACCACCCAAATGCTGGGATCACACATGTACACCACTGCACTTGGTTAAAAGTGGAATCTTCCAACATCCCCTCACACCTGCATAGTTTGAAAACATATTTTTAAAAGAAAATATGGTGACAATTCAATAAAATAACAAAAGTCAGCAAGTACAGAATTTTGCTTCTGACACATCACTAGTTTGTGGAATCTGAGTCTGGATACTCTGGAGCTAGTGTGAAGGACCTGTCAGGCTCTGTTTCTTGCCACCCAACATGGAAGCAGTCAGAAGAAAACCTCAAGGGTAGTAAGTGTGGGTCTGTCACAGAGGACTAGACTGGTCCCACCTTGGAGGACTCAAAGTCACGGAGTAAGTCACATTAAAATTTCGATTTATTTTATGTGTATGGTCTGCCTGCGTGTGTTAATGCACCATGTGCATAGAATGCCCACAGAGGACAGAAGAGGGCGTTGGACCCTGAACAAACTAAATGAATATTCTATGCCATTATCTTAATCTTTTACAAACATCTGAAAACCAAGGTTAATCTGGAAAAAAATCAGATATACTATGATCTGGTTTCCTAAAGTGGCTTTTAAAAAAACTTTCATAAAACACAATTTTAAGTCAGGCCTGGTAAATGTAGAAGCTGAAACAGGGAGACTGAGTTCAAGATGTCTCTAGACTACACAGTGAGTTCAAGGACAGCCTGGGTAACTCGGTGAGACTTTGTCTCAAAATAAAGGGTGACAGGCGTACATGGCTCATGTCAGGGTGGTGCCGAGCATGACAGTCTTTTTCCTAGTCCATGAACCCAACACACACACATACACAAGAGAGACCTTATTTCAAGCAGCATACAGCCCACAGCATCTGAGATGAAACACTTCTACCTAAATTGAAATTCCATCTGCATTGTCTTTTCATTGCTGTGACAAAATACCTGAAATAGTTTAAGGGCATAAAGATTTACTACACATACACAAGAGAGACCTTACTTCAAGCAGCATACAGCCCACAGCATCTGAGATAAACACTTCTACCTAAATTGAAATTCCATCTGCATTGTCATTTCATTGCTGTGACAAAATACCTGAAATAGTTTAAGGGCATAAAGATTTACTTTGGCTCACAGTTTCAGTCCATCATGTGCTGCCTCCATTGCTGTGGACCTGAGGTGCTAAGGCACACCATGGCAGAAGGTGTAGTGGAGCAAAAAGCTTCAGTAGGCAGAGAAGAAAGGGCATGGAATAAGATCTGCCTTTCCAAGGCTCAGCCCCTTCACTCCTCCCTGCCAATCAACCAACCAATTGGGACAAAGGCCCCAGGATTCACTTCTCAGTGTCTGGATCCACTACGCCTTCAACATCTGAACCTTTGTGGGGGACACTTTGTATTTTAACCATAGCATAGCTGAAACTATTGAGCATGACAGAGAATCTCACTAACTTTTATTCCTTTTTCTTCACCTTTCTCACTTGACCTGGTAAATAAAAGCCCATATAAGGATAAGGATGCTCCTAGCAGTGGATGTAGAAACTCTAAGTTTCTTAAAGAACCTAATGCTGTGGCTTTGGGTGTATCTCTGTTGTGGGAGTGAGGTGGGCCAAAAGGCAAGTGCTTTCTCCTGGCCTCTATCAAGTTGCTGCTGAAATGGGAGTTGAAACTATCAGCAATATGTGTGCTCTGCTGCTGCACAGGTTCATAGGATTAACTGTTTAAATTGGAGAATTATCTTTGTGGTTTTTTTTTTTTTTTTTTTCTGTCTTTGAGACAGGGTCTCCTTTGTACTTTTTAAAACTGGACCATCAAGATCTTGGAAGGCACTGGGAACTTGTGTCTTTTAAAATAAGTTGGTATGGAACGAAGAAGGAATTTAGCCATGTATTTTTATTTACTTTTTAAAGTTATTATTTTTATTTTGTGTATGAGTGTATTACCTTTATGTAGGTAAGTGCACCGGTGTCATGCAATGCCCCTGGAGGACAGAAGAGAGTGTTGGATCCCCTGGAACTGGAGTTACGGACAGTTGTTAGCTGTCATGTGGGTGTTGGGATTCAAACCCGGGTCTTCTGCAAGAACCCTCAGTGTTCTTAACTGCTGAGCCATCTCTCCAGCCCCTAGCCATGTATTTTAAAAAGGTAATAAATGTTTTCATAAATGTTTTCCAACCAGGTATACACCTTTTTAAAAACCTCTAAATTCCTATGCTATACTTCACAGAATTAGGAAAAAATTCTTAAATTTGTATGGAAGCACAAGACTGCATAGCCACAGCAACCCTGAGCATAAAGAGCAACGCTGGGGGAATTACTCTACCAGATCTCAACGTGTAATACAGAGCTACAGTCACAGAAACAGCATGGTACTGGCACAAAAACAGATACATAGATCAATGGAACATCATTGAAGACCCAAACTTGAGTACATGCAATTTTAGACACTTGATATTTGACAAAGGTACCAAGAACACACAATGGAGGAAACACAGCATCTTCAATAAATGGTGCTGGCAAAACTGGATCTCCACCTGTAGACGAATGAAACTAGATCCTTATCTTCCACCTTGCACAAAAGTCAACTCCAAATGGATCAAAGACTTCAACATGAAACTCAAAACACTGAAACTATTAGAAAACAGTGGCAGTAACCTACAAGATATAAGTGTAGGAAAGGATTTTCTAAATTGGATGCTAGTTGCTCAGGAATTAAGGTAAACAATTAACAAGGGACCTCATTAAACTAAAAAGCTTCAGTACAGCAAAAGAATGAAGAGAAAACCCACAGAATGAGAATAAAAATCTTCACCAGTGACACATCTGACATAGGTTTAACATCCAGACTATATAAAGAATTCAAAAAACAAAGAACCAAGAAAACAAATGACCTAATTAAAGGATGGGCTAAAGATCCAAACAGAGTTCTCAAAAGAAGAAATAAGGCTGGCTAAGAAACATCTTTAAAAGTGTTCAACATCATTAGGGAAATGCAAATTAAAACCACTTTAAGGTTTCACCTTACCCCAGGCAAGACTGGCTAAGATCAAGATTGCCAAGGATGTGGAGAAAGGGGAATGGCCGTTCACTACTGGTGAGTGCAAACTCGTGCAACCCCTATGGAAAGCAGTGTGGAGCTCTTAAAAAACTAAAAATGAACTACCATATGACCCGGTTATACCACTCCTTGGCATATACCCAAAGGACTCATTCTATCACAGAGACACTTGTACAACCATGTTTGTTGCTACTCTTTTCACAATAGCTAAGAGATGGAAGCAACCTAGGTGCCCCTCAACTGATGAGTGGTTAACAAAAATGTGGTAATTTACAAATGGAATTCTATTCAGCAGTAAAGATGAAATAATAAATTTGCAGGTAAATGAATAGAACTAGAAACTGTTATACTAAGTGAAATAACACAGACTGAAAAACAAAAACAAAAAAACCACGTTTTCCCTTATTTGTGGATCCAAGCACCAAATCCTTGTAAGTGAATGCATATCCTGATGTAACTGCAGGAACCAGGATTATGGAAGGGAACCAGGGAGGTAAAGGGAAAGAAGGAAACCGAGAGAACAGCAGGAGAAAGGTATTACTAAGGGAGAAATATGCAAAAAGGGGGTAAAGGAGAAGAGGGGGAGGGCTATACAAAGAACTATGGGAATAAAAGGGGGGGAGTTCTGATACACAGTAAAAAACCAAAAAAAACCCTATAAAGAGCTAAGTGTCCACTACGTCAAATATTTCTATGTGACTTCTGAACTTCAGTTAGAGATGCCTGAAACAGACCTTTTCCAACCTGCTCCATCCAGTAAGCTCTTCCGTCCAATCCCCTTCACTATCCACATTCATACAAAACCCCAAATCAACGAACAGGTTAGTTCCAATACCACAGAACCAACTTCCTTCAGTATGGACACCTGGGGACTTGGTTTCTGGCTAAATGAAGGGATTTGTATGAGAGCTGGACACTCTGTCCCATGTAGGTGACCAGCAACAAAGCTCCAGACCTAAGCAGGGGCAGCAGGTTGGGATGTAAAGGTGATCACAATGTAGGATCTGACCTACAGAAAAAGTGGTGTGGCAAGTTTAAAGACAGTGCTTAGGGTGAGAAAAGTGGGAGGGAGCTGAAAACACAAACCCAGTTCCTGTCCTTGAGGTTTTGATTAGTTACTAAAGACAGACAAGAACACAGTGAAATAGGGGAAGTCTGTCCAGTACTCGTGTATTTCCTGAGAACGAACCCAAAGGAATGTGGCACAAAGAAAGCATATCAGAACTGTGAGAGAAATGGAAAACACTACGTGACGTAAAGTACTCATCACATACCAACCTGAAATTAGTATCATTTTAGCACATCTTTTTTGTTGAGACAGGGTCTCCCTGTGGCCCCAGTTGGCCTAGAACTTGCTACATAAACCAACTTGGCCTTGATCTCACAGAGATCTCTCTCTGCCTCTGCCTCCAGAATGCTAGGATTAAAGATGTGCAGCACTTTTAGAACTACTTTATTGATAAAGAAGCCAGACAATGTGGGGCAACAGGGTTTTGTGGGAAATTTGAATACATTATTGGGTCCTCAAGTTCAGTAAGAAATTTTCAAGTCTATAATACTAGTGTCTTTTGTAAAATGCCAAGTTTTGGTATCTATATAGTTTATGCAAGCTTCAAATACATACTGACATTTAATCTTACTATTTGATTTCTAACCATGCCTTCAATCATGTTTGATAGGATAAAGATAAATTAAAAAAAAATCAAGTTTGAATGAGTCTTGCCAATGGTCTACAGACTGTTTGTTCAGCCGAGTGAAACACGTAAACAAATAACTACAAATGCCACTGAGATGCAACTTGGTAAACAGGCAGTGCTTATTTAATAAGTACAATATGTACATAGAATTCTCTTGAAAAGCATCATTTTATACAGAAACATATTTACAGAATGCACAGTGTAATCCAAGATTATTTATATAATGAACACAAGTGTATGCTGGAAGGTAAACTAAACAAGTTTTATCACCACAGTCAAAACGGACAGCCATATGAATTTCAAAAGGAATTTCATTTCAGAAGAGAAATACATTTTAATATTCAACTAATTTTCCATTTATTTCCTTTTTCAATTATTTATCTTCTTCACCTTTGACAACTTTTAGGTTTCTAGTGCCACCAGCTGGTGCAAAGACTAATAATCTTAGCATCGATAAAGAAGGGTTTACTAAAAAAAAAAAAAAAAAAAAATTTACTGAAAAGCAGACTTGTGGAGTCAATATTCCCAAGGCATGAATGACATTTATAAAAAAGTCTTTACCAGGGCAACACATATCACATTTATAGTATTAATGGTTTCTATTTTTTCTTCTGGTCAATGTTGGCCTAAATTTCACATAAAAGTATTTAGAAAATACCCTGCAAACAAAATTTGGAAACCTTTATAACATGATCAGACACATCTTTAGGAGCACTGGTAACTTGCTAAATGGCAAAAATCCAATACCATTTTGTTGTCTTTGGATTTCCCCCATTCCAAAAATAATTTGGTGTTGGATGGACGTAGTGGTGCATGCCTTCGATCCCAGCACTTGGGAGGCCAGGGGCTGGCAGATCTTTATGGTCTACATAGCGAGTTCCAGGCCTGCTGTGGCTACAGGGAAACTCTGTCTCAAAAAAACAAAAACAAACAAAAAAAAAACCCACCTAAAACCCAAAACAAAAATAATTAGCATCAAACTGTGACATGTCAGGAAAAATGCAGAAGCACCTGAAAACTGCAATTTGCTCCCAGAGCTCCTGTTCAATGCCAGAGCATCATGCCAGGCTGAGATCTGTCTATGGGCTGTCCACTTACCCAAGATTATTAACCCTCTTCTCAGCCTGGTGATAAAGGACTGGCACGAACTAGAGGCCTGAAGACTCGCCTTGCTGTTTTCCTAAGACCCCAGGTTCCCAGAGGATGCAAAGTGCTGTCTGGTCTGTTCACTGAGACAGTAACAATAACTGAGGGTGCCTGGCAAGGGGTCTATTAAGCAAGTGTGTCTCTAAAATAAATTAGTAACACATGTAGTTTGATTGATTCACTTTAAATGGTTGTGTAGACACAAAACCAAAAACCCAAACCACCAATGTTCACTCTGTCCAAACTCACCACATTCAATCCTTAAGACTTTTAACAGACTCAGTTTGAAGTGGCAAGGGAAAAAGGGAGTCATGACAGCTGTTCACTTTCAAATTAAGACCTAGGAAGTGTATACATATACACACCATTTCTTGCTCAAAAGTATCAAAATATCATTAAATACCCAAAACAGCCGTTGATGTTCACAAGTAACAATGATCTCATATCCCACATTTCCCCCCACCACATATCAGATTTAGCATTTGCAAGGTCTGATTCTTTTCTTCACATATTCAATACAGTAATAGGTACAAGCCCCTCAAACTCTTACAACAGGAGCAGTAGAGAAACCGTTTTCTGATGTACAAACATTTTATACAATACTTTACTTAGTCCTGATCTACATACAAAAGGATGCAGGAGATACTGAACATAAATAAATAAATAAAACACTCTACTCCCTACCAAACTTTTCTAGCTTCTTAAATTCGTAAGGGAAAAAAGATAGTAACATAGTAAAAATATGGCTTTTAATAGCTCTTTTAAAATTGTTTTTATAATTAAGCTTCTCCAAGTAGATGGTGACAAAAATATTAACACTGGCATGTTCCATTTTGTGACAGATGTGGATATAGTTTAAAAAGCGCGCAGGTACAGGGCACTATGGATATGATCACTATTTGGTCTCCATTATACACTTTATGTCTTGGAATTTAAAAACTCACTGTAATTCATGAATCTTTATCACATGAGAAACCAGGGAAATTTAGTTATGCTGCCTACTCTAAGCAGACCTTTGGAGTGTTATAAGTATGTCTAGGAATAAATGGGAAAATAATTCAGATTTTATTGCA
>NW_008335438.1:2795056-2819062 GCF_000622305.1 Nannospalax galili
TTTTAAAATAAAACATCTTTTAATGTATTTTCACTTTGAAGCTAAGATTTTTATAACATATAACTTAATATTTACAAAACGACATTGAATCATCTAATATTTAGTTAATTGCCTTTATAAACAATGATCTTTTTAAATGTTAAGACATTAAAAGGACATTGCCATCATGATCCAAACTTTTAGAGCCCACACAATTCTGTTTGTTTTTTTTAAAAGGGTCTTACATAGCCCAGGCTGGCCTTCAATTCACTATGTAACGGAGGCTATCCTTCAACTCATGATTCTACTTTCAACTTCCTGTGTGCTGAATTACAGGCATGTGTTAGCATGCATAGCTGTGATCTATACAATTATTTAAAGGTAGATGGGCATGGTGACATAAGCTTTTAATCCCAGCACCTGGGAGGCAGAGCGAGGCAGACAGATCTTTGTGATTTTGACGCTAGCCTGGTCTACATAGCAAGTTCCAGACCAGTTGGGGCTATAGGGTGACCCTGTCTCAAAAAGACAAAAAACAAAACAATTCTTTAAAGGTATCTATCACCCCAAAGCTCACTTTCCTTAATGGGGGGGGGGTGAGCCCAATTCAAAACAAGGACTGCTACCCATTTTTCAAGACATTCTATTATAACAAATGATAAATTCAAAGAGAAATACTGATGTTACAATTGGCGACATTTAAGAATACATCTTAAACACTGTAAATATCCAATAGGGTACAGCACTTTGGCTCTAAGTTCCTTTGGCTATAGAGATATAATTGTGTTTTAAATAAACGTATTGAAACATTACTTCTGGGAGAACTGTATGACCATTTCATTACAGTATATAATTAACTGTACCAATAATGAAGAACAGTGCTCACATGAAATGGTTAACAGTGCTGAGCTGGTTTCTCTTAGGAAATGGGTTTTTCACAAATACCATATCCCTTTATACATTTACCTTTATACAATGTCAATGAAAGCAAAGTATGTCAGTTTCGCTGCTCTAATGATTAGATCCATTTCGTGCTTTAAAATACAACTGAAATCCACAGGAAAATTTTAAAGTAATATATTGTTTAAAATCACAGTTTAAGTAAAGAAAGATTTTTTAAGTTCAGTGAGTAACTCAGTAAGAAAGCCTGACAGAGACAAACAGTGCCTGGTCACTGGTTAGCTATTTGTTTTTCATTAAAATCAGAACTGATTTAAATATTCAAATGCATCCTTAAAGAATACAGCTAACTGATATTTTGGAGCGTCAAAACATAATTTAAGGGAAAAAAAAAAAAAAAAAAAAAAAAAAAAAAAAAGAGTTGGGGTCTAGAGATGCTACCCAGGCTGGCTTGGAACTTGTGAGCTCAAGAGATCCTCCTACCCTTGTCTTCCAAGTAGCTGGGACTACAGGGGCCTGGACCCCAACAGAAAAACTATTTCTTTAGGTTGTTTTTGGTGTTGCAGAAATAATGAACTGCTGCATGATCAACGCTATCTTCTGATGCATCATTTTAAAAGGCTGAATCCTTTTTGACATGATGTATTTTTAGGAAAGAACTATGGCAAAGGGGTTTTTATTTTCTTCTTTTTAAAAAGCCCTTGTACTAGTGTTTAGTACTTTATGACCATGAGCAAATTAAGGTATTTAGAGCTGACAGGCAGTTGAACTGCGCCATATAAAAATGAATTTCATCAAAGCTTACACTTTTACTACATATATAGCAATGCATCCATTCATAAAAGGGCACTTTATACAAGTGAAGTAAAGCAAAATTTTGATTGGTTGACACACAAAGCAGGGAGTGTTTCCAGCAACACTGGTCAGTGGCACCTGCTGTTCTGTGGCTTTTATCTGTTTACTGAGCAAGAGCTTTGTATTACGTTTTCTTCATCCTCTGATCCAGTTCATGCTGGTGTTTAATAAGACGTTCTATTTCTGTTCCAAGTGTTTGTAGATTTTCCTTTAATAAGTGGGGGAAGAGAAAACAGAAGTACTAAATATAATAAAAACACTGTTTGAAATATTTTTGCCTGAGTGATTAGTCCTAAATACCAAATGAGATAAACTAGATACGCAAACATTTTGGTGAAATAGGCTTGTCAATTTCAAAGTTGTATTTAATCGTTTTATTGAGGCTACAGCAAGTTTTAGTGCCTAAAATGATTACTCAGATTTAAAAAAACTGTCTTTTAAATCTATTACTAGCTATCAAGGCCTATCATAGTAAAGATAGAATAACTAGGTCAGTCAATAGCTACAAAAAATAAAGCCATAAAATACATTTAAAATGCTGTAATATTTTAAATGTTTTAAGAATTAATTATAATGTATGGAAATGGCCATCCACTGTAAAGTAAGCAATTCACCTCAGTGTCTATCCAATAACTAAACTGACTTAGTTCAAACAAGTATTCTTTTCAAAGGAGAAAAAAATGCACTAATTTATCTCTGGGTAAAAGAGATAAAATTGACTGTTATAAAAACAGTCAAAGTGCTACATGAGACCATAAAAGAGTCACTATTCTGCCAAATTTACTGACTGGTAAATGAGTAAGAAACACAAATACCTTCAAAGTAATATTTTTTAGTAATGTATCTTCCAAAACAGCCTGTAACTTTCGGTTGATCTCCAGAGAGAGTTCCAGTGTTAGGCCACTATCAGCAGGGTGGGATGTGTACAAGGACGCCATGATGCCACCGCGTCTACTCAAATGCACTTTGTTAAAGTCAGATGCTTCTGAAGAAAGTGTGCCTGATTCTTCTCGTAAAATGTAACTCTGAATTATTCTGCAAAACAAAATGACACCCTCACTGTGTGCTTGCAGAGTAAGAAAACTGGAATTTGTAAGAATCAATGAATCATTAGCATGAAGATGACTAGCATAAAATATATTCCTATTAGGTAATAATCTACATTAGCAAAGAATTTTCCTTATTAGGTGATTTCTTAAATTGTCCCATTTTGGTTCTGTCATGGTATTTAAGGAAATAAACACCGCTTTTTTCTTTCTTCTCTTATTTATGTGCAATTATTTCAGTCATTACTGGCTTGATTTCTGTTAATATTTTCTATTAACTATCATTTAACTTTTAAATCTCTATTTTGCCCTTTATTTACAAACCCCAAAGCAAACTTTCTACAGGTCTGAAATTACTTCAAAATATTTAAAAGGTTTAGGAAGAGATATGCAATATATACAATTCTTATTTAAAATAATATGGTATTTGTGAGAGGTATGTGGCATAGCTCAAACTATGAGGTCAGTCAGGGCTGGGTCTCCATCTCCAGCTCTGAGTCTGTCCCTTACAAAATAGGTGCTAGATCTGAATTTAGTTAACTAATCTGCACATCCAGATCACTCACTTTGAGCGTACCTAAGCAATTGATGAGATAATCCCAAGCCACAGGCATAGTACCTTATACTAGAAGGTGCTCAATTAATTAGTTAGGAGGAAAGCCCTCAAAACATCATGAAGGGCGTGGCGTCACACGCCTTTAATCCCAGTGCTCGGGAGGCCAAGGCAGGTGGATCTCTGTGACTTCAAAGCCAGGCTGATAGTGAGTTCCAAGCCAGCTGTGGCTACATGGAGACCCTGTCTCAAAAAGAACCTCCTCCCCCTGACCCTGAAAAAAAAAAAAAAAATTCATATATCTCTTAGAGTCATAGTCATTTTTGAAAGCTACTTTTTAAAATCCAAGGTTATTTTATAATGTTGAAAAAAACACTTTAAAACAAAATTCTACTCAACAGTGCTTCGCCTTAAAGGGAAGACCTGACCTTTCATCTTTGTATTCTCCAAGTCTAGAATACAACAGAGGACCAAAAAAGACAAAAAAATCGAATGACTATGACTACAGAATCCAGCAGGCACACGACGCTTGCCTATAGCCCCAGCTACTCAGGAGGCTGAGGCAGGATTATTTGAGCCCAGGAATTCAAGGCCAGCCTGGACAATATGATGAAACCCCATGGAAAGGGCTGGCTCTCCATTAGTTTTTGAAGCCATGCAAATGTAGTTATTTTGGTCATGATTGTTCTACCACAATAATACATACTTGGTTTTTTTTCTTATTTCTTCTACCAACTGTTTGATGTGGTCCTCCATAAACTCTATCTTTTCATTTTTCCGTGCATGTGCTTTCTGCAACCTTACAATCCTCTCAATCAGCATGGCCTTGTCCACTTCTGGAAAGCTATCCACAACTACTGATGACCCAGTATTTTCTGGAGATCGATCTTCAGCACTGCTTCGAGCATTAAGTGATCCTGAAGACAGAGAAAATTCAGCTTAAAGAGCATATATGTAATCTAGTATCCCTCATATTTGTTCTAGTAACACTTTCAAACAGTCACTAAATCTTTTAGAGTTGGGTAAAGAACACATTATAGGTCATTTGTGCGAATTCTTATTTCTGAAAATACTGACCAGAAAAGTACTAAAGGATTATCTGTTACACAACTCAGGAACAGGATGAGGAATTGGTAACAGAACAAATATTCTTAAAAAAAAAAAAATACCAAGTCTAAAATAATTAAAAAATTAAAGTATAAGAAAATTGAAGGGAAAATAAAAAGCAGAATGGGCAGGAGAAGCAAAGGTATTGAACTACAGAGACAGAAACAGAGGACAGAACACAGCACAGCTGGGTTAAGCTCTGGAGCCAGCCTGCCTCCACTCAAATCCTACTCTACTTACTAGCTGTGTGACTCCGGACACATCAAACTCTCAGTGCCCTGGTTACTTCCATTTAAAATGGAAATAGTCACACATAATTTACCCCATGGAACTGTGATCCTCATTTAGACTCAATACATGCAATGCATTTAGAACAGAGCACACGTTAAGTCATGTGTAAGCTCTTATTATCGACATCAGTGAGACGAATTTCTGATCCTTTTCACCCTACAACAGGCTTTTTCAACCACAATTTAAAGTAGATTTAATCTGAGACAAATAATATATACTATCTAATATTAAACAACCAATAAGATGGTTTAGTTGGGATCTAAGATACAGTGGTAATTTCAAACCATTTCTTTTCTACTACATATTTTGTCTACTATAGTAACTACTGATGTTTTGACACCTACTGCATAAATTCCTAGGAGATTAGTATAGTGCAGTGACTGTAACAGAAAGTAAGAGATTAAGAGGAAAGAGAGGGAGGCAGAGAAAAAGAGAGACAGAAAGAAAATGAATCAAACACACAACTACCCCTCCGTATCTGTGAGTCCCATCCATGGGTTCAACCAATCTCAGATTGGAAATATTTTTTAAGAATTGTCTATACTAGGGGCTGGAGAGATGGCTCAGTGGTTAAGAGAACTGACTGCTCTTGCAGAGGACCCAGGTTCGATTCCCAGCACCCACATGGCGGCTATGAACCGTCCTTAACTCCAGTTCCAGGGGAATCCAAAACCCTCTTCTGACCTCTGCAGCATTGCATGACACAGGTGCACTGACAGACATGCAGGCAATATATTCATACACATAAAGTAAAAATAAAATATTAAAAAAAAGAACCGTCTATACTATACATGTACAGATTTTCATGTCCTGAGCAAACAGTCTTTTAACAGCTATTTCTCTATCACTCACATTTTAACAGGTTTAAGTAACCCAGAGATGATTTAAAGCAGATGGGAAGACATGTACGGGCTATATACAAATAAAGGCATTTGAAGCATCTCAGGATTTTGGTATTCAATGGGTGTTCCAGAACCATCCCCTGCAGATACCAAAGGGTAACTGGAGATAGAGATCTGATGTTACACAATGATGACCACTTCATCCCTTCTTACATGTTAAAATATAAGAGTCCATACAGCAACACAGATGGATACAATTCTTAATTTTAGAAATTAAAAAAGTTGCACAGAATACAAAAGTGGCAGGTAAGAAAAATGGAGGTAGGAAATCATATAAAGAACCCAAGACAAACCTGAAACCTTGGGTAAAAAGCAGGATGTAAACATTTAATCAGGGTACATTTTCACAATAGAATTATATATTAACTTCTATTTTTTAAAGCTTCAAAATCAAACAAAGCTTCAGAAAAAACAAAACTTTTAAAAACACTACACTACTTTTCTAACAGTCACTAATAACCAAACTCATTCTTTTTACCTGATGAACTAGAACGACTTCCCATGCTGCTAACTTCTTTATCATAGTTTCCATTCTCAGCTTGATCTAATTTTCTTCGAGCTATGAGAAAAGAAAAGGGATTGCTTGTGACAGTTTTAATGACCATTTGCCCCATCATCTGATATTAATTGCTAAAGTCGCTTAGACAAAAATGCCATAGACTACAAGACAAAGTTCCTCAGTTTATTTCTTGGTATAGATGACCACTATAGATGTCATTCACATAAACTGACATTTGGAAACATACAGGTCAAATAAAAACTACATAGAAACAATATGACAGGTAATATTAGCATCATTTAGTTATTGAGCGATTTTAATTTTTAGAACCTTCAAAGATTTAGGAAATAATTCTCTGTATCAGAAATTTCCTCCAACCTTGCCTTCAATTACATATATAAAAAACTGAATTATTCTGACAACTATATTCATAAAGTAAACACTAAGCTTCTTCTCATTATGTTCTACTTTAAAACATAAACAAGTAGGCTATGCAGAATAAAAGGCTGTAATACCTTTCTTATTCATTGTATTCCAAACACATGGCACAAATGTCCAAAAGATCAGTATTTTTTTGTTTTTTTGAGACAAAGTTTCACTACACAGCCCTGGCTAAGTAGACCAGGCTGGCCTCAAACTCACAGAGCTCTACCTGCCTCTGCTTCCTGAGTGCTGAGATGAAAGGCATGCACCACCATGCCTGGCCCTTATTTTTTTATAGGTCAGGGTCTTGGCCTGGAGAGATGACTTACTGGTTAAGAGCACTGGCTGCTCTTGCAGAGGACCCAGGTTTGATTCCCAGTACCCACATGGCAGCTAACAACCACACATAAGTCCAGTTTCAGGGGACTGACCTACATGGGCATTGCATGACATGGGTGCACTTACATACATGTAGGCAATACACCCATATACATAAAATAAAAATAAAACAGCTAAAAAAAAAAAACCAAAACAGGGTCTAACAGAGCTCAGTTGGCTTTGAACTTGCTATGTAGCCGAGAAGACCCTGCTCACCCTGCCGGGATTATAGGCATGTACTATCATGTAGGCTTGTATGCATTTTTAATAGGAGAAACCTGGATCCCAATTCAATTATTAATTGCTAAGCCCAGGTATTCATGTTTCTGGTATGTTTCCTGAGACCCAGATGAAGAGTTTGGTCTCAACATCTAAGCTAGAGCTCTGCAACAAATCAGCTCACAAGCACATGCAAGGCAAAACTCTCAGAACTGCCACCTATATTCAAACACAGATTGTTCTGAATTTCTCTCTCACATTTTCTAATACACATAAACATACAGTAATATAGGTAAGTGTACTTGTGTCCTGCAATGCCCACAGAGGTCAGAAGAGGCTGTTGGATCCCCTGGAACTGGAGTTACACACAGTTGTTAGCTGCTATGAGGTTGCTGGGTTTCAAATCCGGGTCTTCTGCAAGAACAGTGTTCTTTAACACTGAGCCATCTCTCCAGCCCCACAGTAATATATTTTTAAATGTATAAACATATGAACTGGAGAAAAAAATACCTAAGTAATTTTTGCTGATTAAAAAAAAATGCAAGTAAGTTAGTTTAGATTTTACTGCCTGTCTTAAAATTCTTTCTCAATTTTCGCATTCTGTGGCTTTGTAAGCAGCCTTTTAGTATAGAAAACAGACTACTCATGGAATGCCAAGTTTAGAATTTGGTCTGTGAAGATTAACATAGTGAAAGAAAGGATATATACAGGATACACACACACACACACACACAGAGGATGGGCATGAGTGGCAACATTATTTTTAATAGGAGGTTGAGGCAGGAGAATTTTGTGTTTGAGGGCCAGCAAGACTGCCTCAAAAACTAAAAACCTCAACCAAAAACAGAAACCAAACAAACACATGACTCCAATTAATGTAGAACATGAAGCAAAATGTATTTTCCGTATCAAATCTTTAATGGCTGTAAGCACACACTCAAGGTCTCCATGTGGAAAAATTCTGTACCTTGCTGCAGTTGTTTGCTAAGATCCTTGACATTAGAGGCATGTTTACGTCTCTGAGTTACTAATTCATCTTTCAGTTCTTCTACTTGGGTACTCAAGGCTTTAACTTCTGTCTGTGCACAAGCAAGTTCAGCGTGCAGACTCTGGACTTCCTCTTTTTGCAGTTCTTCCTCTTTCAGCAATCTACTTTCCTGAATAATAAATACAATAAAATAAAACAATCACTGATTAGAATGTGTATTTCCATTGTTGCTCAAAATTTAAAACCTTAAAGCGATAAGGACAAGACTCCTCTACTGCTCTCCCTCAGCAGGTTCTGCTGGTTAAGCCCCTCCAAATCCTCACAGGCAGGGCATGTTAAGGGGCACGCCATTCTATATGGAAAACAACAGCAAAAGATGCCTCTGAATGGGGGAATTTTAAAGACGCAAATGTTTTTATGAGCAATTTGAAGGCATTCTTATTATTTGGAAATACCAAACCTCTTCCAATTATCAAAAAACTAAGAAATTTAAAGTATTATCTTAAAAGGTAAAACAAAAGTATTTAAAGTATTACCTTTAGTTAGAAATGACAGAAATCATGGTTTCCTTACTTTCAAATGTATAATACTATTTACCATTTTAGGGAGAAATTTTATTACAAGCATATTCATTAAACCAAACCAAATATATATTTACAGAATTTAAAATTAATCAGTGCTGAAAGAGCCTAAATTAACTATTATTAAACTTTCATGCTGCCAGGGAAATGTAATCTGTGCTCCTTGCTATGTTGTTTTAAGGAGTTAAATGCACATTTTATACTTACCAAATTTACATTCATCTGTTTCATTTGTTCACACTGGCTTTGCAACTGACTTTCACTGCAGGAAAGTTTATCAACTTGTGACTGCAAAGAATTGGATTCAGACTGCAGTTGTGCATTCTTACTGGTGAGCTTTTCTGTGAACAGCAGGAGCTCAGACTCTCTTTTCCTACTACCTTCGATGTCCTTTTGTAGGTCATTAATCAAGGAATTGAGATTCTCTACTTCTTCCTTCAAATGTTCAATTTCTTGTTTACTTCTAAAAAACAAAGTTTATATTTAAGAAAAATTTAACTATTAAAAGACATTACATGGTGGTGCATGCCTTTAATCCCAGCACTCAGGAGGCAGGGGCAGGTGGATCTCTGTGAGTTTGAGCACAGCCTGGTCTATATAGTAACTTCCAGGGCAGATGGGGCTACAGGGAGACTCTCATTCAAAAAAGACCAAAATAAGAAGAAAAACAAAAACAAAAACAAAAAACCCATTACAATGGTTTGTGAATTCTCATTTAATGAAATGCCTTACAAAGGTTCTTTTGCTTAACTCATCCAAATCTTTTTGAAGGCCTAGACATCTCAGAAAGTAAGGGCTATGAAGGCAAGCAGCAAGGCCCCTGCTTTCAAAGAGCTTTAACCCAGCAGGGAAATTACATGGGTGTGATCAAACACTGAGACAAAAACACTGAACAGGCATTGGAACTCGTCTGACTGCTGCCCAAGCTAACACCTGAGTAAGCATGACCACCTTTTCCTACGAAAGAGCAGACAGCAAAGACGTCAAGTTCTGAGCCATCTGGGGTTCTGCAATCATTCTACTTTACCACTATAGTGTGAAACATCCACAAACAAAACACAAATTAATGTGGCTCTATTCCAAAGCACCTTCACTTTAAAAAGAGGCTGTGGGCTAGATTTGGTGTGTGGGTCTCAATTTGTCAATCCCTGACCTAAGGAAAAGCTGAAGTTAGTGGAAGAATAAAGTATGTTCCAAGTAAAAGAACGCGAATAGGCCTTCTTGCTGGTGCCAGAGACTCAGTCCTGAGGAGAAAAATGACTGCATTCTGTCCCTAGCACTTAGCCCATAGAGGCTTGACACAGTCTATAAACATTTGTTAAGTGATTTCAGATGGAAAACAAGAGTGAAGACAGTGAAGGCGTTCAAGAAGAGTCAGGCCACTAGCTCATAACCATGCTAAAGCATGTGAATTCAAGAGGCAATGAGAATCAACAGGAAAATCACTGAAAATTGAGAAATGTTTTAATTTTTTAAATATTTCATTTAATTTTTATTTTATGTGCATGAGTGTATTGCCTGCATGTATGTGGGTGCACCTGTGTCGTGCAATTTTTTTGTCTTTTTGAGACAGGGTGTCCCTGTAGCCCTAGCTGGCCTGGAACTCACTATGCAGACCAGGCTGGCTTCGAACTCAGAGATCTGCCTGCCTCTGCTGGGATTAAAGGCGTGTGCCACCACACCCAGTAGAAATTGTGCTAATATAGGGTATGCACTGGCTTAGAGAGCAAGAAGAAAAACCAGTTGTAAGCTGTGGCAGCTTTCCAGAGGAGAGCAGACAATGGCTTGTACTATGGGAGTAGCAGTAGGGATGTAAAAAGTAAATGGAAATGAGAGATTTTTAAAAGTTGCAATCACAAATACTTGTGCTGGTTAGGTATATGAGGAGAGGGAAGGAGGAGCAAAGGATGGACCCCAAGTTCTTGGGTTGGATACTCATGTGGATGCTACATTCATAATGCCTCACAGGAACCTTAGAGGAGAACCGTATTTGTGGGTAGAAGAAAGGAATCAATTTTGGACATGTTAAAGTTTGAGGTTTTGGTACTTATGTGTTTGAAGCTAAGAAAAAGATGACTAAAGAGAATGTTCCTAAGGACCTTCCGTACAACCAGAAGAATTAACTGGGATTCCTCAGAGGTGTAATAAAATTGGAGCACAGGAAGGCTTTCTGACACAAAGTTAAACCTGCCATAGGGACTGATAAAGGGTGGCCAGAAAAAAACAGGAAGAATATAAGCAAGCACAATGAAGCAAAAGGAATAGAGCAATGTATCAGGAAAGATAAAGACAGTCATGATAAGAGATACTAGAGCTTCAAGTCTGGGTCATACACACACATGCAAGGCATAATTAATTTTAAAAAGGTTTTATTATTTTTATTTTATGTGTATGAGTACTGCCTGTATGTAAGTCCACCCATGTAACATAATACCCATAGAGGCTTGTAAACTCAGTGCTAGGGATATGGAAAGAGGTAGATCCCTGGCTAGTCAGCCTACTCTAGCCACCAAGTCCTAGGTCCTAGTGAGAGACTGTCTCAAAAAACCAAGGTGAAATGATACCTGAGGTTGACTTCTGGTTTCCACAAACACACATGCACAGCCATGTACATGCATCTGCACATGCACACAAAGATACATTCATATATAAAGCTGATCTTAGTCAAAAGGCTGAGAAGCAATGTACCCTTGTTCATATTGAAATGCAGAAAGGGGGGCTTCAAAAGATGGCTCAGCAGTTAAGAGCACTTGTTATTCTTGTAGAAGACCAGGGTTTGGCGCCCATCACCCACATGGTGGCTCATAACCACTTGTAACTCCAGTTCCAGGGAATCTAATGTCCTCTTCTGGATGTCATGGGCACCAAGCATGCATGCAGTACACTTGCAGACATGCAAATGAATACTCAGACACATAAAATAAAAATAAATTTTAAACTATAAATGTAGAAAGGAAAGTCAGCAGAGACAAAAGAGATAAAGGGTAAGGAAGGCGTGATCTAGAAAGACCCTAGGAAGGCAAAAGATCGGATCCACAGCAGAAGTAGGAAGAATAACCAAATTCAGAGCAGGCACTTCTTCCACAACAGAAGCAAAAGGAAGAATGGTCAGGGTGTGTTGCTTCAAAGAACAAGCAAGGTTCTAGAGCAGCAAGGTTCTGTCAAGCTCTAATTTTTTCTGTCATTAGTCTCATGCTAGGAGTAGAAAGGTCAAGTCTAAAGGGTGACAAAGCAGTAAATCGTAGAAGAGACATAAGGGGATGGGATGGAAGGCTTCAACCAAAAACCCATGGGAGGAGAGGATTATAGGTATGTCTGCATTCCAGGCTGAGGCTGTGACCCCAAGTTTACAGCAGTATCAACTGTGAGGAGACTGAAGATTTGTTTAGCAGCACTCAGCTGCCAGGGAATGGGAGGTACAGAAAGAATAAAATACTTAAATTCAACCTGAATCTAATCCCTGCCAGATGATGTCATGAATAAAGTTTAAATGGTTTTATGAGACATCAAGGAATAAAGTCAGCTTCTGATCACAAGCCATACACGTGCAAAGATCTAGACAAAGTAAACACCCTGCCTCAGTGACAATTTTAACCTAAAAATAAACTAAATTCACTCTTATAAATTGCTACTACCAATGTTTATGGGATATAAACTTGGATTTGATTTTTAGATACCATGATGAGAGTTCAAAGATAATGAAGTTCACTGATAAGAAATTCAAAATTTTTAACCAGTAGAATTTTAAGTTATTCTTATCTGACAATTATTGCACTAGAAAACACTCTAAAGACAGAACTGAAAAGCCTGTTTATTAAGACAAACCGAAGTCATTCGCTTCACACCTTTGAAGCTGCTCCTGCATCTGATCTGCAGTCTTCACTTTGTCCAATAAATTCTGAATTTCAGCTTTTTGGCGATTAATAATTTCCTTATATTTTGATAGTTCATCTTCTGTTCTTAATCGTTCATCTTCTAGACATTTTGCCTATAAAATAATCACAACCAAGCTAAACTGCAGATTATAAATTCTAAAGCACTATTAGCGTGAAGAAAACACAATCTTCCCTACCTACCTTAAGTAAGTGACATGGAGAAAAATAGGAACAAATAGGAACAATACTTAGAATACTGTTGGGTGATCTCAAAATGCAAGGTGTTTACTTAAAACCTTACTTCTAAATAAAGTGATATGTAGGGAAAATATATTAATATTAAAAGACATTACTGATACTAAAGACTATAAACATAGAATTTACCAAAATTGTTAGAAATTAAACAGTATCAATCTAAGCTACTAAATACAGCCAGGAATTTAAAAAAAAAAAAAACAAAAAAAAAACCCACCCATTCAGATACTGCATGTACACAGTGCACTTACATGTAGGCAAAACACTCATACACATAAAAATTATTTTATTATTTTTATTTTATGTATATGAGTGTATTGCCTACATGTATGTGAGTGTATCTCTGTCGTGCAATGCCGCAGAGGTCAGAAGAGGGCTTCAGATTCCCCTGGAACTGGAGTTAAGGATGGTTCATAGTTGCCACATGGGTGCTAGGAATTGAACCTAGGTCCTCTGCAAGAGCAGTCAGTGCTCTTAACCGCTGAGCCATCTCTCCAGCCCCAAATTTAAAAAAAAAAAAAATTTATATAAAAAATAAAAAGAGCTGGGCGTGGTAACACACACCTTTAATCCCAGCACTTCAGAGGCAGAGTCAGGCAGATCTCAGTGACTTCAAGGCCAGTCTGGTTTACATAGTGAGTTCTAGGCCAGCTGGGGCTACAGGGAGACCCTGATTCCAAAAGATAAAAAATAAAAAATAATGTCATGTTCTGACACAGATTCAAGGTCCACCATTGGTTTGCTGAAGGCTGTGTCTAGATCAAAGGCCCAAGGACAGGTTATGGTACAGCAGGTATACTACCAAATAGGAGTGTGCGGCAGGTACTTCAAAGGGACTGATGTACTTCCAATTCTTCCAAGGGAAGAGTCAGCTCCATTACTAAGGAATTGCTATTTTATTCCTGAGCTCTTTTATTTGGAAATATTTCTAAATATTCTTTCTCCACTACTTTAAAAATTAGAGTAAATTCTAAGTTAAAGGTATTTACCCTAACTTTGGAGTCTCAACCGAAGATTTGATTACCTTTGTTCTCAATGTTCGAAGCTCATCCATGCCCTCCTTAAATGTCCTCTTCAGATCTTCTAGTTCCTTTATTTTGGCATGATGCATCTGTAAAAGAAACCATAAGGCACTAAATGAGATCTGAAAATTATTGCTGCTTCTTCTAAACAGGCCTTGAATGCAGATGGCAGTGGGCACTCTTCTTCTCTTTCTGAATTTCTAGGCTATCATGGATATTTATTACAAAATCCAAAAGAACAAAACTACCCACCTCTAGCTGATCAGATTTCTCCTGCATTTGCTTTTCAAGTTCTCCTTTTGTGACTCTAAGCTTTGCATCAAGTTCATTTGACTTAATTTCTTCTGATTCCTAATGGAAAGAAAATGAAAAGCAAAACTTTTAAGGTTTTATACTTTAAAAATGAACACAGCTGGGAGGCAGAGGCAGGTGGAGCTCTATGAGTTTGAGTCCAGCCTGGTGTACACAGTGAGCTCTAGGCCAGCTGGGGTTACAGGAAGACCCTGTCTCAAAAAGACAAAAAGAAAAAGAACAAAACTTTGCAATCAAATTGTTTTGTGGGTGGTTGCTTGTTGAGACAGGGTTTCACTATGTAGCCCTGGCTAGCCTAGAACTCACTACGTAGAACAGGCTAACCTCGAATGCAGAGATCTGCTTCACTGAGTGCTAGGATTCAAGGTGTGGGGCCACCGGGCCCAGCTACTAATTTTGAAATGAACAGGTTATGTACCTAAAATTGGAGAATACATCAAAGGATTTAAAATGTTAATTCTGTAGAACAAGAATAGCACACTTAAGATATATACCATAATACAGAAGTTTTTTTCTTTTAAAAGTAGTACATTCTGCTGGGCATGGTGGTGCATGCCTTTAATCCCAGCACTTGGGAGGCAGGCGGATCCTCTGTGAGTTCGAGGCCAGCCTGGTCTACAGAGTGAGTTCCATGTAGCTGGAGCTACAGGGAAGCCCTGTCTCAAAAAGACCAAAAAATTTCATTTTTTGATTTATTTTTATGTGTATGTTCTGCCTGCTCTATGTAAATGCACCATGTGTGTGCACTGTGCATGAAGGCCAGAAGAGTCCATTGGATCCCCTGGAACTGGAGTTACAGATGGTTGTTAGCCACCATGTGGATTCTGGGAACTGAACCTGGGTCTTCTGCAAGAGCAGTCAGTGCTCTTAACTACTGAGCCATCTTTCTACCCCAAGAGAACAAATTTCAAGAGTTGATTCTCTCCTACCCTGTGGGGTACTGGGGATAGAACTCAGGTCCTCGAGCTTGGAGGCAACTACATTTGCCCCCTGAGCCATCTCACTAGCCCAAGATTAATGATTGATGCTGCCTGCATAAGGCTGGGACCTGGATCTGGAAATCCTACAGTTTAAAAAAAAAAAAAAAAACGTAGTACATTTCTTTGTACTCTGCATTATTCCTATATTTTCTAGGAATTTTACTTGATTGAAAAGGTCTCATCTATCTGAGCTGCAGGTTCTTCTGAGCATGCATGGATGTGTGCATGTACATTTGAGTATGCATGTGCTTATGGCAAAGACTGACAAGAGGTCACACAGGATCTCACTGAACCTGGAGTTGACTGATTTTATTAGACTGGCAGGTCATCAGGGATCTGCCGTCCCTCTGCCTGGCCCCTCACTCCCCAGTGCTGGGGGGTTATAGATTCAAGTTGCCATGTGAGTACCCCAGTCAGTTCTCATGATTGTCTGACAAGCATTTTCCCAACTGAGCCATCTCCTCAGCCTGAAACTGCATGCAGGTACTTTAACATAGGAAATAACCAGCACCTTATTAAATGTCCTAATAAATCTATTGTACATTTCAAATTTGGCAAATAAAGAGATTTAATGAAAACAGTGATGCTAATTAGCATAACTGGTTACTAATACATTTTAAAGGAAAGCATACCTGGTATGTTTTTATCATATCCTGACAGTTTTGTCGGATCTGATCTGCTTCTTCCTTTGCTTGTGTTAACTTTGTAGTTGTTTCTTTGAGTTTATCTTTGGTTTCCTACATTGACAAAGTAACAGACAAAATTAGCCACATTGCTATGATGACCAGTGAGCAGTGACTAGAGTAGAAAATTCTTCTTCTAGCAATACACTGAGGGCTAAGACTTGTTTCTGACAAAGTTAGAATGGTTAATTGATAGGTATTAAATAAAGTTAAATTTGACAGAGTTTTCACCAAATTCTTAGAAATAGTAAAGTATTAAATAGTTCTTTTGCACACCCATGAATTAATTCTTTAGTGTATGGCTGTGATACCTATGTGAAACTGCCTTTTGATTGAATGACTACAATGTGTTTTCAGTTTCTAGTCATTTGTCTAAAATGGCAATTTTGAGGGTTTTTCAGGGATGATTTTTGTTAAATCCAATTACCTTTTCTCATTTTTCTACTTACCTGGTTCAGTCCTCACCACCCCCGACTCTTTAAATATCTTTCCTCTGTTCCCACTGCAGGACAATACATTCTCTTCTCTTTTTCATCTTCACTATTCCCTGGTTGGCCTTCTACTCTGCCGTAGTGTCCCCCTCGGCCTCCTGACAGCAGATGCAATGTGACCAGCCACCTTGAACTCCCACTGCCATGCCTTCCTGTCCATAATGCACTGTTATCCCCTCAAACCACGAGCCAAAATAAAGCATTCCGAGCTTTGTGACAGGCATTTTGTCATAGCAATGAGGAAAGTAATTAACAAAACTTAGTGAATTAATGGCAGACTAACGTAAGCCTTCTGTTTTAGTCAGGCTGGTCTTCCAAACACCAAATACTCACTTCCTTCCCTTTCTTCCTTTATTCTTTTTGTTTATGGACTTGAAATGGCTTTTGCTCTTATCTCTTAAAACATTTCAATTGCATCTAGGCTTCAAATACTACGTCATATACCATTTTAAAAGCAAATATCACAACACTAAGTACTTAGGTATATACCTTGAGTTACTGGATCTTTAACAGTAAATTGCCATGCACTAAAACTGAGTATTACTTAAAATAGAAATACAAATAATTTGGATTCTTTTCTGAGACTTGATAAGCAAGAGGGCTACATGATCATCATCACCATCATAAATAAAATACAGCCTGGCATACAGTTCACAAATACTTCACCCCAAAAAACCAGCAGCCAAGAGATTTCTAGATGCCATTATTTGAATCTGTTTATCCATTACTGAGTTCTTATAGGCACTATTTTTTTTAAAATCCTGTATGTACATATGTGTATATGCATATGTTAGTGTATGTGAGTATGGGAGTGCACAAGCCATTACATGTGTGTAGAGGTCAGATAATAATCTCAGATGTCAGTCCTCACTTCCAAGCCTTGTCTAAAATAAGGTCTTTGTTGTCTGCTGCTGTATACACTGGGTTAATCAGCCCACACGCTTCCAGGACTTCTCCTATCTCTGTCTTCAATCTCCCCATAGGAGCACCCAGCTTTAACATGGGTTCTGGGAATTTGAACTCAAGTCCTCACATCTGCAGGACAAGCGCTTTCCACCATGCCAGCTCCCCAGCCCTTATAGGCACTGTTCTATGCTCACGGGAAATAGTTGTGTAAGCATACAAAATCTCTAATTCATGAAGCTGATGGTCCAACTATGAGTTAAATTTAGATAAAATACATAAGAAAAAGACAAGGGACAAATGCTAGAGTAAAAATAAAGCAAAAACATAAAGTTTAGGGAGATGTTCACGGTTTAAACAGAGTGGCCAAGGAAAGTTTCACTGAGAAAGTGATGAATAAATAAAGGCTTAAAAGGCATCAGGTGAGAGGCTGGATATGGTGAGTAAGAGAAATCAAGTGTAAATCCAAACCCTGAGCAACTAAGAGTGGGTTGTTGGCTATTAAGATAGGGAAGTAACAGAAGGAAAAAATACATTAGTTCATTTTAGGCATATTAAGTTTAAGATGCTATAAGTTATTCAAGATGTTGGGTAAAGAATACAGTAGAAAATAGGAATCAGGAATCTGGTGTTGTACTCAGGAATCTGGTGTTGTACTTAGAAGTTCTATAACTGGGAATCATATGAAATTGCTGGGCTTTTTTCTATTGTTGTTCTGACAGGGTTTCATGTAGCCTAGGCTGGCCTCAAAGTTGCTATGTAGATGAGGATGACCTTGAACAATGATTCTAACTCTACCTCCTGAGTGTTGGGATCACAGGTGTAAGCCATCAGGGCCAGTTGTATGAGAATCAAATCCAGACTGAGCTCTACACACACACACACACACACACACGCACACACACACACATCCTCAGCCTCTCTACTGCTGTTTTCAAGTCAACCATCTTGTGCTTTGCACTATTTAATCTTCAGTTAATTCTACCTATGGTATTTTTCTTAGATATTACATCAATATGGTCTTTTTTAAAGTAAGCATATCTTTCATGTCTCTATTATTCTCAAGTTTTGGTTTATCTCCTTGGTGATGTGGAGTATATTTATAATTCCCATTTTAACACCCCTGCCTACCATTCTGTATTATATGTAATTTCTGGATCTGTTCTTATTGATTGATTCTTTTCTTCCCACTATGGACTACATCATCCCGATTCTTTGCATGCTGATAATTTTTCATGAGATGCCAATGACAGTGAATGTTATGTTTTGGGGGCAAAGTTTTTAGATTGACTAAAAATTTTTGGAATCTATTTTAAGTGCATAATTTACACTAAATAAGCTTAATTTTAAAGCTGTGTCAAATGGCTCCCACAACTAAAGCAAAATTCTGTGTTAAGAGTTCTCTCTTTCAGGCTGGTGGCAACAGGAGCATTTCCTAGCCCTGCAGGTGGGTGCTTGGCCTACTACTTTTTCATCTCCAGACTCTTCCCTCCTGTTCTCAACACTCTGAACTTTGTCTCTTCCATTTCGGAAGACTGCTAGGCTGGGTTTCAATTCCTCTCCTCATGCTGCAGCCTGAAATCTGACATTAAGCATCATTTGTTTCTTCACTGAGGAATCACTATCCTATGCAGACCCTTGTTTCATTTCTAAAAACACTAATTTAAATATATTTTTATTGTTTTCTTTGGACTCTGTGTGGGTTTGAGGGTTAGTTTAAGGGTGAGAGGATACATCTGGACCTTGTTATCAAATGCAAGAGTACAGTCAAGAAAATAAAGGATTACCATGGAACAAAGCGGAGACTACAGCTCACTATGTAGAATGAAGTGGCAAAACTACTATAAAGCTAGCTCTTGGTTTAATTAATGAGTCTTCTGTGAAAACAAACCACTTAAGAATAAAGGTATCACTGATAACACACTGACTCTGGGAGGAAAGCACATTAAGCAACAATCTTGCTTTGGGTAACTGAGTAGAAGGAACTTACAAAGCATGCCAACGCTAGTCACATATTAGGTGCAGTATGTTACAGTCTATTGAATCCTGCTGATCTAGATGCTTTGATACCTCAGACGCCACTCCAGAACTTCAGCTGAGGCAGAAATGTCTGGCAAGCACTCTGTATAGCCAGCCATATTTGTTTGTAGAACCTAGACTTTAAAAAATAATTTTAGTTAAACCCCTAGAGGAGTTTAAAGAAGGGAATAATCAAGTTTTGTAGCTTGATCTCATGATCTGGGATCCAGTCTATAGTTTGGACTTCAATTCTGGCAATATGCTCTGAAGGTCTAACAAGCAGCTAAAGCTCACAAGGATCTAGAACCCACAGCATTCCAGTACTAACATCTAAGATCTGGGCAGTTTAGAAAAGTTTACTAAAAGGCTTGTGTCCCTTGACCACCTCTCAAATGGTTGCCTACACTGCTCCCGACCACTACTAAGTCTCCTATCTTTTGACCCAGTTTCCTTCTAACATCCAGGAGGCAAATATATAAATGAATAGGTAAGGAACTGGAGAGATGGCTTAGTGGTTAAGAGCACTGGCTGCTCCACCAGAGGACCTGAGTTTGGTACATGGTAACTAACAACCATCGTTAACTCCAGTTCCAGAGGACTTGACTCCCTCTTCTCTTCTCTGTGGGCATTGCATGACACAGGGGCACTAACATGCAATGCAGGCAAAACACACACATAAAATAGTCAATAATTTTTAAAATTAATTAATAGGTAAGTCAGGAGCCTATTTCAGATACTCTGAAAGCAAAGATTGTCTTCCACGATTTTTATATCCTCTGTATTATTTAGCGCCATGCTAACCAGAGCTAAATGCTTTATTGTGTAACCAAGTTCCTTTATTTAAAAAAGCAGTAAACATCCAATTTCCATAGAGTAGATCAATATGGCTTCTATTTTCATTTCTACCAGTCCACGCCATGCACCCTTTAAGAAATCAGCTTTAAATCACTTCTCTAAACTACTACTTACAGAGAACTTGTTTCATCTCTCAAACTTGCCAACAAAAGTCCTTTGTCATCCGATCTTTAAATACACAGGACTCACATACATGCAAGTTTTCCACTCCATAATGCTAATATACTAATGGGTTTTAAGATCCTTTCACCTAAGACTACAGATGAAGATAAAGTGTCACAGACATTAGAAATGCCCAAGCGTTATGTTCAAATATTAAAGCAACTCAGGCATTTAGAAATTATTCTTTATGAATTTGTAATTTAAACTCCACATTCTATAACCCAAAGTAAAGGGAATATTCTGAATAGCTCAGGTGAGTTACTCCACTGCCTCCTGGAAGTTCCTTCTCTGCCTCAGTGGTTTCCTCACACACTCATGACTCATGAGTGATGGGAACAACCAACCATTCCACTAACCTACTTTTGATCATTCTCAACATAGACTACCTATGGTTTTCTGATACTAATATACAAATATCCAAAGGTTAACAACTTTTTGACTTGAATAGCTTAATACGGTAATAAAGAATTATGATTTCAGATAGTATCATTAAACCTATTTTAGAAGACTTGGAAACTGACATCTCCATAATGTTGCTCTTCTCTTTAAGCCACATTTCAGAGTTATTCTTTTTTTTAAAAAAAAATTATTATTGTGTATGAATGTTTTGTCTATATGTAAGTGAACCATGTTGTGCAATGTCCGTGAAGGTCAGAAGAGGGCATCAAGATACCCTAGTATTAGAACTGGGATTATGGATGGTTGTTAGCTGCATGTGGGTGCTGAGAATTGAACCCAGATCCTATGCAAGAGCAGCCAGTGCTCTTAACTGCTGAGCCATCTCTCCAGCCCTTCAGGGTTTTCTTTTAGTTTATATTCTACCATGTGCAGATTGTTATCTCCTCAAAGATCAGGTCTGCTTATGGGTGAAATTATGGCCTCAGTTATGACTTCATAATTACATTTCATTATGTTAACTTTTTTTTTTTTTTTTTTTGCTAAAATGGTATTTGTGGGAAGTAGTTTAGTGTCAGGGTTGCCTAGCATGTGTGAGATCCTAGATTCAATCCCTAGCACCATACATACACAGACATACATATATACACACACACAAGTTTTTGTTAGCATGGTACCAATGGAATTATATTTATAAAAGCAGAGAACTTTCTATTAGATTCATTATATTGAAATACAACCATATATTTCTTTTTTGTAATTTATTTTTATTTTATGCATTTGAGTGTTATGCCTGCATGTGTGTAAGTGCACCTGTGTCATGCAGTGCCCATGGAAGACAGATGAGGGCATCAGATTCCCTGGAAATGGAGTTATGGATGGTTGTTAGCTGCCATGTGGGTGCTGGGATTCAAATCCAGGTCTTCTGCAAGAACAGCTAGTATTCTTAACCACTGAGCCATCTCTCCAGCCCAGTATTTCTTAATCATAAAAATCTTAGTATCACTGATACTTTAAAAACTTTAAGTCTACTTTCAATAACATACATTATATATTTCTCCTCCCCTCAAATTTTGAGCATTAAAAAAAAAAAGAATAAAGAACATGGAAAATTTAGGTGTGATAAATTATGAATTGCAAAATTTAACAGTCTAACCCACATAAGAAAATTTCTTTTTTATGATCACCCAGAATTCAGAGTCAAGCTAGTCTGCAGGAGTTGCTAAAGGACACACCACGCCCCATTAACTGCTACTGTGTTCCCTCTTAACATTGGCAGTACTCACCTTGTGTGAATCCACTTCAGCTTTTAACTTGTTTTGTGCCCACTTCACTTTAATGATGTGAGAGTTGATCTCTTCCTTTAATTTGTCTATTTCTCTGATAAGTCTGGTCGTTTCACCTTCCTAAAATGACATTAGGTCATTTTTTTTCCACTTAATCAACTAATTATCTGTGCCCCTTTAAAGTAATCAAAGCGATAATGCTATAATTCAAGGGCTGGTACACTATGGCCCACAGACCATAAAGCTGATTTAAGGTTCAACTGCTAAGAGAGTAATAGAATCCTAAATAAAATGAATAGACATGATGATAATTATCCTTACAGTTTAGCCAATTGGATGTGGTATAAGACAAACATACTTTGATTCTTTTTAATTGGCTGGCATTAAGTAAAACATGAACTGAACTGGTTTTGCCACAATTCCTAACAATAACAATGTTTCTAAACTATAAGTTAATAGCAAAGGCTCTGAGAGCTACCAGCTTTAGTTATTAAATTGTTTAGGATGACATCTACAAAGAATACATTTTTCTATAAGAAAAACATAAATTATAGTCTATGGTAAATTAAGTGTTGCACTAAGACTCTGGTCAAGCCTAGGGATACAATTCAGCATCAGAGAACTTGCCTAGCATGTGTGAAACCTTGGGTTCAATCAATAGCACTTCAAAACAGATGAATAAATTAAAAAAAAAATCAAACAAAACATTCTGTATTACGTAAAACCAAATTTGGTTCTAAAACTATTCACAATTGACATTACTATGTATATAGCTTACCAAAATAAAAATTTTCTTTGAGGTATGAACTAATTTTTTTCAAATATGTAGATTTTTTTTTTTTTTTTTTTTTTTTTTTTTTTGAGAGAGGGTCTCCCTGTAGCCTTATCTGGCCTGGAACTTACCACATAGACCAGGATGACCTTGAACTCAGATCCACCTGCCTCCATCTCTTGCAAAAATGCAGTTTAAAAATGACTAAGAAAATGTTACCCAATAAACAGCATATGCCAGTACTTCCTCTTTCCCTCAGCAAACCTCAGCCATCAGATGAGCTACCTAAAATAGTCATGTTTTTAGTAAGCATAATAATAATACTTTAAAAAGTACTTTATGTTTGAGTGTTTTAATCACATTATCATTATTTAAGGAAAAGTAAAGAGAATGAACTTCAAGTAAGGCAATGGCACAAGTTATACCTTTGTTTCATATAGTTGCTGCAATCGTCCTTTCTCCTGAGAAAGCTGCTTAATTTTGTTAGTGTTTTTCTCAAATTCTTTATTTGCATCTCTAAGTTTTCTCTCAAGTATTTCTTTTTCCTTTCGAAGATCTAAGGACTCCTTCTCACCTCTTACATACTTCATTACCATTGCTTCCTTTTCCTGGCGTGCCTCTTCACATTTCTTCGTGGCCTTGGAAAGAAAATGTTATCTAGCATCAACAAAAATTATTTTTCAAATAAAACAAAAGTTGCAATGCCTGATTAAAGAGAAAATTCACTGCTGGAGTAATTTAACCAGCCCAGAGTGAGCCTGAGGTGTTCTGATTTCTCCTCATATTTACTGAGCATATCAAGTAAAGGAAAAGCATCCCCATGTGGTGCTTTCAATATTTGTGGGATATGAGCTGTTTTCAACATCATCAATGCCACATCTCAAGTACATACGAACATTGTTCTGAGTCAGGAGCATAACTGAGTCACAACAGAGAACATCAGAAATGATATAAAATTAAAGCTATGCGTTCAGCTTGGCTTTTAAGGATTAATTACAAGGGGATTCCAAATCATTGTAAGACTGATTACACTTTTTCTTAGAGGTTAATTCTAAACAAGCTGAGTACTCAGTATGTGAACAGAAGGAGTATATGTTTCTAAATGTTTTCAAAACACATGACTCTTGGTTTCAGCAAAAACTCAATTTGTAAAGACTTGTTACAAAGAGAAATTTCCCAGGAGTCATTCGTCATTCCCATAAAAACATATACAAATAGGTAATATGTCCTGTAGTATTAGCAACCTATTTTTTGCTGCTGTTGTACAATGTTCC
>NW_008335438.1:2819128-2834545 GCF_000622305.1 Nannospalax galili
AATTGTGGTTGCTACTTTCCCTTTAATTCTCCAGATAGTGCTCCTGCTCTTTTCTGTCTCACCCTGGGCCCCAGGGAGAGAATTCATGGACCATATTAACAAATTCCTTTACCTTCACACTTCCAGAGAGGTTCAGCCAGCAGTAGGCAGAAGCTCAGGAAGGAAGGCAGAGTGAGGCTTCTCTAGAGTCACCAAAAGTAATCTAACACAACTGTCCTTTCTGGGTTGCCCTGTTCTCAGGTCTCCAGAAATATAGCATAAATACACTTCCTTTTCTTACAGAAAAATACTTAGACTCAGGTATTTTGTTGTAGTGACACAAAGGGGACCAATAAAAGTAAGTATATACAAGTATATATCACTGTGGCTTAACAAAATGTCAATAATTAGCTGTTAAAAAGGCTTTGTATAAAAATACTATTGATATCAAAATAGTGTTAATAGTCATATTTTGATAAACAACAAAACACCAAATATGAAATTAATAATGATGTGAAATACCTGTTCCATCCGCTGGGCCATCTCTTTGTGTAACTGTTGAATTGCATTTTTAGCTGTAATGTCTTGAGCTACTAGTTTATCTCTAGAAGCTTTAACTTCTTTATTAAGTTCCTCTATTCTTAATTCTAACTGTAAAGAAAATGATTTCCAGGTTATATTTTATAGCTTTACCCAACAGACCACCAACACCTCAGTTAATATATACGATGCAAACAGTGAGTGCAATGAATGGACTTCAATCACAGAAGTAAAAATTACCAGCACTGTTTCTCTGTCTCCTTGTTATTAAATTAGCATAAATCTAAAGAGATTGTGATACATTAAGGCATAAAATGGTGAGCCCTAGAGTAGCTACTCAAAGAAATATAGTGAAGAAATCATGAAAGAAAATTAAATACTACATTACAAAATATTTGGTCAGTGCAAAAAGAAAAGCAGCAAAGGAAGAGGGATCAAAAAGGACTTAGAAAAACACAAAGCAAAATGGTAGACATACATACAATCGTTAGTAATAACATTAAGGGAAAGCAGACTAAATACACTGAAAGGCAGAAACTAACAGATTGGAATAAAACACAGTATCCATGGGCTGGAGAGATGGCTCAGCAGTTAAGAACACAGAGTGTTCTTGCAGAAGAACAAGGTTCGAATCCCAGCACCCACATGGTAGGGGACCCGACCACCTCTTCTGTCCTTCGCAGGCATTGTATGACACAGGTGCACTTACCTACATGCAGGCAATACACATATATATATATAAAATAAAAATAATAAATAAAATATTTTAAAACACGGTATCCAACTATATACTGTTCACAAGACACACTTTAGGCTCAAATACAGAAATAACCAGCAGTTCAAAGACTGAGACAGGAGAATTGTGAGGCTAGCCTGCGCCACCTAGCAAGCTCCAAGCTAGCCTGAAATACATGGTAAGGTAGAATAAAAACATATTTAAGGATGAGAAAATATATCACAGGCAAACAACAATTATAAGAAAGTGTGAGTGGCTATACTTACATAACACAGATTAAAACAAAATTATGCACAATATTAACAAAGGAATTTGAGATTTGAACTATTACACAACTGTGCAACTATAATGCAGTCATACTACACTTTACCCAGCAGAATACACATCTCACAGGGCACATGGAACATTCTCCAGAATAGAACACGGGCTGGGCTATAATGTAAACACACCCCAAAAAGTGTAAAGATGGAAATCATACAAGATATGCACTATAACCATAATGGAATAAAACAAATTTGAAAGATTCACAAATTTGTGAAAATTTAACAATATACTCCTAAACAATGAGAGGAAATCACAATGTAAACTGATGCCAGTTCCTGAATAAAAATGAATATATAACATACTGAAAATGAAGGGATACATCTACAATAATGCTTAGAGGGGAATTTGTAGCTATAAATACCAACACTAAAAAGGGAGAAAGACCTCAGGTCATCAACTGAAATGTCTATCTTAAAGCTCTGGAAGAACAAAACCTAAAGCCAAAAGAAAGAGAATTGAGATAATAATAATGATTAGGGTCTAACTAATAAACACAGACTAAAAAGCAGACAACAAAACTAAAGTTGGTTATTTGAGAGGATTAACAAAATTGATAAATGTTTAGGTAGACTGAGACAGAGACAACACTATTAGAACTAAAATGAAAGGGGCTATCACTACTGACTCACAGAAATGTGCTTCCAAGTGAGAATGAATACTATAAAAATTTAACACAGATGAAATGGAGAATTCCAAGAAAAACACAAGTTACCAAAACTGACTGTAGCTGAAAAAGAAGGTATGAATAGACTATAGCAAGTAAAGATACTGAACTAGTAATCAAAACAAGGAGGAAAGGGGGAAGAGGGAGACAGAGGAACAGAGAGAGGCAGACAGGAAGAGAGCCCACTAAGTCAAATACTGGTCAGGATGGCTACACAAATTTTACCAAACATTTAAAGAATAAAAATTCTTTAAAAATTTCTCTTCTAAAGAGAAGGAATGCTTTCCAACTGACTCCATCATCTTAGGTATATGCCCAAGAGAAATGAAAGCACTATGTCCACAATAATTTTCAGACGAATGCTCACAGAGGCATTATTCTTAACAGTCAAATGGTGGAAACAATCCACATGTCCATCAACAGATGAAGAGATAAACAAAATGTTGTACTCTATATAATGGGAAATACTGATACATACAATTTGAATGTAACACTGACAAAATTATGCTGAGTGAAAAAACCTAGACACAACAGGTGAGCTTATGACTCCCCATCTCCTAAGTGTTCAGAATAGGCAAATATATATGCAGAGAGAAAGATTCGTTGTCCCAAGAACTGGGGACGGGGCAGGGCTGGAAGGTAACAAAGAGTACTACTAATGCCTATACAGTTTTGATGGGGGTGAAAAACAACAAACCGTTAACCACTGAACATACACGTGCAGTGAATGAACTGCAGGTATGTAAATTTTATCTTAAAAGTTGTTATAAAAAGATTTAAACACTAGCTTGTAGTAACAGTACTAACTTTCCTTACATTCAAAATATTTGAATATGTATACTCAATGAAAGTTAGCTGTTCTATGTTTTTTAAAGATTGCCTTTTTATTATTTTTAATTACGAGTGTGTATGTGTACATGAGTGCAGGTGCCCCTGGAGGCCAGAGGCATCACAGTGACCCTGGAGCTGGAGCTACATACAGGCAGCTGTGAGCTGCCCGACATGGGTACTGAACATCAAACTGAGGTCCTCTGCAAGAGCCATGTATGCACTTCAAGCTGCTGAGTCATCTCTCCAATCCCTGTTGTACATGTTTTTGTACTGAGGTGTGTTATTTGGACTTACAGCACCTCCAATCTAGACTAGCCACCATTCAAGGGCTTATTCATTATGTCTGGCTAGTGGCTGCCATATTAGACAGTATCAATCTAGAGATAAAATAAAGAAAATTCTGCTATAGTATATATATATATAGCTTTTATTTAGAAGTATGACGAGTTCGCTGGGCGTGATAGCGCATACCTTTAATCCCAGCACTCAGGAGGCAGAGACAGGTGGATCTCTGTGAGTTCAAGGCCAGCCTGGTCTATACAGTGAGTTCCAGGCCAGCTGGGGTTTACAGGGAAACCCTGTCTCAAAAAAAAGTAGTATAAAGTTTTCTAAATGCTAAAGACAGAGATGAATCCAATGTTCTCTTTTAAAAGGTATAACTGCTAATTAAGCTTATGAAGAAGTGTTCTGGCTTCACTCCATTTGTTCAATTTCTGATTATCTAATTACCAAAATATGGACTCAGACTACTATGAAGGTTTCCTCAGGCTACACTGTGCATAAAATCTTATAGTCTCCTTCCAGCTATGTGAAAGTGCATTAAATTTATAATAAAGCACAAGCAAATGAAAACTTGGTTTAATTTTGTGTATTATACCAGCTGCTGCTGTTCTCATCAGACAGCTTTCTGTGAAAGGTAACAAGAAATAGGAGCAGCACAACAGTGCTTATGTAAATGATGGCTGCATGTATGCTCCAAGAAGACCATCACCCAGTGTCTGATAGTGCTTAGTTGGAAGTATACCCTACACTGCTCATGCAAGGAGGAAATCCCTAATGATACACTTCTTAGAACACACCATCAGTGCTAAGTAACTGACATCTAAGGACAGAACACTTAAATCCTAGACACAGAAGAAAAAGCAGCTCAGAAAACAAACAGCAGCTTTGCTTTGTTACCAAGCTTAGATATTTGCCTGGAAGAACAAGAACAAGAAAGAAAAGGACAAGCTAGGGAGATCACTTAGACACAATTTAAAGTATGAGAGCCAATTCTCAGGGTGGAATTTACAAAAATACTGAGACTGGCCCATTCCACAACCATGAGTGTAGAAACGCCCCAATGGAAGACACAAGCACTCAGGAATTTAATGCTTCTTCCCTTGATTGGGGAAAAGTCTGTTTAAGTATGAAATCAAATCAAATCTTTTTATTATTTTGAACATAATAGAACGCTTAAATTTAAAAGTTACATGTATAAAAATAGAAGTTATATAAGTCAGGTTGATTCACACTTCATAAGAGGATGCTTTAAATGTCAATTATCTGCATTTGAAATAATGTAAACATTTTTTTCAGGAATTTGTTTTATAAACTGAAGTATGGGCTTTGAAGATTTTTACCTGTTTAATTGTGTTCATATGCTGCTTCTCTGTTTCTGTTCTTTTTTTTAGCTCTTCTCTTAAATTGTCTTTTTCTGAACAAATATCTAAGATGAGTTCCTGATGCTTCTTATTTTCTTTAATTAACCTAAACATAAAAGGGCAATATAAATAAAAAAAAAAGGAAAAATGAGATATGGAATATAATCTAGTTACAGATTCAATGTAGATACCTATGATTATATTAAGTCAACATTGCTAGGTAATCATTTTACTATAAATACCATTACACATAAGTGCCCTTAATGTCTTTCTCAGAACATATCCTCATCACTGAGTGTACGTTTAAGGATACAATGTTCCTAATCCTGTGTGTAGAGGCACATGAGAAAGATAAAGAGCAGCTCTGCTTTGTGATCAAGCCTAAATACTCACTGGGTTGAATCATATATGAGATGTTCTGCAAAACATTCTCTGGTTAGCACTTGTTAGGCAAGCACTCTACCACAGGGTCACACTCCTAGCCTATAACTGCTATTTTTATATGCCATGTATTGATTCCACACATAAGCTAACTCTTCTTAAGAATTCTGGTTGGGGCCTTGGGCAGTAACACTGATGTGCATGTAACAGAAGAGCAGAAATACAGTGCAGTGTTTTTTCTCAGAGACCAGGAGATAGAGGATATAGGAGATGATGCTCAAAGGGTACAAGCTTCCAGTTTAAGTTCTTGGGATCATCACTGTGGTGATGATAGCTAATACTATTCTAGAGCTGGGAGTGTAGTCAATACTCCATGCCCCTAAGTTAGATCCCTAGCACAAAGCAGGGAGGAGTCCACAAAAGTCACACCAGGTGAGTAATGTCTCTCTCACAGAAATGAACAACTTTTGACTCGGCCAATGGGAATCTCCCCATTTGAAGCTTCTGATTAAAACTGTCTTACCCTACTCTACCACACTGTTATTCCTCTGAGAGGATAGAACAAGAGAATCTTCTAAACTTTATTGTATTTCTAATATTTTTACATAAATTTAACAATTTGTAATTAGCTGATTTCCCACATTTCTAGACCCCTGAAGTCAAACTAAGACTCAGCTCTTAATCCTGTGCACACTTGCATGTCATTCTGAATGAGTTTCTTAATTTGTGCTTCAAGTACTTCATGTGTAAAATCAGGACAACAGTAGTACAAAGCATACAGGTGTGAAGAACCCAGGAGTTAATAAAGTATTTGCCAGGCACTTATTGCATATAAGATCATTAAATGTACACATCTTAAAATTTATAAGAGATGTACAAAAGTGTTAAGATTCAACATACAGGAAAAGAAAGAAGGGGTATATCATTAGTTGTCAACTTGGCAGACCTGGGAAGAGGGAACCTTGGTTGGGGACCTGCCTCCAGAATTGGCCTGTAGGCATGTCTGTGAAGCATTTTCTTGATTGTTCAGTGACGTTGGAAGGCCCAGCCCACTGTGGATGGTGGTCCTAGGTTGTATTTAATAAAGCAGGATGAGCATAGGTCAGAGGAGGTAAGCAGCTTTCCTTCATGGTCTATGCTTCATTCACTTCCTGCCTCCAGGTTCCTGCCTCCAGGATCCTGCTCTGAACTGCAGCCCTGACTTCCCTTGGTGATGTCTGGGAGGTATAAGATAAAACAGAACCCCTTCTTCCCCAAGTTGGTTTTGATCAGTGTTTTTAATCACAGCAATAGAAAGTAAGTAGGACAAGGGGTACAGAAATAATCTCAAGAGAAAGGTCTGAAATAGGTAGCAATTACAGGGAAACAAAAGAAGTTACCTAAAACCTGAGAGTACAGAAGCAGAGATTATTCAGATACGAAAACAGTATTCACAAAATAGCAGTATTCCAAGTAAGGTTATTAGTAGATGTGTTTTTAAGAAGAGCACTGGAGTTTCAAAGAGATATTTATATAACTGTGTTGATGGCAGAATTGCAACTGCCAAAAGGTAGAAGGAACCCAAATGTCCAAGAATATAAATACCATGTTATACATACATAGAAATGGTAAATATTATCTAGCATTTATGGAAATTCTGACACATGCTATAGCACAGATAAACAGTGAGGACATTATGTGAAGTCAAATAAGCCAATCACAAAGAGACAAGTAATCAAGTACTTGAAGTATTTACTTGCATCAAGTATCAACAGAACTCATGTTCATAGAAACAGGAAGTAGAAGAGGGGACTGCCGGGGACTGAGGCAGGTAGGAACTGAGAGTTCTTAATGGGAACAGAGTTTCAGATTTGCAAAGTGAAAAAGTTCTGGAGAGTGGCTGCACAATACTGTGAATATACAGAACATTATGAACTGTACATCAAAATGATTAAGATGGTACGTTTTATGTTAGATTCATTTTATCACAATTTAAAATAAATTTAAATGAGCTGGTCAGCAGGTAGTGTTTGTCAAGTCTAATGACCTGAGTTTGATCCCTGGAACCTGTGTAAACATAGAAGGAAAGAAATGACTCCACAAAGTTGTCCTCTGGCCTCTGTTTATGAACCATGGCGTACATGTGTACCCCCTCATATCATACATACACACACAATACTGTTTTTTGAATTAAAAAAAAAAACAGAAAATTTAATCCATGGCACACGGCCTTAGTTCTAGCATTCAGGGGACAGAGGAAGGTGGATCCCCATGAGATCAAGGCCAGTCTGGTCTACATAGTGAGTTCCAGGCTAGCTGGGGCCATCAGGAGATCCTGTTTCATAAAAACCAAACCAAAAAAAAATCTTTTAAATTAAATCTAATTTAAAGGAAAGCTTTAAATTAAATTTTAATAAAATTTAAATTTAATTAATATTAAATTAATTCCTAGATACTAACATTAAAATTCACAGGAAGAAAACAATGAGGATGAGCTGGTTTGGGGAACACTGACTTAACAGAGTAACAAGGGAAGACTAAAGACTTCTAGAAGCAAGGAGATCATGAATAGCCAATTCCACATCAAGCAACACTGAACTGTGATGTATTTTATCCTGTCATCCTCTTCTGGCATGTAGACCTCCTTTCTCCATATACACTTCATTAATTTTAAAAGAAAGGTTAAGCATCACATTTTAAAAGGAAATCAGAATGTTCAGTGAAGCATATAGCATGCTTTGTTTTTCTTTCTTACAGGCTGCAACAAAATGCTTAAATTTTTGCATCATTTAACAATCTAAATCTGTAAGAAAATATAAGGTAATACAGTAGTTAGGGAAAAAAGCTGAATGAACTTGAACTACCACACAAATGGAAGTCTAAAAAGCAAAATGTTCCTATTTCTAAGTGGTAATCAACCAATTCTCTCTAAATTGTAAACTTTTAAACCAACAATTTTAGAAAAATTACTGTTTCATGATTTCTAATTTAGTTTTGAACTTATTTTGATATACTTTATTTACATTGTTTCAAAAGTGAAAATTTATAAAAGGTTCTAGCTCCTTAATGGACTTATACTATTTGCTATATTTATTTCTTTAGGCTTATAATACTAAATAACCAGAAAAGTTGAGAGTTGCTCAATTGTTCAGAAAATGGGCATTTATTGACCAACTATGTACATGGTCCTGTTTTGAAATGAACATTTAAATGATACTTTCCTTAAAAGAACTCAATTTCTAATCCCATGGTGGAAAAAAAAACTTCCTAAAAAAATAAAAGACTTACCTTTTAATAGTATGTTCCTGCTGCAAATACTTATCTTGCACACACTTTTCAAACAGAACTAATGCATGTTCTCCTTTATTCATTCCATTTGGTACTTGGTATTCTTCTGAAAACTCTGTAGATAAAAGCTCAGACTCTATTTCTCCCAACAAATCCTCCGATGCTGAAACATTCCTTATTTTTGAAATAAGTCTCTTGGTGCAGTCTGTATCATAGGGGCTTGCTGAATAAGTCTTTGGATTTGCAGCTTCTCTAACTGTAGATGATCTTAATTCTGCCAATATCTCTGTTACTGTCGGTTCTGTTTCATTTGGTTTTGGTACTTGCTTTGCAAAATCTCCACTTGGAAAGTCATCTATTTGTTCAGAATTTTCTGGACCTGTATCTGTTTTAGCACAAGGATTCTCACCTCCACTACCATCTAGAATATGATTTTCCTGAACTTCAATCTGACCACTGTGTTCATCAGGCTGACATAAAATGTTGTCTAAGTTCGAAGGTCGTAGCTCAGACTCAGTTTCTATTGTGCTGTTTTCATGACCTGAAAATGAGTTGCTTAAGTCTTCCTTCAATTCAGAGGTTTTTCCACTATCTGCATCAGAAGAAATGGAGGCTATGTGCTCTGTCTCTGACATGCTGACTGGCACCAAGTCACTCTGCATTTCTTCAAATCTGCTCCTGATCTTCGTTTACATCTATGAAATCAAATATTTTAAAAAATTTAATCAAGGCCCTTTGCACATACTCTATGATACAAAGTAACAAAGATCATAATTTTTACCACTAATAATTCCTCTAATAAGGGCCTTCCCTTGAGAAAAAAGAAAACAGCCAACCCAATTTTGGGTATGACCAGCAGGGAGGGCCACTGCAGTCTCCTTATCCTTCCTCTTCTCTTCAGTCATCCAGCTTCACTAATCAGTTTTGGTTTACAGTGCAGTCCTGGTTTAAGGACAGGCCATGACTGGAAGAGTGTTGGGAATGCCTTCAGTCTTTTGAGGGAAAAATGTTATTGAAGATCTTTAAGGAAATGGGACGAGAGGACAGCTATGGAAGCACTAGAACTATCACAGACCAAGATAAAAATATATGCACATCAGTGATAAAAAATTTCCTGTGAAGGAAACCTAAAACACAACAAGACACAGCTCCCTACAGCTCAGAGACCTCACAACTGAACCCCCTATAGGAAACAGCTTTTAATCTAGGCAGGGATCCCGGAAGTTCCATGGTGATTTTCAAACATCTGTCACTGCAAATCAAATGGAGCCTATTATAGGTACTGTCAAGGTCAATAAAAGCAGAATTAATCATTTGACAAAGTTAGAATATATTTTTATATTATTTACAAAGGTTCCTACTCTAGCTACTTTATAGAAAATTAGGCAACTTCAAAACCTGCCCTGAGATAGCTACTATAAAATCTACTGGGCAGTTGAAGAAAGAGCTCAGCTGTTAAGAGAAGGAACTGCTCTGGCAGGGGACTGGAGTTCAGTTTCCAGCACCCAGGTAGGGTGGCTCACAACCTCCTGTAACTCCAGCTTCAGAGAATCTGACACCTTTCTCTGGCTTTACATGGGCACTGCACTCACATACACAAAACCAGACACAGACAAACATATACACTTAATTTAAAATAATTCTTTTAAATCCTTAAAAAAAAAAACAAAAAAAAAAACCTCCACTGGTCTTGATGAAAAATGAATTGTCAGCTTCTTTGGTCAAGTTTCAAGGATGCATAAAAAAGGTAGGTGAGTTCCAAAGACAAAGGAGATTAGGTAAAATTAGGCAAATAAGTTTTGATAGCAACTATAAAGTAGTAATTCCAGATGAGATACATTCATGGAAAATAAAACAAAGATTAATTTTTGGTGCTGGTGAGAGACACTGAAACAAGAAGAGCAGTCTGGCCACAGAAAACTCTCAGAATACTAACCAGGATGAACTCTGGTAAGGATAAAGCATGATAAACCAGAAGACTTGCACAGCTTTTGATTATACTATAGAATTTCTAGTATTAAGCCCTCAAATGGTTGTTAAAGTAAAGCCTGTATTAAACAAAGTTAGTATCTGAGAAACACTGTCGTCCTAGGAATGTAGAAAATTAGAGGAATAATTATAAGGGAGGTCATCTTGTCTGTTAGTTTAGACTGGCTTTGGGGGGCATCAACTACAATAGCCACTGATCTTAGTACTCTCAAACACTTCTGTAACACCTATTTCTAAATGACCAAACAGAAATTAATATTATCTTGTTGTACGTGTTTTATAACCAAGCCAAAGCCCATATTGATATTAAAGGCTTTAGACAATACAAACAAACACAGTAAATAAGCAAAAAGCTCAGTATCTATGTATGTTGTATTTCAAAGTCTTGGAATCTAAAATGAATCTCAGGTGCGTTAACCACTTAAAGTAACTTATAAACTAGCTTACTCAAAGTAACTCACTTTAATGATATAACGTGAATATGTTTTGTTGAATTTAAAATCTTACCAATTTAGAAACTAAAAACAAAGTAATTTTAAACATCATAACTAGTTAATGTTATATCAACAGAAGTTGAACCCAAAACAAACCCATATGCAAAGAGTAGCAGGTAGACTACTTAAGGGAGAACAGGACTATAAAGGCATTGTGACTCCCCAGCATTCTGCAATAGAAATTTTATCAACAATTTTAAGGCTCTTGTCTGTATGTCATGATTTGTCAACAGAAAAACACTAGGCAAAATACCGATTTAGGTTCCTTAGTCTCCCCAGGTATGATGGTTTGAATGAAAATGTCCCCCATAGACTCCAAGGTACACCAGGGTTCACTCCCAAACCTTTTAAAACCATTCCTAGAATGGATCCACTTAGATAACTTGAAGCAGCAACTAATAGCTAATGCCTATACAGGTATTTTCAGTCCTGTACCCTGGACTTATAGATATCCAACTATTTCTTCTTCTTCAGGCTACATTGTGTCCACAGTAAGGTCTGCCCTATGATACTCATTCCCTCAGGGGCTTTCTCCAAAACCAAGAATGTCCAAAACTAGAATCTTAACTATAGTTTCTAAAACTGAGACCTGTACCCTGCCAAAGGTATCTCTCTACTTCATCATCTTGACTTCCTTCTCCTTTGCCTTAATAATCTCTTTAAACAATTTCTGTTCTGTTTTTCTGTCACTGTTCTCTATCTGTAACCCAACCCAGGTCTCGTCTCATCTCATCTCATCCCTGAAACACTTAACTGTGGTTTCTCAATCTCATTGCATTCTTTCCTTCCTGCTCTACTTGCTTTAACTCCAAGTGAAAAATTACTAGAAGGAAAGTATTGGGAGGTGGGGAGGAAGGAAAACCAAGGCAAGTGGTAGGTAACAAAGGTTAGAGACATGATTGAAGTAGTGCTGTAGCTCTGTCAAAGGGAATCAGAAACTACAATGAGTATGTCTTCAGTGATTGAAAAAGGGTGGGAGCAGGTGTGTCATACACCTTTAGGCCCAGCTCTAGGGAGGCAGAGGCAGGCAGATCTCTGTGAGATAGCCAAGTTCCAGGTCAGCTGGGGTTATAGGAAGACCCAGTCTCAAAACAAACCTGTGAGGGGCTAGGAAGCCACAATACTGCTCCTACATAAACCTCAAGACCACAATCAACTACAGGCAGATGAAGTGGTATGGCCAGGGCCACCTCTCTAGAGATCAGGTAATGACAGCCCAGTCTTCATTGTTGGGGTTTTCTTCCCCCTATGCTAAAGAGACTGGGTAGAGACAGGGAACTTGTTTTCTGTCTTGAAGTAGGATTAGACAGACCCCTTTAAATCAAGCAGCTAGGAACTAAGAGCTTCAATTTTTCTTCAGGGAGAATATGTTTGTGATTTCATTTTTGTTTCTTAAATGACTGGGACCTTTTTCAATGTCTTGAATATCCAAAAGAGGCAAAAAAAAAAAAAAAAAATTGCAACAGTAGACCAACACATTAAAAAGGACTGTACTTCAGAGGACAGTTGAGTAGCTGAAAATTTTACACAGTATAACTAGATACCCATGAAAAAAACAAAACTTTTTCATTTTTATATCCAGAGCTGAGATACCTCAGTAACCCAGTTTTATGAGTTTCCAAATCTCTCTCAACATATTCCTAAAACCTTACTGCTTTACATTACTTGAATACTGTACTGACTATTCCCCTACTTTGCACATTGACCGTGGTTTTGTCCTCATCATCTAAAAGGTTCTTCCCTTGTTGTACATAGCAACTAATTATGTTTAAAAGGACTGATTTTAATACCACACCTTCCTCCAAGTTATCCCTTATCACAAGTACAAAAATAATCTCAACATAAATTAAAACATCCTTCATGCGCACCCAAAGGTAACACAGCCTTTCTTACAACACTTCTGAGCAGATGACTACCTTTTAAATAAGAGTGCTAGTCTTGTAACAAGGAATTCACTCTGAACCGAAACTCCTGAAATCTCAAACAATAATAAGCCTAATGTTCTGTACTATATTAACAGTCGTTTTTGCAAACACTGTTCAGCAGTTCTTAATGGCAGGAAGACTCACAGTTTACAAAATAATCTGGGGCCAAACAGCCTTTAGTGAGTGGGGAGTGAAGGGGGAACAGGCTGAAAGGAGACATCTAGTGTTTAAGACAGTACAGAACAAAAATTTATACTATATTCTATGGGATATTCATGGAGGTAACCTATTTACCTAAGCTTAGAATCTATTTTACATATCACATAAAGACTAAATTTAACCTCCAAAGACAGGTAATTTCTGGTTTTTTTCAGTCTTTTTGTTGATGATTGTTTTTTGACAGGGTTACCCTAGTCACAGCCCACCTGGAAGTCAGGATGTGAACCAGGATGGCCTCTGCCTCCGCCTCCCAAGGGTTGGGATTAAAGGCACACCACCACACCCAGCACATAATTTCTGTATCTTTTTTCAATAATATGCCATGACCTTTGAAAAAGTCATCATGTACATTGACATCTGATAACCACCAAGAGCTTAGAGACTTAGTTTGCTGCATGTGTGCCCCAATGAATACTGACTGGAGACCAAAGAAAAAGATCTCAACAAAGATCATCATCTCTCTCATCAAAGAGTACTCAAGAATGGTAGCAGACAAAAACAAACCAATGAACCACATGATACCTTTATGTCCATGATTAACTAGGGGAAAAAAGAGTCAGCTGAATTCTCCAAGTGTCCAGTTGGAAATGCTGATAGAGAACAATTTGGATGTTGTCCAAGTTTTTCCTTTTGGAAGGAAAGCTGTCATCAAAGTTACTAATAGAACAGTCAGTAGTAAGTAGGCTAAAGGGAGGACTGTAAAACTCTTAGAAACTTATTTACAACATTGTGTTTATTTATTTATTCATATATATTTTTTTAGTCTTTTTGAGACAGGGTTTCCCTGTAGCCCCAGCTGGCCTGGAACTCACTATGTAGACCAGGCTGCCTTGAACTCACAGAGATCCACCTGCCTCTGCCTCCTGAGTGCTGGGATCAAAGGTGTTGGCCACCACGCCCGGCCCCGTTCATAACATTGTTTTAAGAAGTGCTATACAAGCCAGATTCACATTCACAGATACAGTAATTACAATTATTGATTACAATGTGCATTGCTATTTTGAAGTAAAAAGTAACATGTTATTTTGACTTTCTAATAACTCTCACTCATCAGAGAAAACTACTGAAAACAATCACAAAATTCCTCTTAATTTACTTGCTGTTCCCACAGTTAAGTAGTTCCTGTTTCTGACACAGTACTACAGGACCAATTCACACTTTAAACTTGTTTCTGTAGGTGAGAACTGGTTTCGCTCTTACTGGAGCTCATCAGCTGTAGGCAACTGGTCAAGAAACTTTTTTAATTGGCTTAAAGCCAAACATTAGCCAATGCCTATTTTATTTCTCAATGAACAAACATTTTTAGATTATTTTCACACAAAAATGAAATGAAAACACTGACAGCTTTTGGGTTCATTTTCCCACTAATTAGATAACTACAAACAACAAAAAGCCAGGCTTACTCAGTAAACTACAAATATAAACTATCCTGATTTACAAATATTTGGGAACAGGTTATCAAATAAGCCTCACACAGAGGTACTAATTAAAAATAATTTCCACAGTACTTATTGGCCAAACATATATTAAGCATTTATTTCTTGTAGACATTGTTCTAGGTATTAGGAACAAGGTGGTGAATGAAACAGATACTCCCCATGGTACAAACCTGAGGTATAGTGGACTAATATAGATGTTAAATCTTTTCATCTTTATGCTTTGCTGCTGACCTAGAACTTGCTATGTAGACCAGGCTGGCCTCATTCTCACAGCGATCTGCCTGCCTCTGTTTCCTGAGTGCTGGGATTAAAGGCATGAGCCACTACACCTGAGTAGAAACTATTTTTAAAAGCATGTTTTAAATCCAGTTGAAAACCTTAGTTCAGCATACTTTTTACAATAAACTACACATCTTTAAATTATATACCATTCCACTCCCAAGTAATATCAGTTATATACTTCTCAAGTTAATACCCACTAATACACACATGCAAATTGAGCCCATGAGACCATGTCTGTTCTGCACTGATAACACAGTGGACAGTAACAGAGATGACAGAGTATATGGGCTCCAGTGGCGGGGGCAGGCATGGGAGGGTGCAATTTGGGATGCAGGTATAAAGATGAATAAGATTGCTTGGGTTGTTCTGTATGAAATACACACACACACATACACACACAAATCTATAAATAAAAATATATAATGACTTACTGTCTTTTTCATCAAGAATTTCGTTTTGTTTTGTCTTTCCCAATGTATTTCCCAAACACAGTTTGAAAGTAGCATAAATAAACTTTTCTGGTTAGTTCTAGCAAGATTCTGAAATGGCACTACCAAGTCATAAAGTAAAAACCAAAACAGCATCCACACAGAACATTATCTGATCATAATCCCTAAATATGTATTAACTTTAAAAGACATACTTTCCTAGATTAAGCTTTAAGGATAAAGCAACGGAGCAGGAAAAAAAAAACCTGTGTAAGA
>NW_008335438.1:2835512-2869630 GCF_000622305.1 Nannospalax galili
CAGGAAAAAAAAAAACCTGTGTAAGAAACAGTAGCAACATGTTTCCCATGATAAAAACACTTGAGACTAAAATTTCATAGAAGGTAAATCTATGCAGATCCAATTCTACTCTTAAAAAAATAAAATTTGGCAGCTATTTCATTGGAAGGAAGAAATGATTTTTTAAGGCACAGTAATCAAATCTTTCTTAAATTTCAAGGTCACTTTTAACATATATTGAGTTTCTCTTAAGCGAAACATGGCACCAGAATTAAAAACACTTGAGACTAAAATTTCATAGAAGGTAAATCTATGCAGATCCAATTCTACTCTTAAAAAAATAAAATTTGGCAGCTATTTCATTGGAAGGAAGAAATGATTTTTTAAGGCACAGTAATCAAATCTTTCTTAAATTTCAAGGTCACTTTTAACATATATTGAGTTTCTCTTAAGCGAAACATGGCACCAGAATGAAAAAAGTTGCTTTTAGTTAACTAGGCTGTCTGTTATAGGAGGTCAAGGTTAATTATCCCTGTGGAGGTTGGTTTAGCTTTGCATCCAAAACTCAGGACAAGAACTTTATAGTATGTGTACTCTCCCTCCCTCCCCATTTCTCTTTTAGCTGTCCAAGTCCATCCTGTCTGTCACCAACAAATACAATGTTTTTAAACTACTCCAGCACTAGATACAGCAGGCACCCTCCACCTCACAAATAATATCCTGTGCAAGCTAACAGAAGAAAGAAAAACGGTTTACCAAGTTTCCAGGACGGCTGATGTAGTTCAGTAGGAACGTGTTTCCTAGCATACACAAGGCTATGCCATATGTTAACATGGCAACTACATTATCACTTTGGTACCTTACACCCATGCAACTTAACAACTGGTGCTGAAACTGAAGTATAAGATACACTGTTTCTGTGCAGCTGCTTTTCAGTTCTTTATCCATTACACAAAACAACTGATGGTACACTTCCTTTTTGTCTTTTTATGTTTTAAATTCAGTCAAGAGTGGGCTAGTGAGCTGTCTCAGCGGTTAAGAGCACTAACTGTTCTTACAGTGGACCTGGGCTCAATTCCCAGCACCCACATGATGGCTACCAACCAACTATAACTCCAGTTCCCAGGGATCTGAAGGCCTCTTTTGATCTCCTTGGGCCCTGCATGACATGGGCACACTTACATCCATGCAGGCAATACACTCATACACATAAAAATAACAAATATTTTAAATTCAGTGACGATATGGGGTAGTTTATAACTCTTACAGTATTAACACCTCCCTCCTTTGTATAGTGTAATAGACAAATATAATTTTGGTACCTTGGATGTATACATTTTACATGTTTCTTAAAAATTTTTAAACAGCAAGACAAAAAATTATAATTTTTCCTCATTTTTATTAATGTGTGTTTGTATGTCTATGTGAATGTATGCCATGTATGGTACCCATAGAGGCCAGGAGAGGGCGTCAGGGCCCCTGGAGTTACATGCAGTTGTTAGTGAAGGATGCAGGTGCTAGACTAAACTCAGGTCCTCTGGAAGAGCAGTGCATGTTCTTAACCAGTGAGCTGTTACTCCAGCTCCTAAGACAGAAATCCTCATTTGAAGCTATATATATATATATCCATTTGGAATTCAAGGAGTCTAAAAAACATGACAAGTATTTTAATCTTACTTTTCTTCCAAATTTGAAAACTAAAATGATTTTTAAAAATTTTACCTCAACTAAATAGGAGTTTTGGGGTTTTTTTGGCCTTTCTGAGACAGGGTCTCCCCATAGTCACAGCTGGCCTGGAACTCACTATGCAGACCAAGCTGCCTCAAACTCACAGTGATCCACCTGCCTCTTCTCCCAAGTACTGGGATTAAAGGCGTGTGCCACCATGCCTGGCTAGTGCTTAAATTTTAAAGCCATTTTTGCCTAGGTTTGGTTAATTTGGCATGATGTAGTTTATGAAAAAGATAGAACTATTCATTTGTACTAGATAATCCTACAGGAGATTATTAGATCACTCATCTTAACTGAAAAGCATTAATACACTCATAGCAATCAAGTTTATGCTACAATTCATTTCCTCATTGTGTCTACTGCCTTTTACCCCAGTCTTTTACCTGTGTTTATGACTAAGCCCAAACAAAATTTAATATCTCAGTCGAGACCATTCATATAAGTTTGAAACAGTGTACGATTACAGGACTATTTGTAGCTTGAAACTGTCTATCCATTACTGCTCTAAAATAATATTTAAATACTGTAAGCCAAGTGATATGTTTATCAGGAATTCAAGAACTGCCTTTACTTATTTATATGTTTTTAAAATTTATTTTCTGTCAGGCTGGGCGTGGTGGCCCATGCTTTAGTCCCAGCACTTGGGAAGCAGAGACAGGTGGATCTCTGTGAGTTCAAGGCCAGCCTGGTCTACATAGTGAGTTCCAGGCCAGCTGGGGCTATAGGGAGACCCTGTCTCAAAGAAACTAAAAAAAAAAAAAAAATTATTTAATGTCATGAGTGTTTTGCCTGCATGTATGTAGGTGCACTATGTTGAGTACAGTGACACGGAGGTCAGAAGAGCATATAGGATCCTGTGGAACTGGAGTTAGAGATGGTTGTTAGCCACCATGTGGGTGCTGAAAATCACACTTGGGTCTCCAACAAGAGCATCCAGTGAGCCATCACTCTAGTCCCACCTTTAGTCAAAGGTATTAAAAACAACAGCAACAACAACTAAAAGAAGAAACTCAGAATTGGAGGTTAAAGATTCTTTAACATGAAGCTGTTAGGTAACTGGTAAACTAGGGTGGGATACTAGTTGAGCTTCAAATGGATGGATAGTTTTTTATATTTCTAAATAAGGCTACTCTGTGCTTCAACCCATCATCTCAACACTACGAGATTTATGGGCTACCCAAAATCTCACTGAATTTAAAACAGGAAAAGACTAAAAAGGGATAAACAAAGAAGTGAGCCAATAATCACTGCTGCTGTATTTGTATAATCATGGATGAAGAAAGAACTTTCGAAGAGCAGCTGCACAGGAACGCTGTGCTTGCTAGAGGCACTTCAGTTTCAGTAGCAGTATCTCTGGATCCTCAATCTTTTCCACAAGAACCGCCTTGCAAATATAAAGGTGTAGTTAATAGCTGAAGAGCTTAGCAAACTACACTGTTTGAAGATGTAGGCATATAGCTATAAACTGATTTTGTTTTTGTTTTTTTAATTTTTTTATTTTTGGAGACAGGGCCTCCCTATAGCCCCAGGCTGCCTAGAACTCCCTAGGTAGACCACGCTGGTCTCAATCTCCAAACTCTGCTGGCCTCTGCCACCTGAGTATTGCAATTAAAGGTGTACAACCACCACACCCAACTGTAAACTGATGTTTAAAATGGAAGACCCTAAGCAATCAGCACACTACGCTGTCACTGTGCAGCATCAAAGGGAATTCTTCAGTTAAGGTGTAGGACCTAAGTTTGAGTGGTCACTGTACTACCACACTGCCACTCCTTTCAGTTAAAAAATAACAGGGAACCGTCAATGATATTCCAAGAAACCTCTGTTTAAAAAAAACAAAACAAAACAAAAAAAAACCCCTCAAGGTTATATGCAGCAATTCTGAATTAGAACAGGCCTTAAGAAATAAACATAACTCATGTATGGGAGATTCTCCCAAATTTATACTTGTCTATTATACTGTACAAATGAGGGTGTATTAACTCAATGCTGCAAGATTTATGGGCTACCCAAAAAATCTTCAATGAATTCAAAACAGGAAGATCAAAAAGGAACACACAAGAGGCAGGCCACTCATCACTGTAGCTTTATCTGTGTGGATAAAGAATGAATTGAAGAGTAGCTGCACAGAAACTGAAGATACCTGTTTCAGTATCAACGTCTCTGGCCCTTTAATCTTTTCCATAAGATCAAACACTGCAAATAGGAAGCCGCAGGTAAAAGTTGAGAAGACCACACCCACACTAAAAACTTCAGATTTTTCTTTGGACGGATACTAGCACCCCTTTGAACGCTTGTCATACTGATTCACTACGGATATTCCTTAAACACCCATCTTGCCTACCGATTCACAAGAACCGAAAAGGTGGGACAGCAAAGGAACCCTACACGTTAAACCTGTCAGGTAAGTCAGCTTGCTTTTTATTATTTTTACTGCAACTGTCTTTTCTAACAAGACTGAAAGCAGCAAGATTCTCACCCAGATGTTCTGCCTACAAATCCAGGTCTCTTTTCTCTAAACAAAAATCAAGAAGTATTTGCCAAGTTTGTGAAATCCTTAGCAGCTGAGCAGTAATTGCAGCTGCATTGTTTCCCCAAGCTTCCCACTAGGGAATATGTAGGACGGGGAGGATACTATTGTAAACTTTTGATGGAGACGTAAATTTGAAATTACTTCCCTAACCAAGATTTATGAAATGCCTTGATGTCTTTGTTAAAAAAAGGGGGGGCAACATAACACCCCCCCCCAAATAGTTTTTGTTCACAATTCAGAAGAACCATCCACGTAAAAATCACAGTAAATGGAAGCGTTTGGAAGGGGGTTTTAAAAAGTCACAACAGTAAATAGGAAATGCGTAGCTGACTTGGAAAGGAAAGCGAACTAGGTGACCCCGCACGAAAGCGCGCGCAGGTGCAGCCGGGCGCGCGGCCCAGCTCGGCGGCTTTCGAAGCACTGCTGTCCAGGCACAGCCTCCGATAGTGCCGCGGGTGCCCCGGCTTCCCGGTGCCACGGCCCGGGGTCGGGGCTCGAACCGCGCTCCCGGAGAGACGGCTCCCCCGCGCCTCCCTCGGTCCGCCCGGGACGCCCCTCGGCCACTCACCGTCCTTCTCCGAGCCCCAGGCCGCATCCTACCGAGGCCGCTAGAGCTCCGGTTGTGGGGTTGATTTCTCCATGGCGCGGTCCGGCCGACCACGAATGGGCGAGAGAGTCACGCGTGGAGACCACGGCCGGCCCCTCGCTCAGCGCTGAGGTTCGCTCTTCGAACCCCCGCGGAGCTGACACATCAACAAAGATGGCGGCGACACCGAAGCCGGCGCGGCTATAGCCGAGGGGGCGGGGCCTCCGGGAAAAGCCAATCACCGCGGCGCGAATGGAGTGACGCAGCGCACCTGGACGGTCTAGGGAAAGCTGCCTGCGGTGGGCGGGGCCTGCGAAGCACCGCCTCCTGCCTAGAGCTCCGGAAGGCCCCGCCCAGCATCTCGCGTTGCTGCGCACCTGTGCCCCCAAAGGCGGCAGCAGGCGGGCTTTCCGGCTCTCAGTCCCGTCGGACCGCTCCCGCCCCTTCCCCACCCTAGCGGGTGGTTTCTTTCCATAGGAAATGCTCCCTGGAGATCTTTCCTTCTTCACCCTTTGGCCCGTCGTCCAATGAGTCAGTGGCATAAAGCAGTAAAAGAGAATTCGAGATTGTGGCTTCCCGGTTCTGATGTGTGCAAACTTTGTACCAATCGTGGGTGGGCCGAGTCGGCGGGAGCAGACTACCTGCACATGCGACGAGTCATCCCTCCGAAGAGACTTCTGGAGGGTTTCCATAACACCCTAGACTTCGAATTTTCAAAGTGGCACCCGGTGCCATTGTTCAGTAATAGATTGTTGGTGCGTCTGTCTTTTGCAGTGGACTGAGTGCCCTGGGCTGGGTTTTCCAGAGCGCTGAATAGTTCGAAGAAGAGTACTGCCTATAGTTGCCCAGCCCAGTTTGGAAAGGGAAGGTGACCAGTTTTATTCTGCGTCGGTTTTGCAAACCTTCCCTATTGGGTGAACCGATGTTTTTAAAAAAGTTTAGGACAGTATAAACACAACTCAAAAATGAAAATAGTTAATTCAGAGGAGTCTTCAATGCAAAGTTCTTTAAAAATTGCTGAGAGGGGGTGTACAATGCTGTATACCTCTATCCCTCTGTCTTTTTGAATAGGAAATAACACTTGCCTCTTCAAATGAAGGTACTGTATTAAAGCACATTTTGCAATTAAGATGTCTATGACAGTAATTACCTGAGCCAGGCATGGTGGCTCACCCGTCATCACAACACGTGGGAGGTGGAGGTAGGGGAATTAGGAGTTTGAGACTAACTTCAGCTCCATGAGACAACCCCGTTTCTAAAACATGCACATACATGGTAGCTCATGCCTTTAATTCCAGTACTAAAGAGGCACAGGCAGGCCCATCTCTATGAGATGCAGGCCAGCTTGGGATGGTCTACGTAGTGAGTGAGTTCCAGGCCACATACTATGACTTTAAAAACAAATGGGTCAAACATTACAAGTGGGGTATATTGAGCTGGGTGTGGTGGTGCACACCTTTAATCCCAGCACTTGGGAGCCAGAGGAGGCTGGCAGATCTTTGTGAGTTCAAGGCCAGCCCAGTCTACATAGCGAGTTCCAGGCTAGGTGGGGCTACAGGGAGACCCTGTCTCAAAAAGATTAAAAAAAAAAAAGTGACAAGTGGGGTACTTTATTACAAAGGGGAAAAATTCAGATACTTTGTTTCAGTACTCATATCTTCAGAAATAACATTGATATTGCTTCTGAAATTTATTTCCAAACTTATAATTAGTCTAAAGCATATTAAATATGTTTTGGGAACCAAATTTTTTAACTATAGGAGAAAAAATACTAAGATAAATCAGAGAAATGAAACACTACAGTCCTATATTTGAATATAGAAATACCATTATATTGCATGATAGGGGTACACTTAACATACATGCAGGCAAAACACTCATACATGCAACAACAACAACAAAGAAACACCACAATGAACTCATCTCATACTGCATTTTTCTTTCAGGAAGACTGGGGCTGGAGTGTAGTTTAGTGGGAGAGCATTTGACTAGCATGGGCAAGGCCTGGGGTTCAATCCTTGGGAGGATGGTTGCCCACTGAAAAGGCCTAAAGCCATGACCAGACTAATGCACACCCCTACTCTCCAGATTCCTATTTCCCACCAAAGGTACCTGGACTGAAAAATTATGAAGTCTGGTTCAAGTTTGGGGGCAAGAAATGTGTAAGACAGCTTAGGACATATACTATTTAGATTGTGGACTTGGCAGAACTGCTTTCTTCCATAGCACCTAGTGTGGAAATGGAGGAAACTACAGGAGAGACCCTAACTCTACCTCAGCTAGATGGTCAAGTCCTTATCAGTCGTCACAAATCATGTTCATCAAATGTGTGCTTGATATATACTAAAAATGGCACTTTGCCTCTATGCTCTTCCTTCCAAACAACCCATACTCCTTTCCTATCATGAAAGCGACATCAGACAAGCTTTGTCATGGGGCATGATTCTAAAATGAAATCATGGGAAGCCTCACCAGTACTCCTGGAAGCTGCCCATCATGGGAAACGGCCCTCAGCCAAGAAGACCCACGGGAAATATGATAACTAAATGTAATGTTGGATTCAGGCTCAGAAGAGGGACATCAGGAGGAAATCTGAATAAATTATGGACCAGTTAATAACATCCTTTCCTTAACTGTAAGGATCTTATCACACTAACATATTCATAATAGGAGAAACTGGATGTGACATAATTAGAACTCTAGATTTTTTCTTATTTATTCTGTAGTTAAAACTGTCCTAAAAATAATCTTATTAAAAATAAAATCGATGTGCCGGGCTCCGTGGCACACGCCTTTAATCCCAGCACTTGGGAGGCAGAAGCAGCCAGATCTCTGTGAGTTCGAGGTCAGCCTCGTCTATATACTGAGTTATAGTGTGTTCCAGGCCAGCTGGGGCTACTGGGAGACCCTCAAAAAGGCCAAAAAAAAAAAAAAAAAATAGAGAGAGACCAAAACAAAAAGGAAAACGGAATGCTCGGTACGGAGGCACACACCTTTAATTCCAGCACTGGAGAGGAAGAGGCTTGTGAATCTCTGAGTTCAAGACCAGCCTGGTCTACATAGTGAGTTCTAAGCCAGCCAGTGCTACAATGGTGAGTCCCTGTCTCAAACAAACAAAAAATAAAAAATAAAAAAGAGAACTGACTCCTCAAAGTTGTCCTCTGACCTCCACACCTGTGGCCGAGACGCTTGAACACCCACACATATACACACAAAGTATAAATGTGAGAAACAAAAACACACAAATTTAGGATTTGCTGCAAAACGTTTAGGAAGTGACTGGGATGCAGATGTAGACAAGATTGACCAAGAATTCTGTTGTAACTGGATGATAGGCACATGGAAATGCCAGTCTTTTAAATGTGTTAGGTAAGTTCTATACCGCCCTCATCCAAAGACAACCCCAAAAGGTGTATGCAATCACTTGTCCTCAGTTGGAGCACGGCATGGTCACACGTGTTTCGTTTGTACAACCAAACAGGCGCAGCGGATTAATTTGGATAATTGAAAACTCCTTAAGTAGGTAAATCAGAAACCCAGGTGACTTTCTCGGAGTGGCCTCGGCTCTGGAAACACCCCTGGAGCTCCCGGGCAGCTCCCTGGAGCACTCTCAAATTTTCTAGAAGTTGGCGCCTAAAGTTCCCGCTAAAGCGCTTCCTGAGTGCACAAAGCCAGACCTGTGCAAACCTCCTCAGGTCCTGGGCTTTGGGGCACGTGGAGGACAGCACGCGGTCACGCAGGCTCACGTTGGCGCTATGGCGCACGTGGGCGCGAACTGCGCAGCTGCAGGGCCTGGAAGCGCGAGGGCGGGCTTGGGCTTCAGCCACAAGGTGAGCGCGCAGAGCGAACTGCTGGACGTCGGGGCTGCGGGGCATGGCAGACGCCGGCACCGCCGGGCTTCAGAGACGGGTCGGGGTTAGCGGCCCTTTCGGCCCTTTCCAGGTCAGGAAGCGCGGGCGCCTGGGCAGGGAGCGCGGCTGTGTGAGGCTGTCAGGCAGCCGTCGTTGGCAGCCGGAAGTCGAGCGCTGGACGTTGAGGTCGGGCGTTAAGTCGGGCGTTGAGCAAGGGACAGAGAACTTGGAGCTTAGGTGGGAGGTGTGGCGTGGTTGGCTTTTGTCTGGGTTAGGAGGAGGCTAGAGGCCAGGAATTGGGGTGTGGGCATAAAGGGACTCTGCACTGGAGTTGGGACCAGCACTTACCTAAATGGTAAAGTTCATCTCAGTCCTGTGGTCCAACCTGCAGCTAGAAAGCAAACTCAATACTCATTAAAGCCTTTGGCTACCCTGCCTGTCTACAGTCAGCATGCTCTGGAGACCCCTTGGGAGCTTGCGCTGGTTTAACAGGTGCGTTAATGTGCCTGCCATGTGTCAATCACTGACTTTTTCTAGGACCTTGGCTAGAAATGTTTCTCCGGTTAGGCTTACCGGAGTTACATCAGGTGCCTTTATTTACCTCAATTAGACGCCAAGGTACCAGATGCAAAATTGCACACCTAGCTGTGTAACCCGATTTCCCATCTCAAAAGGGGAAGATGCTGGGCCGTGGAGGGTAACAAGTTATTCAGCTTCCCAGTCTGTTTTACTCATTTTTACAAACAAGAAATAGATTGAATCCTAAGGTTGCTTCTATTTTAAATGCACAGGTGGTAAATTCAAGACCAGCGAATAAAATCTTGCAAATTAGTTCCTATTGACAATGAAGCTGTGCAGGGGGTGGTAGGCAAGCCTTTAATCCCAGCTCTGGAGGCTGAGGCAGGTGGATCTCCCTGGCTTCAATCCCCAACCTGCTTTACTCAGTGAATTGGGCCACCTAGGGCTACACAGTGAGACCCTGTCTTAGAAAAGTATAAAGGACTAAGGGTGTGGTAGAGTGCTTGCCTGGTATGTAGGAGGCCCTATGGGATTGTTTCTCATTTGAGGGGAGCGTGTTAGAGGCTCTGCAGTCACTGCCCTGGGTGGTTTAGGAACAGTCCCTCATGATTAGTATTTATGAGGAAGTTACTACAGCTGTCTACATTTTATAGCACTGAATCCTAGAAAGGTGAAGAGATTTGTGCAAACCAGCATAGCTAAAGGAGGAAGATGAGACCTGGATCTGATTTCAAAGCTCACACTCCACTGAACCCAAGTTTTGTAGCTCTGAAACAGTGTTTCCTTTGAGGAGAAGGTCTCTCTTGGAATGTACAAGTTTACCAGAAGGCAAGGGCAAACTTGAGAGAAGGAAAACCCTTGCAGCTAAGTATCTCTGGGTGCACATTTATGATTTCAAGAATGAACTCAGTAATTAATCCTACTGGGGAGCAGATTACTCTAACCTCTAAGTTCTGGAGGGAAAAGAACAGGTTTGCCCATGGTTTGAAGGGTTTCCTAGGATGCTCCCAGCAGCATGGAGATGTGGGGAGGACTTTTAAGGAAATAAGACACTGTCTGCTTTCGGGAGCCTCTTTTTCTCATTGGTATTAAAGCCCAAAATGAAGACATGAAAAATGGAGGCCTTGTTTTTATTAACAGACTTCTACCATTAAGTTGACTTTTTCCTTTTGATTGACAGTGCTATACATTTCAACACAGTCACTTCTAGTCCATTGTACTTTTACTATACCATTGATTTGGGTCCTATCAAGTTTACCTCTGTGTGGGCTAAGGAAACAGCTAATTACAGTGAATTCATTTTGTCACCAATAGCATATAAAAATAGTAGGTTATGTATGGAGGGTATTGCTTGTTTAAAAATGGATGAGGTTAGCCCATGAAGTACCATGATTTTGTGGCATCATCTGTCAAATCACTTTACTTTTGTTTATCAGAAATCGGCAGGTTGGAAATCACAGCATTACATCCTTAGGGTCAGTCCACTCAAGACTTGGTGGTGACATAAGATGAATCTTAAGTAGCTGTAAATGCAGAGTCTTACAGATATTTATTTAGGGCATGTACCCACACATGTGCATGTGCAGGGCACGTGTGCAGCTCAGAGGATAGCTTGCATGAGTTCTCTTCTTCCACTACAGGAGTCCTAGTTTAAATCCTGTTTACAGCTGTTTAAACTCTATAGTGAGTCTAAGACCAATGTTCTTAAAATGCAATCTACTGTCAAAGTTTTGGAGGGGATTTTATCAGAGTTGATTCAAGGCATGAAATTTTACTCTTAGAACATGATCTAATTCTGTTAAAAGCTACTAGTTGTCATTTCATGAGTGGTTTTCATTTTTCCTGTCCAGATTGTCATGAAAACAGTGTAGTAGCATATGTGAAATAGGAACACAGGGGCTGGGGAGATGGCTAGGTGGGTAAAGCACTTGCCATGTGAGCATGAGAGTCTGGGTTCAAATCCCGTATTAAATGAACATTTATACATACAGAGGCTTATTTTTTTAAGTGTTAGGGATTATTTTAATGAGATGATTTCTAGAAGTAGCAGAATTTTTTTAATGAGATGATTTCTAAAAGTAGCAGGATTATTTTAATGAGATGATTTCTAGAAGTAGCATTGGGAAGCAAATGGTACTTGAAGACCTATACACTTGCAAGCACGAACATACATACACAAACATTCATCCAAGTAACACAGAACCCATAGCCTACAGCTTTATTAATCCTATGGGATAGCAAGTCTGTGCATAGGCAGAGCAGGTGGGTATAGTGGCTTAGCTACCAAGGGCTCAACTCTTTGAAGTTTCAACTTTATTATTCTGAGAATGATTATTGTGTTCTGGTTAGAAGCTAGTGAGTGACATGTTTGGGTCCGCATTGCAGAGAGAGAGGAGAAAAGGACCCACCAGCACAATCTGTCTTGGCTCACCAAAAAGGACAGAGCTTTCTCAGAAGTCCCCTTCAGAAAGAGTTTGTCAGTATTGTCAGCACCTGTAGTTGGACAGAGACTGAAGGTAGCATTGGCCAGTCATGACTACTACAAGATATTTATCCCACTTTTACAAAGGTATCAAGTTTATGATCTATTTATTTTTGTAAGTTTTTTGTCCTTTCATGTGTATGGAGTGCGTGCGCACCATGCAGGCCTGAGGTTGATGTCTGGAATCTTCCTGGATCACTCTTCCATCTTATTCTTTGAAGCAGGGAATCTCAATCAAGCCCAGAGCTTGCTGATAAAGCTAGTCTGGCTAGCCAACCTGCTTGCTCTGGAGAGTCGCTGTCTCCACATTCCAAGGCTGGGATTACAAGTGAGCTGCCATAGCCTTGACATGTGTTTGGGGGATCTGAACTTGCCTTCAAGCTTGCAAAGCTAGAGCTCTTAACTGCTAAGCCACCTCTCTAGCCCTATTTTCCTAAGTGTTTAATTGTTCATGTTTGCTCTCAGCAGCAGAAATCTTTCTCTGGGATTTGCACATTTTGTGAAGAGTGGCTGTGACCCGTATGATTTTACCTCTGTGCGTGTTCAGCATTGCAGAGGTGAATGTTGTTGGTACTGGTCTCTATTCAAGTTTATTGTTTAAGGTGGATATATCCTTTTTATTATGGACTGTTTCTCCTCCAGTCAATTTTCTGTTTCCTACCCCCCTAAGTGGTGCTACCATGACTCAGATTCCGTGTTCCTTTGTTTTTTTCCTTAGTGCATTTCTTTTATGGTGTAAGCGATCTTTGCTTGCCTTGACATTTTCTACTCTGAGTACTATTTCATTTGCTGTTATTATTCCATCTTAATTTTCAGCCGTATGTAATTTTGGGTTTTGTATGCCCTTTGTTCACAACATTGCTGTGAATAACCATCGGTTCACCCTGATAGGGTACCAGCAGCAGACCAAAGACAGGATTCCACCCAAGTCTAGCTTGGTGAACTAGGAAGTTTCCTGGGGTTGCTTACAAGCATGTAGGTAAGGAGTGACTCAGGAAAGCTGCCCCCTCTTGTCACTGCAGGCAGCTCAGCTGGTCTGGTTGGAGGGTCTCCTCTCCTGAGCAGTTCCTGCTTTTATAACCTTGGGGTGGGGATGCTTATCAGTCTTTTATGTTTACAAGTTTTGTTTACTTCTGAAATCTGAAGAGTGCTTTTCTTCTTCCAGGAAGGACTGTTTCATCTGAAGGAAACAAGCACCATGGTCTTTCCCTTGGGTATTTTCTTTTCTGTTTAATTGAGACTATTTAACATTGATAGATTTTGTGAACTTGCCTCTGTCATCTTGTGATGTTTTCAGTTTTTCCCTTGATTAATTTTTTCTTTGGTTTTATATGTTTCTATTTTAGTAATTACTGTAATATTTTCTGCAATTTCTTTGTAATGTTTGTAGTCTAGAGTTGTCCCCCCTTACAGCAGTTTCCCTCTAGAAGTAATTTTCTTTTTGGAACTTGATATGCTTCTCTAGTGTTTCCAGCATTGTGGGTCTCAACTAGTCAGTCAGATTTAGTCAGGCTTATTGGTACAAGTGTAGTTTCCCTGGCAGTCCCACTATAGCTGCCACCTGGGGCCATCTGTTGAGGATCTTCCCAAGGTCTGGCTCACTCTGAGGGGCCCATCTTTGAGTGTTCTTGTGTTCTTCATTTTGAAATTTTCATTATCTTTTATGTATTGTTAGGATTACATTAGGCTAGGTCTAATTTAAAACAAGAAATGAGGTAGAAGTTTTAGGACACCAGGGGGAAGAATTTTTCTGCTATTTATGTTTAAAACCATGAGCAACACTTAGGTATTACTGTTCGGTTTCAGCTCTCGGGTTTTTTTGTTTTTGTTTTATTTCTTCCCTTTGAAGGTTTTGGGAGAATAGGCTGTTTTACCTTCAATTTACAATGTACTAGTCACTATGTCAAAAAGAAGAATTGTTGATCCAATTCAAGGGCTTCCCCTAGACAGTAAATACATTTAGGAGTCTTTTAAGAATGATGGGAAAGTCACACACCAGCATCGTTATTGGATAGAAGTTCCTCCCAGGCATTTGCAACAATTTAAACATGGAAAGCTTGCACACAGATAGGTCCTCGAAAAACAAATACAATTTACAATTTATGAAGGACAACCAGAGACTGTCAAGGCAGATGCTTGAGAAAACCAGGGAGAATGGGGTCCACTGAGAGGAGTTGAGAAGGATGGTCAGGCAGGTGAGAGAGCCAGGGCCTTCTAGGTAGAGGTATCGTGTTTGAAGAGTTGGCATGGCATAAGATAGTTTTTCTGCGAAGGTAGGAAATGAACTAATTTGAGGAATAGACTGTTATATTTCACTAGTAAGGGGCAGGCTTTACATTGAAAGCATTTCTCAATCATGAAAGGTCTTTTCTGTTTCTGATACTCCAAAAGCTTTTAAAAGTAAAGAATGGTGTGGCACTCTGAGATAGCATTTTTCATGTCCTTGACTTGGTCCTTTAAATGAATCTCCTAAGCCAGAAGTTCATCCTTATGCACAGAGAAACATTCTTAGATGTTATTGGCTAGATTTTGATATCAAGTTTGAATCTGCTTGGAATTGTGACGTGTATGTCACATAACATTTGAAAGAAGTCACCTGTACTTGTAGTTCTACTTTTGTGATGAAATTTACCTCTTGAATACATTTCTTTCCTCAGACTTTGATGAATGTTAAATTGTCACCCAATATGATGCCAAGAAATAATTTGGATGCCTCGACTTGTAAAATGACAGAGCCGTTTAACTTTGAGAAAAAGGAAAGCAAGCTTCCACCCCACGATTCTCTAAGAAGCCCAGGAGCACACGACAGCCATCCTAATTTCAGGTTGAAAAGCCCAGAGAGTGGAAATAAAAACAATTTTTTGCTTTGTGAGCAAACTAAACAGTATTTAGCTAGTCAGGAAGACAAGTCAGAGGTTTCCTCAAACCCAACCAGTATCAGTGGAGAAGTGGTTGGGTCCAAAGAAGACAGGAAGATATTACCAACAGGTAAGTGAAAACCACACACCTCTACCTTGATTCTGATGAATTCTTTGACTTAAGACCACATGCCCATGATATAACAACAGCAGCCAAATGACTACTGAGAGTATGTACATGTAACTATTAATTTAGGAGGAAAAGCAAATACCAAATAGCATCTTTGCCTTGATTACTCACAGAAAGGATTTCTCAGAAGAGAATTACTACAGGTGAATGTTTTCCCCCTTAACAATGGGAGAACTGCACTGGGAATGTAGAGAGGATGCATATTGACTTTGTAATGGGTATTTTAATGTTGCCTGCCAGGAAGCTGTAGTTAAGGTAGTTTCTTGTGGTTTGCTTTCAATCATTCCTTTTATCCTAATTCTGAAAAGCTCTTTGTAAAGAGCAGAGGACCAGGTAGAATTTAACCTTTAAATATATATGAGCTATGATTTTTCACATTGTGTTAATCTAATCCTCAGAATGTGACCTATGGACCTCCAGAAGGTCCTCAGGAAGTCTAGACCAAGGATAAGTGAGCTGCCTTAATCTCATAGCTAGGTCTATGGCCCAGCAACCAGGTTGCTGCCTAGGCTATAGTGGTCCTTATGTTTTTCCATTGCCATGAATTACATAGTAACCAGAAATTACAATTTCTTCCAAAAATATCCTGGATGGGCCAAAGTTGTACAGGCCTTTAATCCCAGCCCTTAGGCTGAAGCAGGAAGGTTCCAAGTGCTAGGCTGGCTAGAGCTAGAAAGACCTTGTCTAAAATAATTTTTTTTCAGACAAGTTTTTTTTCCCACTAGAAAAAGTAAGATGTCATTTATTTACTCATGGGGTAGCTGTAGGATCATGGAATAGACCTGTTATTTGAGTGCCACCTAATCATTATCAGGAATAAAGAGTAATATTTGGTCGTTAGTAGGAATTGTGTTTTTCCCTTCCCAGGAAACCCAGTGTCCCCATTAAGTCTTGGAAATAATTCACCACCCAACAAGGTAAAAACTGTAAGTTCTTTTTTTTCTACTTTTCATTTTCGGGTAAAAGTTTTTGACTTTTAAATTGTGTTTGTAAGGAAGTATTCATTTTATAAGGATCATTCAAAGTCAAATTTCCTTTTCTTTAACCATAATTTTCTTTGGAAAAGAAAAATTCCTTTTTTAGATAGTGTAGATTTGTAGGCAGTTGCTAGAATAGAGAGCTTGTGTAACCTTTGTCCAGTTTCCGCCAATGGTGACCTGTGGGAACTATAGACAGAATCACACCAGCCACTGCCAGTGATTCCAACAAGACACAGAACAGTTCTGTCGTTTCTAGGGTCCCTTTTATGCCACCTTGTGGCCACATCCACATCCCTTCTGCCATTCCCCTCCTTGCCCCGAAGCTGCTAATATATTCATAGTCCACAGTTTTGTTATTTCAAGAAGGTTTTAAATGGAATTCTATTATAGGCTTTTCTCACTCCAAAGAATTCCTCAGAGATTGGTCTAGATTGTTGAATATCGATATTTTGTCATGGTGATGAGAAGTTGGTGGCTAACAGTTTCCTCCACAGTATCCACCAGAGATGATCTTTTGTCCATTTTCTGATTGAATTATTTGGTAATTTTTTAACTTTGAGTTTTGAAAGTTCTTTGTGCTTCAAAATGTTAGTCTTTGTGAAGTGTGACTCACAGCTCTTTCCCCTAGACCCAAGCGTGTCTTTTCAGGCTCTTCATGAAGCCTCTGGCAGAACAGAAAGTTTTCATTTCATTCTGGCTGACCAGATTTTCCTCGTGCATTTTGTGCCTTCCTGTGAACATTAAGAACTAAGCTCCTCTAGAATGCAAGTGTTCCTTTCTAGAAAATGGTTCTTAGTTTTAAAGTTTTGGTCCATTTTGAGTTAATTTTGTTTAAGAAACCTAAATTGAAGTTTATTTTATTTTCTTTGTGGTGTTTACTGTTAGGTGTCATCTGTTGGAAATGTTAGCGTTCCTCTTTTGAATTGTTTCTGCACTTTGGTCAGGTCGGTTGAGCATATTTGTGTAGTTTCAGATTCTGTAGTGTATTCTCTGTTCTTTAGTGCTTTCCACTGATGTATCCTTATATCCACCAACACCATGTTCTTACAGCTACAGAATCACTCTCATGATTGGATTATCCACTCAACTTTGTTTTGCCCTCAAATAGACTATTCAGAATAATCTCACCTATATTGGCAAAATAATACTGCTCTAATTTTGATAGAATTGCATTAAGTCCATATATCAGTTTGAGAGTTATACCTTTTTTTGTATTGACTCTTACCATTCATGAACACAGTATGTCTCTCCCTTTGTATAGTCTTTGATTTCCTTCACTTTGCAGTTTTCAACTTTTATGTTACTTTAATGCTTCAGAATTTGTTTTCTGACTATTTTTGTGTATCCTCATATTTGTTGCTAAGAAACAAAAATACCGACTTTTTATATTTATGTTGTATCTTGCGACTTGTTAAAAGTCACTTTATTCACCACAACTGCCCAAATTTTAAAGAATAAGAGACTGTAGAGTGTTATACTCATCCACCCATGGCTCAGGGACCATTGCAGAAGAGCCAGGACTGGTTCATGAACACAGAGAAGCAGAGGTTTCCAGGCCACTGGAAGCTTGTACATGTGGCAGTGGTAGCATTGAGCACAGGACCCACGTCAACTCAATTAAACAAGGGCCCAAAGGGGAGGAGAAAAATAGGTGGCAGGCTGGCACTGGACTGAGAACTATTGGAGACTGCTGCTGGGTGAGGGAGAGTATGACTGTATATACAACCACTGGATGGGCTGACTAGATGCCAGTGGATGAATTTACACTGAGGGACATTTGGGTATACAAATGCCTGAATGAGTAGGACTTAACATGTATGGCAGAATACATGAGGTCTGGTGGGGGGATGGGGTAAGCATGGATGGGGGAGGGGTCTAAATTTGATTAAGAACTGTTGTATGAAATAACAAAAGCTCAATTAAAAAAAGTCACTTTATTCCAGGAGTTATCCTCCCATCCATTTCTATTTCCTTTCCTTGCTTTACTGCACTGGCAAGAACTTTCAGGTTATGTGAAATAAGGGTAAGGAGTGAGATACTTCCATGTTTCCAATATTAGGGAAAAAGCATCCTTTCTTTTAGCATTAAACAGAATGTTAGCTGCAGGTTTTTGTAGGGGTCCCTTTCATGTTGATAAAGGGTTCTCTATTCTTGTTTTTCTGATAGGTTTTTATGATGAGTAAGAGTTGAATTTTTTTCAAATGTATTTACTATACTAATACAGTGATGGAGTTGCAGTCTGTTAATTTAAAATATCAAGGTGATCTACAAAATTAAGCAACTGTGAGTCTCTGAAATAAGTATCATGTGGTTGTGGTATGTTAATTTTTTGCTGCTTGTGTGGATCAGATATCAATGAAATAAAAGCTTTATAAAATGGAAAATGTTCTATTTCCTAAAAATAATTTGTATAAAATTGTTGTCAATGTGTGTTTAAATATTTGGTAGCATTCTCTACTGAAAACAACCTAGACTTTGACATTTCTTTGGGGGAAGTTTTAAAATCGTGATAGACTTTCTTAATATTCATAACTCTGGTCAAATTATTTCATATTGTGATTATAGAATTTTAAACAATTGTCTATTGTACAATTGAGCATGATAGTTCATTCCTTTAATCCCAGTTCCTGGGAGGTTGAAGCAAGCGGATCTTTATGAGATCGAGACCAGCTTGGTCTATGTAGGGAGTTCCCGGCCAGTTGGGTTATAGGGAGACCCTGTCTCAAGAAAACCAAAAACAAAGGTCTGTTTTGCCTATGTTGTCAGTATTTGATATATGCAGAATTCAGTCTGGCCATCGTCAATCATTGTGATGTGTGTGGGATGAATAGTCTTATTCCTTTTTCTTAATTTAGGAGATATCATAGTCTAAACTATAGCAAGATGAGAGACTAAACTGTTGATCTAGACTTTTCTAGTATGCTCCTTTAATGCTTTTTCTCTCACTAGTGCTTTCCTGTGCCCTACAGATCTTTGTATCTTGTTTATCATTTTCTCTCAGCCCAGTATGCCCCTTTGACATAGGCATTATTGAGAAGTGTACTTTTTAAGTATCCAAGTGTTGGAGATTATGTTTTCCCATTTCGCTGCTCTTTTCTATTTTGAGGCTGTAGAGCAAACTCTGATTTCAATGAGTCTTTCTTAACCCTCCCCACACTTTTTTTTTTTTGGTAGTAGAGATTGAATCCAGAACTTTGTGGTTGTTAAACATATGGTCTATCCCTGAGCTATCCTCTCAGCCCTCTTCTAAGTTGTGGTTTGTTTTTATAGCTCGGGTTGTAGTCTTGCTGTTACACATGTTCTGTTAGCATTTAGAGAAAATGTGCATTCTGCCTTTGTTGGTTAAAATGGTCTGTACATAACTAATAGAGCCTGTCTACTGATGTTGATTGAGTTCTGGTGCCCGCTGATCTTCTATTTAGTTACATAATTGTTGAGAGAGGGGCATCAAAATCTCTTAACTATAATTATAGATTGCCCTTTTCAGATTTGCTTCACATTTTGGAGCCGTTTTTGACTACATATACATCTAAGATTGTGATGTTTTCTAGCTGGATTGACTGTTTTGTCTTGTAATATCCTCTGAACATTATCTTTCCTCTTTAATCTTTTATCTGATATAATGCAGTGTTCCTGTTTCCTAGTAATTAACAGTTATGAGGTAATTTTCCATCTTTTCACTTCCAGCCTGTTTATATGTGCATACTTGACATGAATTTCTCAGACAGGACATAGTTAGGTGACATCTTTCAGTCCACTTGACCAGTCTGTCTTTTAATTGGTATAATTAGACAATTTCATTTAATGTAGTCATTGATAATGAAGGTTTAACTCCGCATTCATATTTTTTTCCTGCCTTCTGTGGGTTACTTGAACACTTTTTATAATTTGATTTTGAGCAGTACCTATCTTGGAATAGCTTTCCAGTGACAGCTATAAATTTCAAATTATATATACACAACTTATGGGAATCATCATTTTGCATGTTAAGTTTAGGGTTTTAGTTGTACATATAGGAGGGATATGGAAAAGTGTTATATACTCAGTTTTACTAATGGGTAGTCCCAAACTTAGTATTTAAAGTTACTAAGTTCTAATATTGCTGTTCTTTGTTCTTCATAGAAGCCCAACAATAATGTGTTTCCTGAAAAGTCAAAAAAATCGCACAAGTTGTTTGAGAATGCCTTGTCCATAAATAATCCAGCACTCTTCAACTCTTTAGGACCTCCCCTTAGGTCTACAACCTGTCATCGCTGTGGCCTGTTTGGTAAGCATGTTTACTTTTTGTCCATGGAATCATCATTCTACACATTTGAAAATGATTTTTACTATGGCAAGTTTTAAACAGGTGGAGAATTTAAATGCTGTACATAGCCGAGACGACCCAGTGCTTCGCTCATTAACCACTGTAGCCGCCACTGACCTTCACGGCTTCCTGCTCTTCCTGCTTTCTCATTTGATTTTTACTTTTTTGGTTTTGCCTTGAAATGCACAGACACCATATCAAGATGCAGAATATTTGTGTATCCTCAGAACCTCTCTCAGAGCCCTCCCCCTGCTGTGCCCTGAGGCTACTGCTGTTCTCCTTTCTCACTGTAAACTAATTTTGCCTGTCATACAGTTCACATAAATGGAATTATACAGTCATAGGCCCATTTGTTTAAATTTTATTTTATTTAGAATACTTTTCCGATTAATCTGTTGTTGTACGGGTTCTTAATTTTTGTTTATTGCTGAAAAGTTCATTGTATGATATTATCAGTGTTTTAAATTTTATTTTCTTAAATTAATAGACAACATTATATTTACCTTCTGCAATGTGGTTTTTAAGAAATTTTATTTAATTAAAAAAATTTTAATGTGTATGAGTATGTAGTCTGCATGTAGGTAGGTGTACCCGTATTGTGCGATGCCCATGGAGGTCAGAAAAGGGCATGGAATCCCCTGTAACTGGAGTTATGGACCATTGTTAGCCCCATGTGGTGCTGGGAATTGAACCCAGGTCCTCTGCAAGAGCAGTCAGTCCTCTTAACCACTGAGCCAGTTCTCCAGCCTCTGCATTGTGGTGCTTTGACACAAGTTGTCCACATGTTAACATTTTGATTGTGTCCAGCTTTTGACTATTGTAAGTGTAGTGCTAATAATTTTTAAGTTTTATGTAGACCTGAGCTTTCAGTTAGTTGGCTGTCCACCTAGGAGTAAAACTTTTGGGTCAAAGGCTAGGTACAAGGTTAACTTTGTAAGAAGCCACCAAACCACTTCCAGGCAGTGGTCCCTGTGCATCTCCACATCTGTGTCCACACTGCTGTGTGATGTCACCTTAAGGCAATGCCTGAAGGGCCACAGCCTGACTCCTAGCATCCATTCCAGCCAAGAGTAGGACCAAAACTGCTCTGAGAACCTGTTTCTTCAAAGTTCTCCTGGAACTGTGCTCTCAAACAGAAATCTCACTCTCTTTATTGAAACTGCATATCTAGCATGAAATGAAGAAATAAAAACAGACCCTTATCAGAAAAGGATTTTGCCCCTCTGACCCCTACTGACCTAGAATAGCACTCACAAGCACAAACAGATGTTAGCAGTTTAATTCCACCTATTTGCAACACAAATGGGACAGTTTTCATTGCTTTCAGTGAATATCCACAGCATTTGCTTGATATTGCCTCCTTCTGCCTTGCTCTGGAGTAAGGACAAGGAAGGGTTGTGAAGGGTTAGAGCGGTATGTTTAAGGTTACAAGAGGAGCTCAAGGCCTACTAAGTTTGCTTTTCATTATAAGCAAGCTGAGAGAATGTTAAATGATCTTGAAACAGAAGGGTAACTTTTAGGCCAGGTGTGGTGATGCACGCCTTTAATCCCAGCACTCAGGAGGCAGAGACAGGTTTATCCCTAAGTCCAGCCTGGTCCAGAAAGCAAGTTCCATGCCAGCTGGGGCTACAGTGAGACTCTGTCTCACAACAACAACAAATTAACTTTTTGGCTACAAGGTTAGGTAAAAGTCATCTGTCCAGAAGTTGTTCATCCTCATATACATCAACATTTGGTGCTATGTTTCTGTGATGGTAGCCTTTCTGCATGGGTGAATAATGTTCTCATTTTAATTTGCAGTTCCCTCATGGTTAGTAATCTTTGCCTTTTTTTTTTTTTCTGTGTGCTTTCTGGATATTTGGATTTTAATTTTTTTTTTCATTTTCTTTCAGGGTTGAAGCATTTAAGAATAACTTTTTTAGGGGGCTTATTATTTCTCTTTTGGTTTTTGATTATTGGTTTCTTCCACCTTGATAGTATGGAATTTTATTTCAGAGGTGCCCTAGTTTTTCCACATGTGATTCTCTTCATTCTGTTTTGGATTTGTTTTTAAACAATACATGAGGAATCATTTCAGAGTCCTGTGGAGTGCTTTTCCCTGCAGCCAGTGCTCTGTTGGTTCCACTTCTTTCTGTGCTGTCTTGTTTGCATCTGTGTCCTAGGAAGCTCAGTTATGTCTCAATCTGAGCTGGTCTCATTTTTATGCTTGCAGCCTTTGGCTCTGTGTTTTGAGAGTTTGGAAATCATTCCTAGGGCCTAATGCTAAGCAGCACTCTTGTCTTCAGTGCTTAGCAGAGTGCCCTCTAGTCAGCATCGCCTCTGCAGTGTCTTAGAGTGCATTGCTGAGGTGGATTGTGCTCTTCAGGGTCGCTGAGGTGCTCACAGTGTAAGCAGACCTACTACTGCTCCACAGCGTGCCAGAGGAGAGACTGGTCGTCCCACAGCACCATCTGCAGACCTGTTCAGCAGAGGTCAGTGCTGTTCCTCTCATTCCTTGGGGAATACTGAAAGTGTCCTTGTTCATCAATCAAGCAAGCCAGAACTGTGTACAGATTGTTACTTTCCACTCACGCACTGAGGCAGAACTGTAAATATGAAGCAAGTAGCACTATAGACTTCAGTTTTCACGAGTCTAATCTCACTGGATAGCACATAGAACCATTAGAACTTTAAGGGCTAGAGATTGACAGTGCCTGACTTCTAGTCACGCATGCGTTCCTGGATGTTGTCTCACTGTGCCTCTTGAAGTAGGCTATAAAAGACATAAATCTTCATTCCATGGCCTTTACTAGTTTATAAAACAGTTTTCACAGTCTCATTTGATCGAGACTGTATAGGAAATGTGAGGTCTCCATTTTACAGACAGGAAAACTGAGACCTGGACTGTTCCATTCCCTTTACTGGGCTTTTGAGGAAGCATGCTGTGCTCCCCAGGGTGGAGCATTGAACTGGCAGCTCGGGGCTGCTTTGCTTTGTCACCAGTGTTACCCTCAAGAAGCTGTTTTGTCCTCCCTGGGTTTTTTTTTTTTTTTTTTTTAATTCATTGAGAATTTACTATAATTGAGATTTATGAACTGCATTCTTAATTTTTTTCTGTAGTATAAGCATTATAATTGGTTACTTTATTTCAGTTTGCACAAGCTCGAAAAGAATAAATCATATGAAGCAAAGAACACTGAAGTGAAAAATGAGGTATGGCGTATTTTTGTCATTAGAGTACATTTTAAATAATTCCTCTATGAAGATTTGTGCTATTTTGGATTCTACATTTTACCAGTGTTTATTTAAAAACAGAAAATCCCATTAATTACATACACAGTATCAATGGGATGTTATGACTGCTTGGGGCTTTTGAGAATTATTTATCTCCAGTCTTTTCCCCCGGTCTTCTTGAGATAGCTGTATCCCGTGTAAGTCTTCCAGCCCACTTAGAGAACCCTTTCTTTGTAGCCCTGCAAGTACAGGTTCTCTAATAGTGGGTCCTGCACCTCTCCAGCTTAGCACTCTCAGGGGCATTGTCTTGTAGCTCTTCATTTTGATAGCTATGTTGGCCAAGTCATTCATAACTCTGTTGTGCCTAACTCATATTTATAAAGGATTTTTGGTTTTCTGTAGCTGCATATACCTTTTACTTTAAAATATCTTTTCCCCAGTTTTGAGTCTTAAAAAACATTAACAAGTTTAATGTTGACATTAAAGACATTAACAATTTAATGTCTTTAAATGTTGGTGGCTATGGTGGCCTGTGCCTGTAATCCCAGCACTTGGGGGTAGGAAGTAGCATTTGAGGTAGGAGGATAGCTTTGAGTTTTGGGCTAGCCTGGGCTATATAGTTCAGGGTAGCCTGAGTTGCAGAGTGAGACCCTACCTCAAAAAACACAACAAGCCAGGCGTGGTGGTGCTCGCCTTTAATCCCAGCACTCGGGAGACAGAGGCAGGTGGATCTCTGAGTTCAAGGACAGCCTGGTCTATATAGTGAGTTCCAGGACAGCTGGGGCTACAGGGAGACCCTGTCTCAAAAAGACCAAAAAAAAAAAAAAAAAAACCCCAAAACAAAAACGCAACAAAATTCTTAAATGTTAAATGGATTATTCTAACTATAAAAAAGTAAGCTGAGGTTGTCTTCCTATGACCACTCATTCTCAGGTGACCCCTCAGTGCTGTGTCCCCTGCTTGTGGACAGATGCTCTCAGGAGGCCCTCTGTGCACCTTTATTTTCTTATTTAAACCCATGAGTGAGGCTTTGTAGCCACTGTCACTGAAGGAGTGCTTGTAACTCCTTTGCTTTCTCACAGCAGAGTGATTGTGTACTCAGAGTTACTAAAGAAGTGGATACTGGTGCTGGGAAAATAATGTTTTCTGATTTGAGACGTCTACAACTCAAGAAAACCATGGAAATAAAGGTATTTGTGTTGCACTTACACAGTGATCCCAAGAACTTTTGGGTTTTAGCTCCTTGTTTGCTATCTGTGTTTGACTGTACAAGGCAGCTACCAAAGTTACCTGGTTAGATTAGTGAAGATTATGGAAACTGGATGCTCTACTTTTTGTCTCTTAGATATAAAACTTTAAGAAATTCACACTTGCTTTTGTTTCTCAAATTATTGTGTCTTTTCTGTCTTTGAAAGGGTACAGTTACTGAATTCAAACACCCAAGTAACTTTTATGTACAGTTGTATTCCTTGGAGGTTTTAGAACACATGAACCAACTCTCTACAACCTTAAAAGAGACATATGCAGATATGGCACATGAAGACGGTTATCTTCCTATTAAGGGGGAAGTTTGTGTTGCCAAGTACACAGTTGATCAGGTAACCACTGGCAAAATAAATTATTTAATAAAATGTTTTAACTTCCCTTGATGATGTGAGCTCATCAACCCAAGGGTTATTAAAGCTGCATGAGCTGGCTTCTGGGCAGACTTGGATCACTCTCTAGTCTCCCTCAGTATCTAGGCAGTGTTTACCCAAACTCCTCTCTGCCCCAGCCCTCCCCAGCTCTGCTGCTTCGTTCCTAAGTGGCTGTGTACATACTGTTTGCTGGCCTTCAAAGTTGTGCTTGTCTGTGTTGCTGAGGCAATATATAATAGTTGTCTAGGCTGGAATAACTTTAGAGTGTTAATCCATCTTTACATGGTCCTAATTAGAGAATTTTAGGCATTTCTCAGCAAAATGATGTTGACTTTTTGTCTACAAATAAAATAGGAACTTTAGTTTGCCTGCTGTGTAGACTGCTTGAGGGCTTCTTAGATTAAGATTGTGAAATTCTGTTTTAAAGCAGAGTGCCACCCTATTTCCCTTGCAGACCTGGAACAGAGCAGTAATACAAGATGTTGATGTGTTGCAGAAGAAGGCACAGGTCTTGTATATTGATTATGGAAACGAAGAAGTAATTCCAATAGACAGGATTCACCAGCTCAACAGAAGCATTGACTTGCTTCCTCCTTATGTGAGTCTCTTCCTTTCTAAATTCCTACCAGCATCCTAAGGAGCAGTGATTTATAGCAGACACAGTAGACACAGTGTTTGCTTCCATTCACCATGTCACTGTGCCTACTGTTGTGTCTTACTGTGTAGATGAAAACCATTTGGACTCATTTCTGTTATCACTCATGAGTTAAGTGGAATCTCATGTGAATAAGTAACGTTTTAAGGCGCATCTTAAATCTGCTCAATAAAATCAGTCATTTCTAGACTGGGCATGGTGGCCCAAGCCTTTAGCTCCAGCACTTGGGAGGCAGAGGCATGCAGATCTCTGAGTTCAAGGCTGGCTTGGTCTATAAAGCAAGTTCTAGTCCAGCCAGTGCTATACAGTTGAGACCCTGTCTCAAAAAGAAAAGTCATTTCTGTATTCATATATTATTGGAAAGAGGCTAGGATTGATGTATAACTGTGGTAAAAATTTTTTATCCTTTTATGAATTTCTGAAGCTTCAAGTACCAGAAGTTAGCATTGCCAGTAAGTGTCAAAGAGGTAAATCTAACCATATTTCAGATTGTTTGCATGATTAGTACTGGAAGGCTTTTGAAATTTTTTTTTCCACATGAAGTACACTTTATCTTTTAAAAACTTAAAAAAATTACCAAGATTTAGTTTAAGATACTGATTCTTACAAGTAAAGCACACAAAATCTTCCAGGCCATCAAGTGCTTTGTGGCAGATGTTACCCCAGTGGAGGGCGATTGGAGCAATGATTGCATCATGACCATCAAGTCATTGTTGCTGGAACAGTTCTGCTCCGTAAAGATCATTGATGTCCTAGAGGAGGACATAGTCACCTATGCTGTGGAGGTTGTGCTGCAAAGCTCAGGTGAGAGCAGAGTCTGTTTTCCTTTTCCATGTTACTGAGCTCCCACCTGAAACATGGAAGTGAGGCTAAGAAGTCTAGGCTCCAGAGTCTTTCCACTGTGGCTAAAAATGTAGCTTTGAATTTGCAATTTACCACAGATTGGCAAACATTCATGGAAGTAGATGGCATAAAAGTCTAAATTTAGGCTGGGCATGGTCGTGTATGCTTTTGATCCCAGCACTGAGAGGCAGAGGCAGGTGGATCTCTGAGTTGAAAGCAAGCCGGGTCTGTCTAGCAAGTTCCAGGCCAGCTGGGGCTAAAGGGAGACCCTAGCTCAAAAACAAAGTCTAGATTTAGACTTAACATGAGAATAATTATATTATTTTAATATAATTATTATAACATCTAGCCACTTCTACACCTTTACTGGAAGAAATTCTTGCGTGGCTATGAATTTTCCCATCCTTAGCAACAGTGCTCTTGCTCTTTGAGCAGCTCTCACAGGAATGCATTTTGTTAGTACTTAGTGTTTAAGTTGGGAAAGTGGAAGCACTTTGGAATCCTGGCTTTCCATGTGGCTTAGTATCTTTCAGAAGTGATTTCTTACACTAAGTTTTATATGATCGCCCCTCAGTTTCCAAGGTACTGTCTCTGTACTGTCAGACTGGGTATCATGGATGACACCAAGCTTTTTTGGTAGAAGAGCTAATTTGTGGAAATTTAGTAAAAAATTTTTTTTTGTTGTTTGAGATGAGTGTTTTGTGAGTCCAGCTTTTGGACAGTATTTCATGTCAGTTATGACTAATCTGCTTCAGGCATGTAATCTTGTGTTTAAATTGATTTCTTCTCATAAATATTCCAAGTGTGCTTGTCATATCTGACTCTTATTATTCAGAGCGCTGAAGATAAATCTTTTCATTAAATTTTTTGTCAAGTAACTAGGAATTTTGTCTGCTTTTTAAAGCTAAGCCACACTAAGCTATATTTTGACCATAGTAACTGATCACCTGTGCAGGAGTAGTTACAGCATCTGAGTCATGTGATTGATGGGTTTCTTATTTGTACTTTGCCTATAGTGCTTTCTATAGTGTCTCAATGGAGCTGTATTTTCTTAATCACCTTTTAGGGAAACTCCTAGACCAGGTACTTGTAGACATGGGATATGGTGTGAAACCCAGCGAGCAGAAGCAAAGTACAGCTCAGAGTGAGTGCACAGGTAAATATTGGACAGTATGGGACTGCAGTTATACAACAGGGTCTTTCCTACTAAACCACAAACAGAGGACAACTATGGCCTTGTGAAGACTTAATAATGATGATCGTGCTATAAGTTTTCAATCAAGGGAGATGGAGGCCATTTTTCACTTAGTAATGTTATGTAATCTCACTTTCCCCTGCTTGTCTCCTGAGTCTGTCTCGTAGTTAATCCTGATATCATTATTAGAGATTATAATATGGTATTCAAAATCATGACACTTTAGGGTGAAGGCCTTTTAGCTCTCATTTTCTTTGATTTCCTTGCTTGGCTATTCCACCAAATAATGAGGGCTCTGGAATTCTGTTTTAGGTTTTTTATTTCTTGATTACTTTTGTGTGTGATTTTACATTTGAGTTTAACAAGAGAATCATATTTGGCATGAATATTTTTTTCATTGCTTGTTTATAAGCATTTTTATAGTTTTCTCCTTTTTTTCTATTTTATTATTTTTATGTGTATGTGTGTATTGCCTGCATGTATGTGAGTGCACCAGTGTCATGCAATGCCACAGAGGTCAGAAGAGGGCTTCAGATTCCCCTGGAACTGGAGTTAAAGATGGTTCGTAGCCGCCACGTGGGGGCTGGGAATTGAACCCGGGTCCTCTGCAAGAGCAGTCAGTGCTCTTATCTACTGATCCATCTCTCCAGCCCCTATAGTTTTCTCCTTTACTTTGCTCCATTGCAGTAACTTTAGGCATGGGCAGAACTCACTGTCTTTTGCCCATGAACCTAGAGGTGATGAATCATCTTCTCCCAAAGATAGACTCTATCATCCTAAGCCTGCCTTCTCCCCTACTTCATGCCCTGTGTAGTTGATTGCCAAGTCTTTGTTGGTTTTTCTTCCCAAAGATCTTTTGTCTATCTTTTCTTTCTCTGTTCCCTTCATCCATCCTTTCCATCTATAATTTCTTTAGGAATCCTTCATGACAATTGAAACAGTTTTCTGCTGTTACATTTCATTTCCTGTCTGTATTTCTCCAATACTTTCCTTCGTGGTATCTCCAAAATGTAAATCTTGGTACAAGTGTAAACAACTAGGGTCTAGTAGTAGTCATACTTGAAACCATAAATGTCGATGGTACAGAGTGAGGAAAAGTATTGAATACAGTAAACCTGGGAGCCCACAGCATGGAGTGAAAATCTGTGATGAGAGCTGGCAAAAAGAATCAGAAAACCCATGCCAGAGCAACAGAAAGATAAATGCCCCTGGAAAAGGGACTCATTCATCAGTAACGTCTTGAGGTTGTCTGTAGGAACAAAGGAATTTGTTGACCTCTGTCTATGCAAAGGTGCCATTGAGGTGCCTCCATGAAGGATGTTCAGTAGTCAGTACAGATAAGAAATTATGCAGTGGTGGGATGGAGAAGTCCTGGGAGCCCCTGGAAAGAGTATTTACCAAGACTTGGGACGAAGCCTTCTTGAAGTGATACCATACAAAGCAAGAAATACAGATTCCAGGTAGGGACTTTGTTCCAAGATGAAAAGAACACATTTGTAAATGTGTTAAAAGGGCAGGGTTGGGTCTGAAAAACTGAAAATAGGTCTAGTTAGAGTTGCCCATCAAGAAAAGGTGTAGGAATAGGATGGGGAGCAAAAGGTTGCGGTATGAGCAGGAGTAGAGCACAGGTCTCAGGAGCTGTGTTAAGGGGGCTGCGTCCGGCTCTGAAGCCAGTACAGAGCTTGAGGCTTCTGGAGTGAAGCCCCTCTTTGGCCTCAAGTAGAGAGACTTTTGGAAGATAGAAGAGGTGGAAGATTGCTAAACAGTGTTACGAGTCTGTCTGTGACCCTAACATAAACTGAACCTGTGCATCTGTCCTGCCCTCTATCTGTCATTGATTGAGCCGTTTTTATACCTGAGGGTCTGCCCCAGAGCCATTGGTGTCACATGCTGCCTGCTGAAGCACTCCCGTGCCTATGGCACGTCCATGCTGCCCCTGGGGTTGTGGAGCCCTCTCAGTAGGCTCACTTCTCTTGTAACCTTTATCCCACTAACTCCAATGTATCATCTGTCAACAGGATTTAGGACTTGTAAGAACATAGACTATGAACTTTTCCTTAATCAACTCCCTTTCCCAGTTGCTTTGCATACTGCACATAACATCTGATGTGTAGTAGGTTTTAGTGATTTTTTTTTTTTTTGAGAGAGCCAGGATTCCATTATGCAACCCCAGCTGGCCTGGAATTCAGTATATACCAGGGTGACCTCAAACTTGGAGATCCACCTGCTTCTGCCTCTTGAGTGTTGGGATTAAAGGCATGTACCACCATACCTGGCAAGGTTTTCCAAGTGTACTTTAAGAAATCACAAGAGGGACTGGAGAGATAGTTCAGCGAGTTAAGAACACTGACTGCTCTTGCAGAAGACCTAGGTTTGATTCCCAGCACCCCCATGGCAGCTAACAGCCATCTGTAACTCCAGTTCCAGGGTATCTGATGCTCTCTTCTGACTTCGAGGGCATTGCACAACATGGGTGCACTTACATGCAGGCAATACACTCATACACATAAAATAATAAAAGAAATCACAAGAACCCTTGGCAGATATGCTGTTGGGCTCACACAGCTGAAGGAGGCACTGAGATAATTGACTCTGCCTGCTTAAATGTGAGAAGCAGACCCTGACCAGTGCAGTGAGCCGGCCTGAAAGTGGGGATCTAAGCCCCCTTGCTTCGATTTACTCTCTTACCTATGAAACAACAGCATGGTTGATCATTTTTCTTGCTGTTGAGTTTTTCTTCTGTCCTATCCCTTATTTATATTTTGATTTTTCTGAAACATGTAAAATATTTCTGACTTTTTGTTTCTCACATTTGAGATTATGGCTTTCATCTCAGCTGGGGTTTGGGACCCACTATCCATTCCTGTGTGATTTCTGACACAGCTTCAATGATCTCTTGCACTGCACATAGAAAGTCAGTGCTAGGAAGCAGGTGCCCTCTGAGTTTGTGGTCTGTCACAGTTTTCCTTAGTCTTCAAAGAATCTGACCACATAGGTCCATGATGAGACTGTAGCATTTCTACAGTACACTGCTTATATTTCTTTATAAACAATGAAATGACTTTGGTTTTATTTGAATGCTTGTCTTATACTTAGTTCCTTTCAGGAAACTACATTTGTCTTTTAGGATTCTGGTATGTTGATATCATGATGTCTCATAAGTCTTGACCATAAATATACATCCCTTGAGAACTTGGGAGTTTTGTAGGCCATGTGTTTTTTTTTTTCTTCCTCTGAGTTTTCTTGTGCTCAGTTATTTTTCATGGAGTTCAAAGCCCCTCCTCTTTCAGACTCTTAGGTCAGCTCTGATTTTTGTTTGTTTGTTTGTTTTTCTTGATGTGGTACTTACGTTGCTTGTTCCTTATTTGAACTTTTTAATGATTTTTTAAAATTATTTAATAACCACATACTTAGAAGAAGCATTTCATTACAACAGCATTGACATATTCAATAACAATTTCCAGAGCTAAGATGCATCTCTTTCAAAATTGGCTGTAAATTTTTAGGTTTACAGTTGAATTATTAAAGCTATACAATATATTGTACTCAGTATAAACCCTATAAGACAAAAAATTAAATGAGGTTTTAACCTTTAAAAAAGGTCTCCATTTCATTATTAAAATACAGTTTCATACAGAAAAATTCATTTTTAATGCAATTGACATTAAGGTCTTTGGACATGCGTTTCTAATCTCTATCTGATTATTACTAGTCACACTTGGTTACTTTCTGAGCTCCTTGGCATCTGAGCATGGATATAAAGTCGTCAGGTGGATTTCAATGGTAATATTTTTCACATCTACTAATTATTAAGGAACAAATTTTTATGCTTTGAAGAATTATTTTTTTATCAGTATTTTTTTTATTTTTAATAACTACATGATTAGAAAAAGGATTTCACTACAGCTTTAACATATTCAGTAACACACTCCAGAACAAGAGTACACATTAGAAGAAGCATTTCACTATAGCTTTAACATATTCAGTAACACTCCAGAGCAAGAGTACGTCTCTTTCACAAGTGGCTGCAAGTTTCTAGGTTTACAGTTGAATTAATACAGTTACACAATATTGAACTCAGTATAAGCCCTGTAAGACATAAAATTGAATGAGTTTTTAACCTTTGAAAAAGATCTCCATTTCATTTTAGAATATATTATTCCTTGCAGAAAGACTCATTATTTTTGCTACTAACACTGAGATGTTGGCACAAGCATCTCTAATCTGTATGTATCTGATTATTACTAGTCATAATCAGTTGCACTTGTATCCTTGGCACCTGTGTATGTCTGTAAAGTCATCGGGTAGATTTCAAGGGTAATCTTTATCACCTCTACTAATTAACATGATGTAAATTTCCATACTTCCTCCTCAAATACAATGCATTTTAAAAAAATTGTTGATTTGTGTGTGTGTGTGTGTGTGTGTGTGTGTGTGTATCACACAGAACATCCCAAACCATCTTATTCAACTATATACCCACTTCCCAGATGGCACCCTCCCACCGCCTCCCTCCCCCAACTAGAGCCCTTATACTCTGATATCCCTGCTACTGTCTGCTGTGTTGTCGGCACCCCTAGCCATTCCCCACTACTTGCCCTTCTGGTGAATCTAGTCAGCCTATCTAGAGGTCTTTGTTTTAGGAGGGTCAGCTGTTCCTCATCTAGCAGCAATCAGTTGTCAATATTCTGATAGATAAGATTGGAATCTGTTCATTTTCCCAGTTCTGTGCTGGGTTGCTATCTGGGAGTCCCTTTGGCCACCTTGGCCAACAACTCAAAAGAAGGTATCTCCTATCTGGTATTGTTGCTTGTTATGTAGCCTTTAGCTATGCATATGGACTCTTAAGAAATTATATTGACCCCTTTAATCTTTGATTATACTTTCCTTTTGGGTGTTTAAGGCCATACAGATGGCCCAGATAAACCAATTTATTTTTACTCTTAAGGTCGTTTGAGGATCTATCTGTTCCTTAGGGGTCACATGGGCTTGGGAGGAGCCCCTGGTTCCTTTCTTTTACTAGTTCCATCTCTGTGAAGATAAGTCAAAGGTCCTTCTCCATGGTTGGCTTTGCTTGAAAGCATGGAGCAAATTATTCCTCTTTCTTGACCCTCCTCTTTGTAGACTGGACACTGGTTCAAGTCCATCTGGTGGGGTCTTCTCGGCCTCCTTGATCAAGAGGACAGGTGACCCACCACAATTACAGGACATTTTGAGAGATGCTCATAGTCCCCTGGAACTAGTCGGCCTAGGAGGGCAAGGAGCAAAAACTGTCCTTTATGTCCCTCTGACCAAATTATTAATGTGTTTTTAAAATGATTTTAAATTAAATTTGGTATTCTAACATGATTTTCTGTGGGATTTGCCATTTCATTGTCAGGTAGGTTCTGCTCTGGTGTTTGTTCTTCTGAGACCCTGTGAATGGTATCTACTCCAAGTTATGTTTTCCCTGAGCTGCTTTAGAGATGGAAGATTTTATTCAAGAATAGTAGATCTGAAAATTTTATGCCACTGATTCTTTTCATATTATTCTAGCTGTGGGTGATGTGGAAAACTGACTTTGTTAAAATCATCTATCATACTTAGAAGACCACCTGAGTTCTCACTTCTGTCTTCCAGGAACATTGCCCACTCATACTCAGTGTCTCTTCCTAAATGATTCAAGGATGCCTGTTTTCTTATGTTGATGTTTTTGTTTTCCTTTGATACTAAAAGGATGTTTTTCTGTTTTCTGATAAGGCAATCCTGAAGATGCTGGAAAAATGGCACCTGAAAACAAAATAGTTGTAGACAGAAATGCCTTGATCCCCAAAGTACTAACTTTGAGTGTGGGTGAGGAGTTCTGTGGTGTGGTTGCCCACATTCAAACACCAGAGAACTTCTTCTGTCAACAGCTGCAGAGTGGTCGTGAGTCTGTTTTCTTAGTTTGTTCTGTCACCGTAACGTGCTCCACTAAAGGAGCTGCAGTTTGTCTAAGGTGCGATTTGTGTCTGCAGATAAGCTTGCTGAACTTCAGGGGTCCCTCAGTGAGTACTGTGGTCAAGTGACTCCACGCTCTGATTTTTATCCAACCATTGGTGATGTGTGTTGCGCCCAGTTCTCAGGTAAGGAAGTAAGAGTATTACTCAATGTTTTATGTACAATAGAATAAAAACCATCAAAACAAGCTCTTTGGTTTACACTGAATGGCTACACTTAAAACTTGAGTTTTACACTGTACCAAATTCTTAAATATGTCCAATCAAACTAGATCAAAGGACAGAGAACTAGTGGCAAGAGGTTGGGGAGTAGTAAGGTGATTTTTGTGATTTTTGTCCTTACAATTTGGAAATAGGTACAAATAGTTCCTTTACATAAATATGGGATATAGAACCACCCAGCTTCCTGACTTCATGAGTTTTTTTTAGAAATAGCAAGAGAGCCAGGTGTGGTGGCGCACGCCTTTAATCCCAGCACTTGGGAGGCAGAGGCAGGAGGATCTCTGTGAGTTCAAGACCAGCCTGGTTTACATAGTGAGTTCTAGGACAGCTGGGGCTACAGGGAGACCCTGTCTCAAAAAG
>NW_008335438.1:2869660-2876457 GCF_000622305.1 Nannospalax galili
AAAGCCTGGCAGTGTCATGCTATGACCTTTGTTGCTGTACAGTTTTGCCTTGTGGGAACCAGTTCTCTTACTCTGCCTGAGGGCAACCCAGCCACCTTACTGAAAGGCAGAATAGTAAATCAGAGGTAAGCCACAAGAACATTAATTCTTTGGCTGGAAATCCATTTAACTCAAATTGCTGCAGATGTTATAGAAACAGCCCTACTTGGTGCTTTAACAGAGGATCCATATAGTAGTCAATACCCTGGGGACTCACATGGTTGGACCATGTTCTCTGTCCTCCTCAGCTGTCTGTTAGAGAGATAAGTCATAAATGCATAATGACATCATATGGCATAGTACAGTGGTTAATCTTTTTTTGGGGGGGTCTTTTTGAGACAGGGTGTCCTTGTAGCCCCAGTTGGCCTGGAACTCACTATGTAGTCCAGGCTAGCCTTGAACTTGCAGAGATCCACCTGCCTCTGCCTCCCAAGTGCTAGGATTAAAAGTGTGCACCACCATGCCCGGATTACAGTGGTTAATCTTTATTGTCAACTTGATTGGATTTCAAATCATCTAGGAATTTGAGGCACACTTTAGGCATGTTTGTGAGGGTGTTTCCAGAAGAGTAACTCGTAGAGGAATCCCTGACCTGCATAGAAGCACCATCTTAGAGCTTGGGGGCCTGGACAGAATACAAGGCAAAAGGAGAAATGGACAGAGCACTAGGATCCCCTTTCTCTGCTCCCTGACTGTCATGAGGTAAACTGCTCTGCTCTGCCACACCCTCCTCACCAGATGGACTGATTTCTTAAACCAAGATTCAAATAAATGTTTCTTCCCTTGAGTTGCTTCTGTCAAGTATTTAATCACAGGGAAAAAGTAACACAGTAAGCTGATGGCAATGCTTTCATTTTAGGAATGCAGGGCTTTGGAAGAGGAAAGCTGGCAGTGTTTAAGCATGCATTGTTGAATAAAGCTTGATGTTGAAGGAGACTCTTCAGATGACCATCTCTAATTTGAGGAGCTTTTGTGTTCATTGTAGAATATTTGAGATAATTCTCTCCTTGTTTCAGAGGATGATCAGTGGTACCGTGCCTCAGTTTTGGCTTATGCTTCTGAAGAATCTGTCCTGGTTGGATATGTGGATTATGGAAACCTTGAAATTCTTAGTCTGAAGAGACTTTGTCCCATAATTCCAAAGTTGTTGGACTTGCCAATGCAGGCTCTAAATTGTGTGCTGGCAGGTATGGAATGTTTAGTCCATGTATTCTTAAAATATTGAAACTTAAAGATGGAAGTAGAAGCATGAAAAGTGCAGGAGGCAGGGAAACAGAGCCTCAGAAAGACATGCTTGGAAATGACCACGGATGCAGCTTGTTCCAGTAGGGTCTGGGGTTTCTTCCCATGTCAGTAAACTGCCTCCAGCAAACTTTATTCAGATGTACCATTGTTATAAATAGTATCTAATGTTAGACATTCATGAATTTTTGCTTTGAGCAGTAGTAGTCTTTCAATTATTTAAACTATATTTGCATCATTTCCAAGACCATTTTCATAGCATATGTTGCAAGATCACTGCATAATACTTCCTTAGGATACAGTGATGGAGTCCTGAATATGCTTCTGGTCATGGTTGTGATACATATTGTGCTTTGTTCTCTGGACAGGATTCAACTAGTTTGCACCCAACAGAAAAGTGAGGGAGTGAATTCTGTCTCACATTTGTGTACCATAGGGATACATCAATATTTCTTCATTCTGAAAATCATTTTTCTAAATTAATTCAGTTTGCTCTGTTAGAGGCTGAATATTTTTGGGAGGCATGGTAAATTATTCAGCCTTCAGTTTATGAACTGACTCAGTGTATACCTTTGAGTTGTTGGTTTGTACATATCCTTTTAGTATGGAAAAAAAACCCTCTCATATGTTAATGCAGAAGACCAGTATCTTTTCCCAAGTTTTATACTTTATGATTTTCTTAATAGCCTTATTGACATATAATCTATGCACTGTAAAATAATCCCTGTTTTAGGTATAAAAATCAATAGTCTTTAGTAAACTTACCAGGCTGTACAGCCATAACCAGGATCCGTCTTAGGACATTTCCTTCATCTCAACGATGTCCTCTGTGTGTTTTACAACTTAACCTTGTTCCCCAGGCAGTGACTAATCTTTATAAATTTGGTTTTCTGGAAAATTTGTATTGATGGTATTAGGATTTAATTTTTATGTGGTGGTATGGAAGCATTTAAAAATCAATCCTGTCACTTTGATACCTATAAAATCTTGCTCAAATGAGACTTAGTGGTTCTAGTGTTTGTTTGACACTAGATTTGTTGAACTTGATGGAAATGACACAAAATGTGAAAAGGCTGGTTTCAGGAATTGCCTTCATAGCCTCTTTCCACTTGCTGCTAGGGGTGAAGCCGTCATTAGGGATTTGGACTCCAGAAGCTGTTTGTCTCATGAAGAAACTTGTACAGAACAAAATGATCACGGTGAGAGTGGTGGACAGGCTGGAGAGCAGGTCCCTGGTGGAGCTTATAGACAAGTCAGTGACACCTAACGTCAATGCATCTAGAGTTCTCATAGATGCAGGCTTTGCCGTGGAGGAAAAGGATATAGTAGCAGAAAAAGCTAGTGACATGAAGAAAGCCAGTGGTAAGTAAAGTGCCCTCCAAGTAGTGTTGTAGCCCACACAGTTCTATAAATGTGTGGGCTCCTAAATTCAAGAATTGCTGTTTGTGTGCCTTTCCATGTTTTTAGTCAAGGAATCCTATAAATACATTTCAGAGTGTGAGAGAAAACTGAGATTTTTGTTGAAAGTTTCCTGGGTCATCGACAGCTTTTGAAAAAGGATCAGAAATATGAGTGTAAAGTTCACTGTGACCATGGTTAAGTTGTTAAGACTGAATTTGAAGGTCCACCTTCTTATAAAGAATGTTGGCGGAAACTGAATTCTTCCAGAGCAGATTCCTCACAGCCCCACCAATGACAGCTTCTCCCACCCCTACTCTGTCCCTTTTTGCAAAGTGTTCAATTGTTTTCACAGTTCCCTTGGCCATAGAAGGAAAAGTAGAACCGTTGCAGTGGACATGGGTTGAGTTTGCTGTTGATGAAACCGTCGATGTGATGGTCTGCATGATGTACAATCCTGGAGAATTTTATTGCCATTTCCTTAAAGATGATGGTATGTTGGCTCTTCATTCACATTTGTCTATAAGTACATAGACATATAACTTACAGTGAGTTTATTCATACGTGGTGAAAGAACTCTATGAAGGGCCAAGTGGGGATATGTATTTCCAAGGAAGATTTGATTATACTTAGCTTGCTTTTACTGTCTTAAGCTGTTATTTGGCAACCACTATTTAAACCACTTTAGATTTCATAGAATGCCTTCTGAATTCATTGTTGGAAATTAAATGTATTTGTCGATCTTCTTACCTGTCCCATTCCTAGAGGTAAATGCTTTAGTGGGAGCATAGCGAAATGCATTGTCACAAGACCAGCACACTTGTAAACACACTTATTTGGGAGGAGATAATGTGTGGCTAGTGTCCTAGAAGTTTCCTGCATGGTTCCTCCTATCGGTAACCCTTCTTTCCAGAGGGAAGCATGGTTCTGCCTTCTAATCACATAGATTAATTTTCCTAGTTTTGAACCTTACATAAAACAAAATCATAACTACATGTGTTTTTAGCTTTGCCTTGGTTACTGCTTTTTTTTCACATCATGACGCTGTTCGAAGTAGCTGTAAATGGTCTTTATGTTGCTGCATAGTGTCCTACTATATGAACTATGATTTCTTAATTCCTGTCATGGGACACTTGGCCATTTCCAGTCGGGGCCTGTAAAATGATGGTGAGAGCATCTTCTAAGTCTGCCATTGTACATGTCTGCTGAGTCATAGATGCTAGGCAGATTTTCTGGTCCAGTACATGCAGGCCAGTTTCCAAAGTGATTATGATTTGCTCCATATCTTCACACTTCTCACTGTGTTTTCTTTTTCATTTGAACTGTGGTGCCAGAGCATCATTGAGTTTAATGTTTCTAAATGAGTACATTAAACTACATAACTAAGTCTTGTCTGGCTCCTAAGTCCTGAGACACATTACCTTCAGCATCAGCTGGGAGATGGGCCATTATTTCACATCGAACAAAACTCAGAACTTTAAATTTCCTTTTTATTTTCATAGGTGATTTTCCAAGCATATGATAGAAAATTTAAGAGCAATGAGAGTTTATAGTGGAAAATAAATCTCCCGTTCCTCTTCTCAATTGTCTAAGTATCTGTCAGAAATACTCTACATACTGTGTATAAGTGTATATGTTCCTTTTATGTATCTGTAAATAGTAAAATACATAAATAACTTGCACTTTGCATCTTCAAAACCTTAGATATCAATTCACATATTTTCCTCTACATTTTCCTTCTTAAAATGTTTTTGGTTTTAGACTTAGAATTTGAGAGAAAGACAGCATGGAGTTCTACACACCCCTCACCCAGCTTCTCCATGGATAACATGGGATCCGTTGGTTACTCAGAGAACAGCACTGGTGTATCAAGATCTTATTTGTAGTGCATTAGATTTTTTGCTAAGGATGTGTTCCTGTTCCAGTCTACAGTCCAGGATACCACATTGCTATTCAGGCTTTGTTCCATTCTTTTTCCTGGTTATATTTTCCTCCACGTGGATTTACTTAGTTTAACAGAGGTGTGGATACATAGAGGTTACACTTCTTATACTTGGTTTTACTGTGGAGAATATATTTTTGAGACATATTCCTATAACTACAGTAATGAAGTCAAAAGCATGTGTGTGTGCTTTGAGAGCCGGTGTTGGCAAGCAACCTCTCATGGCAGTGCACAGGAGTCCTCCACTCCATGTCCTGGTACTGGTTTTGTCTCATCTGAAAATTGAAAATTCTACCTCATTGTAATTTCCATTTCCATGAATGAGCCTTCACCACAGTTGAGAGGCATTTGCTGGTTTTGACATAGATTGTGGCTTAGATCCCTCTCCCTTAGCTGCTAAAGCTCTTTGTGATCTGTCTTTTGCTGTTCTCTATAGTGGCTCCCCTCTGCTTTGCCACGCTGCCTCCAGTCCTCTCCTGTGTTTCTGAGTCAGTTCTTTTGGAATCCTCTCTCCATACTGTCAAGCGTGTTGTACTTCAGATTTCTAGCAGGGCTCTCTGAAGTTCCTTATGCTCCATTAACTCTGCTGTCCATTTAGCAATTCGGATTACTTTTTCAGGACAGTATTTACCTTATGGGTTTGTGTAGGGTTTCCTGTCTACACTCAAAGCTTGCACTGTGTATATTGATGGTAATGCTGAACTTGTCATTGTGCCCAGGAAGCCACTGGTTTTGAGTTTGTTGAGAGTTAAATAATGTCTTATTGGCTTAGTAATGTTTGGGTAAGGGAAAGCATTGGTTGTACTTACCAGTTGTTTTGGGATGTATCCATGACTTTTATGATGAAAATGTTCTCTGACTTTAAGGGAAAAAAATCTGTGTTTAGTTTTTATCTTTAATATTAAATGCTCTGTGTATGTTGTATTTTCAGCTGTGAAGAAGCTCAACGATTTGAATAAGTCCTTAGCAGAGTATTGTCTGCAGAAATTGCCTAATGGCTTTAAGGCAGAAGTAGGGCAGCCTTGTTGTGCCTTTTTTGCAGGTAAGTCGCGGTGTGTCAGGGACCGGCAGAAGCTCTTGGTTCTTGATGTTCAGACATTCTTAGTGCATGTTTTCCTCCCTATTGAAGCACATATTTTGATAACCAGAATTAAATAAATGCTTAGGATGCTGTGTGCTTCCTTTATAACAAAGGATCTTCATACACTCATGTCTTTGTACATTATTTTCATACTTTGTAGAATTTCTGATAGTATTGTTAGATTTAAAAAAGTTCTTACAATTGTTAAGATTTTTTTCCTGCTGTTTATATTATTTTACAAAATAAACTAAAGCCATCTAGACCAGCCCAGCACTAGTAGCAGAGTGTATGGTCTTTCCTCCATTTTCACATTGTTTATTGGGTAGATTTTTAATGAATTCTTTAATTTTTCTCAAACGTGAAAGCATGGTACTGTAAAAATTTTTAGAGATATTCTAAAAATGGGTCTTGGAAAGTCTCAATCTAGAAATTTTTGAAGGAAAAAACTAATGGCATAATGTAGAGAAGACAGAAAATTTATTGCTTTATTCTATAAAGCATTTTTTGTTCCAAGATGAAAATTTCCAATGGCAAAGGAAGGGGAATGTTCCATGTCACAAACTCTGTGCTATGTCTAGGTGATGGCAACTGGTACCGGGCCTTAGTGAAGGAGATCTTACCAAATGGAAATACCAAAGTCCACTTTGTGGATTACGGAAACAGTGAAGAGGTTACTGCAGACCAACTCCAAATGATATCATCCAAATTTTTAATACTTCCATTTCAAGGGATACAGTGCTGGTTAGTAGGTATGGTGCTTCAACAAGAAATTCAACTTTTTCAGAAATTTACGATGTATAACCTTTATTATTTTTATTGTATTTTTAATGTATGAGTGTATTGCCTGCATGTATCTAAGTGCACCCATGTTGTGCAATGCCCGTGGGGGTCAGAAGAGGGTGTAGGATTCCCCTGGAACTGGAGTTACAGTTGTTAGCTACCATGTAGGTGCTGGGAATCAAACCCAGGTCCTCTGTAAGAATAGCCAGTGCTTTTAACTGCTGAGCCATCTCTCCAGCCCTGCAATGTATAATCTGCTAATTATTAGTATCAGTCATGTTAACAGTTTGAGTTAGATGATCCCACTTTGTATTA
>NW_008335438.1:2878375-2950918 GCF_000622305.1 Nannospalax galili
TGTGTGTTGAAAGTAAATGGCATAAATGGACTATTATATACATTGGTAGAGTTTAAGATTTTATTATTTTGGAGACAGCTTCAAATGTCCTAAAATCTCTCAAAAGAGAGTTATAAAATGAAAATCCAGTCAGTGAATATGTTTTAAAGAAAAGGAAATAGAAGTCAGTTTGTTAGGGCTGGAGAGATGGCTCAGCAGTCAAGAATGGTTTCTGCTTTCTTTTTTTTAAATGAGTGTTTTGCATGTATGTATATGTATATCATGTGCGTGTCTGGTGTCCATAGAGGCCAGATGAATGTGTGGGATCCCCCGGAACTAGAATTATGGACAGGTATAAGTCTGAACCCAGACTTATACAGGTATAAGTCTGAACCCTGGGAACTGAACCCAGGTCTTCTGTAAGAATAGCCAGTGCTTTTAACTGCTGAGCCATCTCTCCAGCCCTGCAATGTATAATCTGCTAATTATTAGTATCAGTCATGTTAACAGTTTGAGTTAGATGATCCCACTTTGTATTATATAACTTAGAAATTAGTCTAAGATTTTGGCCATACTATCCAATGTTGGTGTCTGAGAAGCTTCTTTTCCCAAGTGATGGGAATGAAAGCTGACAGGACTCCTGTGAAGGGTTTTGCTGGACTTTCTGAGAGCCTCGAGTGTTCATACCTTCTGGCGTGGCATTTTACTCCTGTTAATTCATCCCAAAGCAACCTGGGAGTGGCACGAGGTTCAGCTGCAAGGCAAGCTCTTCCATTGCTGTCACTGACTGCAGATCGCCTGCAGAGCCGACAGTAGAGGATGAGTGGTTGCATGGTGAGCCTTGTCATGGGTTGTGACTGGCTCTGTCTTGAAAGGATGTATGGATTAACATCAGAACAAGATCCAGGATGGAAGTGCTGCCTGTGCATTTGCTGTTACTGTACTGTTGCTAACATGGTGTTAAATATGAACCACTGTTAGGAAGAATTGCTTGTGATTAAGTGAGAATGGTTTCACAGAGATGCAAAACAGTACTGCAGTGTGGAGATGAGGCTCTGGTGCCAGCTCTGCTGCCTACATACAATAAAAATAAGCAAAATTTATAAAAATTCAAATTGATAAGACACCACCCCAGACTTAAATGAGAAATTCTGGGGTGAAACAAATCTGTGTTTTAACAAGCCCTGTGGGCATCTTAGATGCACATTCAAGGTTGGAAAGTACATAAGAAAATAAGGGTGCAAGGCCAGTGGCACTGTGGCTGCCAGCTGCAGTCTCAGCTATCAGGAGGCTGAGGTGAGAGGACCACTTGAACTAAAGAGTTCAAGACAAGCTTGGGGCAAGATCGTGAGATCTTTTTTCAAATATACAGTGCATAATCAGAATTATCTAAAGAGAAAATACTTTCAAAGGAGACTTTGAAATTACCATTGGAAAATTCCACAATTGTCAAATTTATCAATTGATATCTAACTGGTAACATCCTTGTACAAACAGAACATGCTAGAATAAACAGTATCCCTGTTTTTGTCTGTTAGAGAAATTCCAGGTAATGATACATTATCAGAAAAAGCACAGCATCCTAAAAGTCTAGGCTATATATTAGCAAATACATTATCTATAACTTAGATATGGAAAATGTAGATATATTTTTACTACAACTGGGTGTAACCTCAAAAATTACTGAAAATTTCTAAACTGAATGCAAGGACCCAGTCTTGCATTCTGTCAAAACAAAGCTGCCCTTCATGGATGAATTCTTTTTAATGCTCTGGCTCTTATTTTCCAGATATACAGCCTAGGAACAAACATTGGACTAAAGAAGCCATAGCAAGGTTCCAGACATGTGTTGTGGGGATCAAACTCCAAGCCAGAGTTGTCGAAATCACTGAAAAAGGGGTGGGAGTTGAACTCACTGATCTTTCCACTCCATATCCCAAAATAATTAGTGATGTCCTCATCAGTGAACATCTGGTTTTAAAATCTAGTTCACCACAGAAGGACTTGGCAGGTAGCATATCTGTTAATAAATATAATCAGATCGACACCCAGCAAGTACAAGGTAACTTTTAAACCACTTGTTAATTAGGGTTTGTTTTTTTTACTGAACTTCCATAGTACAGAACAACACTGGGTTTCATTATGGGATTTTAATACATATATTATCATTGTACTTTCTCTTATTTGCCCACTCCTGCCCTCCCCCATCCCTGCTCTTCCTCCTCTCCCTCTTACTGGTCCTCTTCCTCCCCACAAATGGCTCCCTTTGTGCTTTGCTGTCTCATGTGCGTGTATTTATAGTTAAATGTTGATTCTGCATATGAGAGGAAATGTGGTATTGCCATTCCATTCTTCCCCAGTACCTTCTTTCTCTTGTCCACCCTCTCCGCTCTTTAGACTTCTCTCTCCTCAGAGTCCCCTTTCTTTCATCCCGTGTGTGTGTGTGTGTGTGTGTGTGTGTGTGTGTGTGTGTGTGTGTGTGTGTGTGTGTGTGTGTGTGTGTGTGTGTGCGGGGGGAGAGAATAAATTTCACATATGGGAAGAATTGTATTTTTCTGAGCCTGGCTTATTTTATTTAACACAGTAATTTCCAGTTCCATCTATTTTCTACAAATGATATAATTTCACTTTTCATTTGAATAAATTCCGTCATGTGTGTATATACCACAGTTGCATCTATTCAGCTGCATCTGAACAGATGCAGGCGAACATCTAGGCTGGTTCCATGTCTTGGCTACTCTGGGTGCCCAGTTGGTTCCATAACTTAGCTGTTGCTATGTAATGCAAAGAACATTGGTGTGCGAGTATCTCTGATATGTTGACTGGAATCCTTTGGCTCTATGTCCTAGAGTGGTATAGTTGTGCTATAGCTGGATTGTATGGCAAGTCTAGTTTAGCTTTTTGAAGAACCTCCATATTGAGTTCCCTAGTGGCTGCAGCAGTCTTCATTTCAGCAACAGTGTGTGAGTTCCTCTCCCTCGTGTCTCCATCTTTGTTTCCTTGACTGATGAGATGGCTCCTTAAAGCAATTGTAATTTGCATTTCCCTGATGACTGAGAACATTGAACATTAAAAAAAATTATTGACTATTTGTATTTCTTTTTTTGTTTTTGTTTTTTGAGACGGGTCTCCCTATAGTTCCAGCTGGCCTGGAACTCACTATGTAGACCAGGCTGGCAGAGATCTGCCTGCCTATGCCTCCCAAGTTTATTTCTTCTTTTGAGAATGGTCCATTCAATTTTATTAGGTTACATATTGATTGGACAATATGGGGTATTCTAATTTTTGGAATCCTTTATGGATTCTAGGATATTAATCTCTTGTCAGATGAATAGTTAAGATTTTCATCTTTAGGCTGTCTCTTCATTCTGCTGATGAGTTTCTTTTTTCTGTGCAGAAACTTCCTAATTTTATGTAATCCCATGCATCAATATTTGGGATTATTTCTTGTGCTAATGGAGTTCTTTCCTATGTATCTTCAAATGTTTTCCCCAGCTATTTCAGATCTTATATCAAGATCTTTAATGTTTGAGTTGATTTTGTGCCGGGTGAGGGACAGGGATCTAATTTCCTCCTTCTGCACATGGCGTCTAGTTTCCTCAGCTGTCTTTTCTCCAGTGTATGTTTCTAACACCTTTCTCAAAGAATGGTTGGCTGTAGCTATGTGGTTTTATTTTGGGTTCTCCCATCCATTGGTCTACAAGCCTGTTTTTGTACCAGTACCTTGCTGATGTGCCATCATGGTTGTGTGATGTGATTTGACCTCTAGTGTTGGGTACTTTGGGCATTGCCCTTTCTGCATAGGATTGCTTTGGTTATTTGGCATGTTTTGGGCTTCCATATAAGTTTTAGAATTGTTTAGTTCTGTGAAGAATGTTTTTTGTAATTTTGATGGGGATTGTGTTGAAATTAGAATGCTTTCTATAATGTAAGTCACCCACAGTATTAATACTGCTAATCCATGAGCGTGTGAGGAGCTGACCTCCTCCTCATATAAGTGAGCTTGAACTGAAGCTATTTCAGCTATATTAAAAGATTTAGTGATCAATAATCATAGTTCTTAATTTAAAATCTTGTGTGTATGTAATGTTGTATTGGATACTTTTCTTGTCTCTCACTATAACTAGACCCAACAAAATGCAAATTAAGGGTTTATTTTGACTCATGGTTTGAAGGATACAGTCCACCATGCTACATAGGGAAGGCATGGTGGCAGGAATGTGAGGTGACTGGTCAAATTATGGTCATAGTTGGGAAGAAGAGAGAGATAAATACTGGTGTTCAGCTGGTCTCGTTTGTTCTTTTTATTCAGTCTGTAACCCCAGCCCCTGGGACATTGCCACCTGTATTCAGGGTGGGTCTTTTCCTCAGTTAAACCTTTCTAGAATGATGGGCTTTTTAAAAAAATTTAATAACTACATGATTAGAAGAAGCATTTCATTACAGCTTTAACATATTCAGTAACACACTCCAGAGCAAGAGTGTACATCTCTTTCACAAGTGGCTGTAAGTTTCTAGGATCATGGACATGATCTCTTAAAAAGAGTAAACATAAATTTTTTCTTGAGAATGTTGGGATGTTGATGAACAAACTTAGTGAATACGTTACTGGGAAAGAAGAATAAAATTTATTTAATTGCAAGACCTGTGTTTCGTATGTTTTTAGCCATCGTGCCAGCAGAGCAATGGAAGACAATAGAATTGCCAATTAACAAGACTGTGCCAGCAAGCATATTAGAAATAATAAACCCTAACTTGTTTTATGCTGTCCCAAGTGAGATGCCAGGTAATAACCCACACTTAATGAAGGAGATTTATGCTCTTACGAACTATGCAATGCAAGTGCTTTGGTGAACTCCTTAGGAAGTGAGGGAAAGAAGAGGAGGGTAAAGATTCTTAGGGATTGTAGCACTGTCCCATAGGCCAAAAATGTCAAAAGTGTTTGGGAGCTGTTAATCCCTAAATGATTTTTGGGTTACCTCTTCGGGGCGGGGGGGGGATGTTAGAACAGCAAAAAGCCCCATAAAAAGAAGGAAGGAAAGAAAGTACATGAATTTGTCAGAAAAAAGTGATGGAGAGATACAGGAGTGTTGGAGGGGAGGGAGTGGGTGTGGATTTGATCAAAACACCTTATATGCATCTATAAAATTCTCAACACATTTTTAAGTTGAAAAAAAAAAACCCAATAATATTAGCCCTGCTTTTCCTAAGCCTTCCAAGAGTGCAGCCAGTTATAGGACAGAAATTATGCCCAAGATTTACATGTGAATGTTATGAAATGGACTCAGTAGCTGGAAGGATGTATGCCCAATGGCAGTGATTATCATAATCCTACCTACTGAATGCTTCCCAATCCTGTTCCCAACCCCTCTCAAAGGCCCAGACTCCTCAGGAACTGGGAACCTATGGCTGTCACCTTCTCTGTTCTCATCAGACCCCTGTGACCAGTGGGGCATTTCTGCTCTGGCAGTTGGGAAACTGTGATAGAGAAAATTGAAATAAATAAGTGAAGCAATACTCACACAAACTAATTTTCTTTAGAAAGAGATGGGTCGGTGTAGCTGTGGGGCAGCTGCCTCGCAGTGAAGGGCTTTAATCAGGGCAAACTTGTGATGAACAGGCTAATTGGAGATGATTAAGGCTAAACGATTGTGGAAGACCAGGATGATCGTTAATTGCTGAAGCTGGAATAGATAATTTAGGATGGTAACATTGAACTGTTGTCATGAATTACCTGGAATTTTTTTTGTTAAGAGTAACACTGAAGTCTAGTGTCAGACACAAAGGGAATGCCCTGCACTCAGTAGCCTGATCTTGATGATTCTATGGCTTTCTATAACAGAAAGAAGTATTCTTAATTCCTGTATAACTTATTTAAAACATATATTACTATACTGAATTGTATTTACTAAACTGACCTCCAGTCACACAAGCTTAAACCTATTTTAGATATAGTAAAAGACTTAGTAACTTACTTTGTATGTTGAGCCTCTTTAGCTCTAATCATAGTTTTACTTAGAAGCTGAGAAGTGGCTCACACAAGAGCTCTAATTATGAAAAACAGCATATAAAGTTGGTTTTGAATTTTGTCTTTGTTTATAGAAATTTATAATTAAGGAATTGCAAACATATGAAAGTATCCATGTAGCACTGGAAAGTCAGTTCATAGTCTGTTCCCAATAATCTTCAGATACTTTTAACAATTAAAAAATTGAAGTCTGCCTCCAATTGTTAACCCTGGAATTATGATAATACCAATTACTGCTCTTGAACTTATTTCCAGTATAATAAAAAATTACCTCTAATCTTCATATGTGAAAAGCAGTGGCTTTTAAAAAAATTGGATCCATATCATAATATGGATAAAATCGAGTAATAGTTAATTTTGTTAAGTATAACATCAGTATACAATCTGTCATAAAAATATAGCTTAATTGGGCTAGTGAAAAGATCCAGTGGATAAAGGTGTTTGCCACCAAGACTGATGACCTGAGTTCAGTCCCTGGAGCCCACATGGTAGAAGGAAAGGATTGACTCCCACAAGTTGTTTTCTGATCTCCACCTAAGTGTGGGGCATGCACAATCTCCATCACAATAAATCAATGTTTAAAAAAAACAGCTTAAGTTTCATTAAGCGAGCACACTAGCAAAGCCATCCTCACTAAGAAACAGCCTTCCGCCCCACCCAGAGGCTTCCTTCACACCCCTCAGTCTTAACAGCCCTTCTGCAAAAGGCAACCAATGGTGATTATACTTATTTTTAGAATAAAGTGTTTTAATATTTCAAAGAGTTTTTAATTGTTTAGATTTGGTGGTATTTTGTGTATTGTTGCTAAAATTAACATTGAATACTTTTTCATACTAAAAATTGCTTCTATTTTAGAAAATCGAGGAAAACTATGTAGATTGACAGCTGAATTGTTAGAATATTGCAGTGCTCAGAAAGGGCAACCATCCTACAGACCAAAAATTGGAGATGCATGCTGTGCCAAATACACAAGTAAGGTTTTTTAATTAAAATATTATAGGGAAAATATTAGTCTAGTATCTTTTATGTGAGATCATGTAGATCTGGATTTTTAGATGCATATTTAATTTGGCTAGAGAAATTAAGAAAAGCAGAGTTATGACTTTGATTCACATGTTGAGCTCATCAGCTTTCCCATTTGATGTACATTATCTTTAGGCAAAGGTTTAAGTTGATTTATGCAAATTTCTCAGTACTCTTAGATAATAGGCTCTGGATATCCATGCTGTGGATATGGAGTTATGGTGGCTTACTAATGCAGAATGATTCAGTCTTCCATATTTATGGAGCGCTGCATGTTGGTGGACAAAAGAGACTGCCTCCGGGAGTCGTACTGTTGATCCTCTAACCATTCTTCTGTTTAATATTTCATGTCAACAAGTTGCCTTGCTAATACAAATAACCTCTGCAGTGAATGTTCTGGTGTGCTGCTGGGAGTAGAGCCAGATGGCACAGTATGGGGGTATGGGTAAGCATGGCTTCTGCTTGTCTTTGGGCAGTGGGGCTGGTGGCCAAATGGCAGCCAAGCAGGATTAGAACTGAGTACCGAGGGAAACAATAGTCAATAGACAGGACAAGGGTTGTTGAAGGTCTTTCACTGGGCTAAGGGGTGCTCTCCAACTTTCAAAACTACCTGCCTGAATCCCAGAGCACTCACACAGGCACCGTTGTCCTTAAATGCCCACCAGATCATTATGGAGAATGGTGGGCACAAGCTGGGGACCTCCTGCCATTATCTTAGTGATGTCAGTCCCGTTTTGCTGTATTTTTGTATGACATCTGGATCAGCAGTTGCCCTAATTTTCAAAATTGGCAGTGGAGGTTAAGGTGTGAGCTGGATTAAATAAGACCTGTGTGTTACTTTGAGGCGCTCAGACACCCTGCTCACAGCTGCTTCTGCAGCGTGCTTGGCTCTGTTGTTCTCTTGGGCAGCTATTGTCCACAGTTCTCCACATTGGCGTAATCCCTTCAGTGAGTTCTGTGTCTACTTCATTAACTTTTTTTTTTTTTTTTGGTCTTTTTGAGATGGGGTCTCCCTGTAGCCACAGCTGGCCTCCAACTCACAGAGATCTGCCTGCCTCTGCCTCCTGAGTGCTGGGATTAAAGGCGTGTGCCACCATGCCTAGCTCTGCTTCATTAACTTTCATTGTAGTTTTAGCCTTTGAAGCTGCTCCTATCCAGACCTTGAGTCCTCCTGACCTGAATTGTCCTCATGTTTTTCCTACACACTCATGCTGAGGACTGTTTCTGTGGGGCTCCCTCCCTCCCCCTGTGTTTTCACCTTCCTTCCCTTTGGATTTACTCCAGTGTCTAGATGTATCCTGTCTTTCCAAAGTTGAGGAAAGGTGCTGAATGGAAGATAAATTTCCTGTTAGCTCCTGTATTTGAAAAAGCCTATCCTAGATGTTAACTGATAGCTTGCCTGGATGTAAAAGGTAGACTGGAAGGCATTTTTCCTTAGAAATGTGAAGGCATTCATTGCTTTTATTGTGGTGGGGGTTTTTTGTGGGTTTTTTTTTTTTTTTTTTTTTTTTTTTTTTTTGCTTTTTGAGACAGGGTCTCCCTGTAGCCCCAGCTGGCCTGGATTTGCTATGGATACCAGACTGACCTTGAACTTCCAGAGATCCACCTGCCTCTGCCTCCCGAGTGCTGGGATTAAAGGTGTGCACCACCACGCCTGGCTATTTTTATTGTGTTTTAACTGTTGTTTCTGGTCAAAAGTTAGACATCTTTCCAGGTTCTCTATCTTTTATCTTTTTGGAATCTTTAGTGCCCTATTCCTGTGTTCTGAAAATTGCAATGTGACTTAGCATGCTGGCTTGTGTGTCTGGAAATACACATGAGCTTCAGGTTCAAGAAATTTCCCTGTATTGATTCTTTATTTCCTCCTTTGTTTTCTTTAGGAATTACTAGTTCTTCTAATTTTGGTCTTGAACCCTTGTGCTGATTTGTTGACTTTCATCTTTGTTCTTTATTTCAAAAGATTTCTCCATTTCATCTCCTAAGTATTCTGGTATCACACTTTTAGCTTCAATACCTCTTTAGTTTTTGGGGTATAGGTGTGTTTGAACACTGGCCTGTTCTTGTTTCCGGGATGGAATGTCATGTCTCCAAGAATACGCAGTCTTCCTTTGAATGCTTACTGTCTTCTTCCTTCTCATCTTCTGGACTCTTACCCCCCGCCCCCTGCCCCAGTTTTTATTTTGTTTCGTCTTCCCTGTTTTGTAAGATGCGATGCCCAGTTGTTTGGGATCTTCTGTGTAGCAGAGCTGCTCACCAGTTGCTTTCAGTGCAGGTTTGGTCGGCTCTGCTATTTGCTGTGCTCAGTGCACATCTGGAAGTGCTGTCATGTGTAGCATTATCTCCTGCATGGAGTATGCATTTTGCTTGATAGTGTCCTTGGTAAATTTCCCCTCTGCTCAGCCTCACATTCCTCAGTCCATGGTTCCTCTGGAGAAGGAACCTCTGTGAACATGAAGCTGACCATTATTTTAGCAACTTTAAAAAATAGGTATTATGGAGCTGGAGAGATGGCTCAGTGGTTAAGAGCACTGGCTGCTCTTGCAGAGGACCCAGGTTCGATTCCCAGCACCCAAATGGTGGCTAACAACCGCCTATAACTCCAGTTCCAGGAGATCCAATGCCATCTTCTGATCTCCACAGATATTGCATGACATGGGTTTACCTACCTACATGCAGGCAATGCACTCGGACACATAAAAGCGAAATGATAAGTAAGATATTTAAAAAGTAGATATTATATGTCAATGTGTTTATAAACTAAAGTCTTCTCAAATGTCTTGGAGTAGTGAATTCCTTTGCCCAGGCCTCATGTCCCCTTTACACCTGGGGTCTGTGGTCCAAGGAACAAATTGGTTGCTGCTTGGCTTCCCCACTGTCTGCTTTGGTTGAGCAGCTGTGGCTGTAGCACCATTTTCATTTGCTTATCTGCCTTCATCCTCCCAGGAACAGTGCTTGTCTCTCTTGTTCATTGTCCTTATAGTTAAAAAATTGTATTGTCTTTTTAGAGTGATTTGGAAGGAAAATAGAAAAATCTGGATTCTAACCAGAAAACTTGGTATGAGTTTTTGAGTGTCAAGCATGTTAAGGAAGGGGAGGGCTCATGGACTGTGACTTCTCTGCTGATAATCCTTTGTTTCTAGGTGATGACTTCTGGTACCGGGCCATTGTTCTGGACACATCAGACTCTGATGTGAAAGTGCTCTATGCAGATTATGGGAACATTGAAACTCTACCTCTCTCCAGAGTGCAGCCCATTTCTGCCAGCCACCTGGAGCTGCCCTTCCAGATTATTAAATGCTCACTTGAAGGTAGACTGTTCATTCACTTTCCAATTGTGATGTCTCTGTATTTTTTAAGTTCATAGTTATAAGTCTGAATCCAGTGAGTTAAATCAAGTTGTTACCAGTGATCAGGGTCTGGTCTTAGTGTTTCCAGGTTCTTGGCCTCTTATCCAAAGAATTGAAAAATAAGGGCTCTCACAAATTTGTAAAAGAAGCAAGGTAACTTTATTTGGAGCAAAGTGATAGTGCAGGTTGTGGAGGGATACACTGTCAAGATTGACAGCAGGCCATATGAGTTGAGGGTACTCAAGGGCCTGACTATTGTTCCAGGCTTCCTTTTATGGGGCTCAAGGTAAGGAAGTGGTTACTAGATTAGGTGGTTCTCTGTTTGAATGATAGGTTAGAATCATTTCTCTGTTGTGCATTTCCCTTCCCACAGTGCATCTGATTTTAATCATATGCACACTCAATTATGCATAGGCATAAAATGGTAAATAGATTTTCCGTAGAAGTGGCTAAAGGACACAATTTTGCCTTGTTTGGCATGCATGCACCCAGCACCGGTTGAGGACAGATGGGTCCTTCTCTTCCTTGTGCTCATTCGTTGGTAATACACTTGAATAGAAACTGTCTAAATTTGATTGTTACCTGGGGTAGGGAAACTCATACCGTTGCTCGAAGATGGGAGAATGGGTAGCCAGTGTGCATGGGTGGGGGCTTGAGAGGGTTTTGAAGTTGCTAGAGGCATTGTTTGGAGAGGGGTGTTTGTGCATAGTTACATGTAGGTAAAGGATCTAGGCTGCCAAGTGCATTTTTACAAAAGTGCATTTTTACAAGAGTTGTGTACATAACTCAGAATGAAATGAGAGTCCCAAGCTACACTGCCTCCCATGCCTGCCTTAGAGTGACTTCTCGGGCTTCTAAACACCCAAGTTTTTAAAGAAATTTTGTATCCTTTTTCTTTTTTTAAAAAAGTGTTTCATTTTTATTTTATGTGTATGGGTGTATTGCCTGGATGTATATAAGTACACCCATGCCATGAAATGCCCACGGAGGTCAGAGGAGAGTATTGGATCCCCTGGAGCTGGAGTTAGGGATGGTCATTGGCCACCATGTGAATGCTGAGAACTGAACCGAACCCCAACCCTCTGCAGGAGCAACCAGTGCTCTTCACCACTGAGCCAGCTCTCCAGCCATATTCCTTAGCTCTCATGAAAACTATAGTTACTTAGTCTTTATTTGGGGGCTAGTCAGAGTGACAAGGTTTGGAGATTGTGTTTTCCCCATTGGAAAGCTCCAGTGGCAAGGGCCAGAGGCAGGATGTAAACGTCTGCACTCTCACCAGGGCTTGCTCTTTAGGGACTAGAGGCATGCACACATGCACATATCATTTGTGGCTTCCTTGTGGTGCCTACTAAAGCAACACGTGTTTAACTGTTCACTTGGAACCTGAAGAGAGGGGATTAAAATGCTCCAGGTCACCTTGTGCTATGACTGCACTCCTCACATGGCTCCCCGTCCCCCATGGTTTCCACTGACTGCTCATAGCATATGTGGCTTCCACTTAGAGTCAGAAACTTAACTTTATTGTTTGCTTTTCCCATTAGAATATTAAGGGAAGATGTTGTGTCTGTTTTCTGCCCTGAAACTGCTTGATACCTTACAACACACCTAAAACCAGCTAGAGCCGATAAACCTGCTTATTATCCTTATTAGGATGGTTTGTCCAAATATTATCTTTTTTTAAAGGAATTTAAACAGTATAAAAACATAACATTTAGAAAGTATTGAGTTATAATTATAACTAAGGTAGCACTTGTCCTAAAACCCCACAATTTAAAAAGAAACCGTGAGGATGAAAACTGATGTACATTAATGGTATTTAGCTTAGAATTCAACACTCCTTCCGAGTGTTATTAGTTATTAGATAGTTTATCTAAATATAATCTTTTAAAAAAGGAATTTGAAAACTTAACCATAATCTTTAATTTTCTTTACAGGGCTGATGGAATTGAATGGAAGCTGTTCTCGGTTTATGATAGAGCTACTTAAAAACTTCATGTTGAATCAGAATGTAATGCTTTCTGTGAAAGGAGTTCATAAGAATATTCACACGGTGTCAGTTGAGAAATGTTCCGAGAACGGTACTATCAGTATAGCTGATAAGCTGGTGATGTGTGGTCTGGCAGAAAACATCACATCTAAAGGGAAAAGTGCTGTAACTAAAGGTACCGTTTTCAGGTTTAGTTAAGAGCAGGTGTAGATGTACTGAGTAGTAGAGCTGGTGCTTGAGTTGCCTCATCTCCTCAGGCCCTGTGGCTACAGTCCCCTGCGCCCATGCTTCTTCCTCTGTGCACTTGTGGCTCAGATTCTCCTTGCCATCTCTTGGCTCCTGTTGAGAAGAGCAGCCCTCCCATACCAGGTATCCCAGAGGTCAGTTTGTCAGCATTGCTTTGGGAATCAAAACCTAGAGCTTGAGAAATATTTAGCATTCAGCCTGTACCTTTCTGCCAGTTCCCCTTTGATCCTGATCAAAAAGAGAAGAATTCATATTTTTGAGATTGAATCATCTCGGTATTTCATACATAAGGTGTGCATTTGGCAGACTGAAAAGAGGTTCTATGCATAATTCAGATGTGAGTACTAATTTGTAAAAATCTGAGACATAGTAGACTACAGTCTCTGGGTAGATTATATTCTGTGTGGGTGAAACCCAGACACAGAGACAGATAAAGTATGTGTTCAGGTCTGAGGCTGCTTGTTTTTACATTGTTACCTAATGACTTTTTTTTTTTTTGCTTTGCTTTTAGAAACAACTCATAGCATGAATTGCTGCTGCACAGAGCTAAAAAAACAGGTGGATACAATTTCCTTTAAGTGAAACTACACTCCTAAAGTTTGAGGACATAAATAATACTATTTCTCTTTCATGTATAGATTGAAAAGCATGAACAGATTCTTCTCTTCCTCTTAAACAATCCAACCAACCAAAATAAATTTATTGAAATGAAAAAGCTGTTAAGAAGCTAAGTAAGTTAAGTTTCCTGTTTTGCCACTTTTGTGATTGCCAGTAGGATGCCTCACCCATGCGTCAGGCTGGAGCTGTGGGGTGGCACCATTATAAGGCTGTGCTATAGTTTGAGATGTTATGTTTGGGTTTGATTGTGATTTTCATAACATTCCTGATGAGTCTGAACCCAGAGCTCCATGTGCCTTTCCTTACTGTTAGCTTTTGAGGACACTTGAGTTATTGGTATGTGGAAGAATTTGTAAGGATTGTTGTGTGGTGAAGCTTAGCCTCAAATTTGTGTCCAGATTCGAAATCCTCTCAGTTCTCACTTGTGTACTTTGCTACAAGTTTGGTACTTGCTTTTTGGGCAAGGACCTAAAAGGTCTAGAAGGGAAAGTAGGTACAGGATCACCAGATTTCATTGCAAAATGAAACAGGTAGTGTGGTGAGTCCAGTATTTAAAGAACATATTGATGACCCTACATCAGTAATTACTACTTTTCTTTTTTTAAACTTTGGGATCCTGCGTCCTTAGAGGGTCATAAGAAATTGTTCTATGGTCAGTAGCCAGTTAGAACTTATGATCAAAATGATTGTCCTCCTTACTACTTTGAATTGATATAATTTTTTTTTTTGGTCTTTTTGAATCAGGGTCTCTCTGTAGCCCCAGCTGTCCCAGAACTCACTACGTAGACCAGGCTGGCCTTGAACTCACAGAGATCTGCCTGCCTCTGCTTCCCAAGTGCTGGGACTACAGGCGTGCACCACCACACCCAGCTTGAATTGATATAATTTTAACCAGAAGCACATGATGATTGATTTATTTCCTCTGTGTGTTTTCGCCTAAGTGCAGTGTCCTTTGGAGCTAGCTCAGGTAGCTGTGGGATTCTCTTATGGGTGTGTACTCTCAGGTGGGAACTAGAAGTGCTAAAATGTATTTTCTTTTGGTTATCTACTGTTATGTTTGTTCCTTGGAAGGAGTGTTGAGTTCTAAGCTAAATACCATTAATGCACAATCAGTTTTCATCTTACAGTTTTTCTTTATAAGTTTTGGGGTTTTACGGTAAGTGCTACCTTAGTTGCAATTAGAATTTAGAACTCAATCCTTTATAAAATGTTAGTTTTTTCATACTCGTTTTTTTTTTTTTTGTGCTTGAGTTTAAGGTCTTAAGCTTAATGGTGATTTTTAACCTCATAAAGAAACTTGCAGTGACATGAGCTTCTGGAATTAGTCTAGCATCAAATTGTCACCTTTTAATCAAGTTGTTAAACTCGTTTGCACTTCTATTAATCTGTGCACTAAGGTTTTTCCATAGGATATTGAGAGTGCTTATACACACAGCTTAAGGTAAAACTAGTGTTTCCTGTTGTTTCTAGATAGACAGGGCCTAGTACCTTAAAAGCTTGACGTAAAACATAAACCAGCTTTCTCCCTCTGTGGGAATAAATGCCCAACTTTTTCTGCATCTCTGTACAACATGACACTTCGTACTTGGCAGTGCCTTATTTACAAAGTGCTTTAATGAGTGTTTATGGCAGTTTTTTAGCCACAATCTTCACAACACCCTTAAAGGATGTAGAGCCCTGGGTTGGGCAATAACACAATCAACAAAGTGTTTGGCAAGAGGACCTTAGTTTTATCCCAAGAAACCACATAAAAGCCAGGTGTGGGGGTGCACACTTTTCTAATTACAGCACTGGGGAGGCAGAGACATGCAGATCTGTGGGGCTTAATGACTAGCCTAACAGCTATGTTGAGTTCTAGGCCAATGAGAGATTCTGTCTCAATAGTGCCTGAGGAACAACACCACAGCCTGCCCACTGGCCTTTGCACTTATGTGCACACATGCATGTCTACCCACACATTTACCTGCACACACTTGTGCACCCCCACACATGAACTCATACAAAAGGAAAGTATAGCTCATTTATAGATGAGGACTGTCCACACATATGTGTACTGCAAACTAGGTCTTAACAACTTAAAGCTGCTATGTGTTTGCTGGGTTATAGCATCTTTCTAGATGAGGCCTGATCTAGAGGGCATGAAATTAGGAGGTAATGTAGAAAACATTATACACATGATTGCCCAAGCATACTTTTCTCATTGTGGTGAAAAATACAATTGGAAATTTAGTCTCACATTTAAATTAATCTTCCTACAGACATAGAAAATATGTTTAAAATTTTGTCTTAGCCAGGTGTGGCACATACCTTTAATTCAAGCAAATGGGAGGCAGAGACAGGCAGATCTCTGTGAGATTGAGACCAGCCTGGTCTGTGTAGTGAGTTCAGGCCAGCTGAGGCTCCAGGGAGACCCTGTCTGGAAAAAAAAAAAGACAAAAAAATTTTTAAATCTTGTATAATCGCTGAAGGAATTGTTTGGTTAATAATTATGATCCAGGTATGCCTACAATTTCAGTCCTTGGGGAACTAAGGCAGGAGAATTGTTAATTTGAGGCCAGCCTGGGCTACATAGCACAGTCCAGGCCATCTTGAACTATCTACAAAACCCTGTCTGAAGAACCCAAGTGATAATATTACAGATATAATTAAAATTACTGAATTACACATCCCCAAAATAGGAATGCTCTTGTAATAACATGAATCCTGTATAATTCATTTCTGAAAAGAATAGTTAATATCAGTCTTTTTGTATTTGAAGAGGGTACCAATAATTGCATTTTATATTCATGAAGGAGAGTATGAATAGTTCTAATTAATATAAACATCAGTGAAAATTAACCATCACTGTTTTTGTGGTGTTTAACTCATGAACAGATGAATACAACCTAAATATATAATTTCACTTAAGAATAGCATTTGGTTTGCTTGTACTTAAGATTGAAATTAAGAACTACACTGATTTTTTTTCTTATATAAAGCACAATTACGATTTTTCTTTCTCTTTCAGAAACAGTGTCTCTTGGACATAAATACAAGGAAGGAAACAGCAAAAGCTAGACTTAAAGTATTGTGTCTGTGTTTTTGTATATTGGAACCTTTTCTTCCTCTACTTTTTCTTTGGTGACCTCTATTTTTACTTGCTTACCTTTGTTCTATTAGGTTGGTTGGCTTTTTTTCCCCTTATCGAAGTTCTTCCCAAGAAATAAATGAATCAGTCTTGCATAAGAGATTCATGTAATAGCCAGGCATGGTGGTATATACCTGTAATCCCAGCTATGAGGAGGAGGACGGAGGCAAGAAGATCTGGAGTTGAAGGCCAGCCCAGGGTTCATAGTTAGATGCTTGCTCCTAGAACAAAAAACAAGATTCAAAATTCATGAGACTACTAGGGAAGGGATGGGTCTGTAGGAGCTTTCTGCTATAGGTGTCTTTTTGTTTGTTTTGCTATACAGAGGATGGAACCCAGAGCCTCATGTGTGCTAGGCAAGCACTCTACCTTTGAGCTCTATTTCCAACTGTATACTGCTTCCTACTTAAAAGTGCTGAAGAAAATGTCTCTATGTTAAACTGGTTGAATCAAGTTCACAGATACATGAGATTTATTATTGTCTGTGCATTTGAAACACTTGCTTATAGAATGCTTCTTGTCATCTGCCTCTTTCACCTAATAAATGTTCTGTGGTTTCTTTGCTCCTGGGTTACTTGCTCTTCTGTGGTCCACTGCGAGGACATCAGCTGCTTTCCCCATCCTTGCTTGGATTGCTTTGCCTTTGGCCATGGAATGTGTCCTTGAGCTCTAGCCACTCCAGTGGGAGACTTTCTGTTCCTTCCATGTGCCTGAGACTTTCTGTGGCTTCCATGTGCCCTTCTGAGTCTGTAGACATTCAGACATCTCAGAATAATTTGCTATTTTCTGAAACACAAATATAGTTAGAATTTCACTTTAAAAACTGAGCGTACATATATTTTCAGCACGTAATCGCGGATTTTTCTAAACTCACCCATGTGCAGAATTAGGGACCAGCTGATTTTTCTGCTGGCCCCATAGTTTCTGTTGGAATTTTCCTGTGATTTATCAGTCTGTGACAGCCTAAAATATTGTCCAACTTAGTTGATAGTTAAAAGGCTGGTGTGAATGGGATTTTTGTTTTTACTTCCAGTGGCAGTGTGCCGTCTGTTCTGTTGCATACAATTGCGCATGTAGAAAGCTGCTGATGTACCTCTACTTAGAAAAGTTTATGCTGTTTTGCCCAACAAAGTCTTTCACTTGTCCTCCAGCTTCCCCTCCTTGGCTTGCTGCTGGCCACTGGCGAGTGTCCTTGTCCTCACCCATGAGTGTGTTCATCCCATTTGCTCCACTGAAACGTATGGAAATGCAGACGGCAGCCATGGTGCCACAAGATTGGCCTTTCTGTTAAAAGCCAGGGAGCCATTCAGAGAATCCTGAATCATGAGTCAGATTTCATTTCTTCCAATTCCATATGGCACTGGAAATTTGGATAGAAACCATTTTAATGAATTGGAGTTTCACATTTGGTGAATCCACTGTTTACCTTGTTTTGAAAAAGGGACATTACCTGTCATGCCAGCCTCACAGGTAGAAGTCAGCAGTAAATGTCTTCTTGGATTGATTCATATCGGGGCTTTGGATTTTATTTCTAAGCTTATTAAGATGTTTGTCAGCTCTGTTTCATTCAACAAATGTTTCTTGAACTCCATCATTGTGCTTTGTATGGTGATAAGTGTCGATTGTTGAGCAAGGCCACAGGACCCGGTTCTAGCCAGGGTTTTGGGTCCCCTCAACAATATCAAGTTTGGTTGTAGATGAGTGCACTAAAGCCAACACCATGTATCCATCAAGCAGGTGGAGTCCTGGGTAGAGGCTCATGAGTATCATGATGCTATATCTAGTTTCTAGGGAAGCCATCTGAGTGGATGGAGTCTCAGGAGCAGCCTCTCTGTGCATTTTGCTTTGAGAGTATTCTTTTGTTGCATTTGTTTAAAAGCACCAAAGTCTCAAAACTGAATGGAAGTGATTAATTTTCTGAAATTGTGTTCTTTTGTACATAATGAAACTAGCACAAGCAGATCCTTACCAGCAGGATCCCACACTACCAAATTCCTGGGAGGATTTAAGTCCTTGTTGAGCCTGCCAACCTGAAGTAGTGAGCTGCTTTCCGTGCTTCAGGTGGGCTCCTCACCAGCACACCCACCTGACTTAGGCAGGTGGGACCAGCAGTAAGATCACTGCTCTTCCTGCGTGTGAGCTGGGCAAAGGCTCCCTGGCAAGCGTTAACTATTAAGAGTCCCACATTGCCCTAATGTTTGAGTTACTGTTTAGACTCCAGTCGTCGACCCCAGGGAAGCAACAGTGTTCATAGAACCTAAAACTGGTTCCACATAGGGTTTGAGCTGCCCAACCTGAGTTGTTTCTCAGTGTTTGCTTTTAACCCCAAGACCCTAAAATGACGCAAGTTTCATGGTGGTAGCAGCATGATGGGAAGGTGCCCAGTCTTCTGATACGAGCCTTCTGGGAAGTGGTGGACCCTGGTACTTGTTACAAGTCAGGCAGGCACCCCCTCAGCCTCCTTCAAAGTGCACAGTTGTTTCAGTGAATACTTGAGGCATTTACCTTTGTGAAAACTCCAAGCAATTTCATGACTCAGGTAATGTGGAGAGGTGGCAGCAGCATTGGGCACTTCTCAACACTGGTTGCGTGGTTCCTCAGACCTTCCCTTTCAGAGAAACTCAGTGTTTACTTGATTGAGCTAAAACGTCACACTCCCCAAAGGCACATCAATATAACCTTAGCATAGTTGTCATCATCATGAGGAGTTAAGATACATGCATTCACCCTTAGAACAGTTAGTGCCCATTCCAAGTGCAAGGGGGGTTTGAAATGGCATAATTTCTGCTGAGTCCTCACCACAACTTTGTCCTCTCCCCCTGCTCTTAGCTCTTCTCTCCCTCTGGCCTGACTTGCTGCCACGTACAGAATCACCCCCTTTGCTTCCTCTGTGACAGTTGTCCTTTCACAGCCATTGCGTCTCCTGTCACCTCTCAGCCCAGGGCCTCTAGATGGTAGCTCCTCTGTGGATCAGGAAGTGTGCAGTTTGCAAGTGTGTTGACCATCTTTGCCCCTGTTCTGTTTCTCACACATGCTGTCCTCTTGCAGTGGCCTGCAGGCAAAGAATGTAGGTGTGTTTTGCAGTCAGGAATCATTACACCCATCATTCTCTACAGGTCAGGAAACGGAGGGCTCAGAGGGGAAACATCTTTTTTCTGTATTACAAACCAACAGGCTGCAGAAATGGTTGGGCGCGCACAGAAACTTCATTTCCAAAGCCATGGTCATTTTACTCCTGACTCACATCTCGGTGCTGAAGCCCCTAGCTTGAAACTCAAAACCATCTCTATGCTTTTCATGTTTGCAGTTGAAATACTACAGGGCAATTTGTGAAGTAAATCACATTTTGTGAAGAACAGTTACTGGTATAAGTCACTAAGCCTTGGGGTCCAAACCAAAAGAAGTCCTGAGAAGAACTCACAGGCCCTTTGGAATAATATCTTGCTTATAATATTACTTTCAAAAGTCTCATACATCTTCAGAAAGGAAGGATTATAAATTGTCAAGTATCTACCCAGCTTCTGTTACAAGTAGCCTCTGCCTGGATTAGTGACCCACCATAGCCTGGGCCTCTGCGCACCTGCTGAATAAGGCCCTAAAAACATCTGAGCTAGTTGTGTTTTGATGAAAGATTTGTAGCAACTTGTGTCTCCACTATATATATGCCTTTGTGTTTGGGGATGGGGTGGAACTAATGCAATTAAGTGCTACATCTTCAACCCCAGTTTACTTTTTAATAGTGGGATGAAATGTGAAATAACCCCAATTAGGTAAAAAATGTTAGGAATGCCCAGGATTAAAATAGAGCTTTTCTGTGGTAAACCTGATTAGGCAAAAGTGCACAGGGAGATGTTGAACAACCAACATGAGCGCTGTGTCTTGAGGGGTTGGACGGGGGCAGAAATGACTTCCAGGACTTGGGGCCTACACTTCTCAGACATGTCTGGAACAGCACAGGCCATTCCCCACATGTTCCAGTGAGCACTTAGGTCATGTAAGTGTACGTGCCATCAAACTTGAAGTGTAAACTGTATTGCGGACATGTTGAGCTACTTATCTGTGGGTTAAATACTATTAAGATGTAGGTCACCTTTTTTCACCTTTTATATAACCACAAAACATTTAAAATCTCACATGAGTCTTGAATTGCTTTGACTGCTGATGTGGAGGCAGAGACCACCCCTCCCTTGGGGTTACACTCATAGCAAGACAAGTTCCTCTGCAGTGCTGGTAGCATGCTGGGGAATTACATATGCTGCATTCAGTGTGCTTTTACTTTTTGGGGGGTTCATTAATGCTATTGGAAGAGATGAGTTCAGGTGATGGGGGTTCTTCCTCTCCAGTGTGGTTTGCAGTATTAAAGTTACCAGGAGCCAATTACCTGAGGGCTGTCCATGGGGGAAGAGTTGAACTACAGAATGAAAAGCAACAGTTCAATTTTTTAAAAGGAAGTGTAAAAATACAAAAATAACTATTTTCCCATCAGATTGACGTTTACAGGAGTAGTGGGAAAGAGCTTGGAAAAGGGAACAGATCAACTTCCTGAAAAGCAATTTGATAATACACATTTTTAAAAAAATCCTTGGCTAGAAAGGTCTGTAGGTAAAGGGCTCTTGTCTCCAAGCCAACTGGAGTTCCACCCCAGAACCTGTGTGGTGGAAAGAACTGCATTTTAAGATGTTTTAATCCTTGAATTGTATAAACCCTGTGGCCTAGAAATTAAACTTAGTTTGTTTCAAGGATGTGATTGAGCAGCAGCACAAAAAGATCTAACTGCAGTATTAAACTTGAAAGGTTAGTGTTCAGCAATAGCAGATAGGTGTATTTGTTTTATTATATAATGGCCCAAAACACAGATGTGCAAAAAGGGAAGTGGACACTAGTTAGTTCATGCGGACCTGGTGTGTGCTAAGTTTTTAGGGGAGAATGGCAGATTCTTCCAGTGATGGTCTTAATCTGCAGTAGACTATCAGTGGTTTTTCAACTTGCTTACTTGTATTTTCTGTTTTTGCGATGAGCACACATTATGTAGTTTTGAATGACGAATGAAAATGACAGTGTGTGCAATAAGCATCATTCACTGAGTTTGTATGCACAAAGCATAATGCTAGAAGTTTTGCTCTGTGGCACTTGTAAATACCACGCCCCCCCCAAAGGAGGACTCTGGTCACAAGGTCTGGTGATCACCCAACTGCACTAACAGACTGACAAAAAGCAAATCCGACGACAAATAGAAACAATGCCGAAGTCATCCTTTCCTTGTGGGTGCAATCCATAAAAGCCCGTGACCTACTTTGATCCTACCGATTAAGGTGGGGCGAGGGGCACGGCAGTGTCAAATTTGCTGAGGTCTACCAACGCTGACTTCATTCGGGCGAGTGGCGAGGCCTGCGGGGTTCCCAGAAGCGCCTGGGATCTGGTGCGTTCCAGCCGCCCCGCTGACCCCGCCTCTGCCGGGAGAGACCTACAGGTGTCCCACGTGGCTGCGGCCGGCAGCGCCCCCGGAGCCCGGCCGAGCACTGGGCGCAGAGTCCGAGCCCGTTGCCATCCGGCGCCCGCGAGTAACCACGGTAGGGCGCGGCTGGGGTGTGTGTTCCTGGGAGGAGAGCCGCCGCCCCGCCTCTACCTGCCGCCCAGAGCGTCCGCCTGCGCTTTGTTCCGCCGGGTCTGCGTGTGGCCCTTCTGTAGGGTCGGCGTCTCGGAGAGCGCACCCGGGGGAGCTCAGCGGCCCGCATCGCATCGCGCCACCGCGGCGCCAGGTAAGGGGTGCGCGCTGGGGCTCTGCGGGTGGAGAGGGCGCGCGAAACCCCAGCTCCCTGGTGGGGTCCTGGGGCGCTCTTCCTGGCGCCCGCAGAAGGGGACTCTGCTTCTGAATAAAAGCTTTGGGGACATGCCCCTCGCTCCGCATTAGCGGACACACATACACAAGCGTCATGGCGATTCCACCCGGTTTTCCAAACCAGGCAGCCTCGTGCCCCTAAAGACGCTGCAAGCAGAACCTGAGAGGGGTTCACTGCCCTGAGGGCCGGATATGTCTTCCCCAGTGATTTCAGGTGCAGAAGAAACTTGTCTGTCCCCAGCTCCCCTCAGCACACCCCACCCCGCCCAACCTTGCTCTCTGCCCTTCTCCAGCTCGCCCTGGACCAGACCCTTGGCAGCTTGCTGAGACAGTGGGAGGGTCTCTGAGCTGCACCTTGCGAATCTATGATTTAAAAATATGGGCACCACGGGCTGAAGAGATGGCTCAGCGGCTAAGAGCACTGACTGCTCTTGCAGAGGACCTACGTTCAATCCCCGTTGCTCCAGTCCTAGGGGATCCGATGCCCCCTTCTGACCTCCGTGGGCATTGCAGGACAGGAGTGCACTTACATACATGCGGATAATACACTCATGCAAATAAAAAAGTATTTTTAAAATATGGGCACCAGACAGAAGAGAAGGGAGGAGGGTAGTGGCTGCCTTTGATCACAGAGCTGACTGCCCCAGCCAAGACTTCTCAGTGGGGACGACCCCACACAATGCTGAGGCCTTGGACACTGAATAATTAGAGTCTGTATGATTTTCCTATTGTATGTTGTCTCAGTTAAAAACCAGATTCTCAAGTGTTTTATAGATTTGGTCCTAAAGATTAAAAGTCTGTTTTGCTCTCAAGGTGACTGTTCAGAAATGTCTGTTTATTGAGAAAGAGGACAGGTCCAGAGAAGTCAGAAAAGTACCACTGTCTGGGCAAAGTCAGGAGACTGGGCCCTGAAGCCACTCTTTGTGACTAGTGGGACACAGCTCCACAGGCCTGAGGCTTCCTTTATAGACAGGCCACCTCCTGGGGGCTACAAGGATTTCCCAGGTCCACCAGGGGATTCCTTCCCCCATCATCCCTGTGTGCCTGAAAACTACAAGGATTTCCCATACTTAATCCCTTGGAAAATCCCAGGTCCACCAGGGGATTCCTTCCCCCATCATCCCTGTGTGCCTGAAAACCCATCTCATTAAATCTGGTTTTGCCCTACCATCCAGGGCTTAAAGTCACTCCCATCCCCGCAGAAGCCCGTTTGTATGGATGAGCTGAGACCCAGCTTTATAATTTTAAGGTCACAGCAAAACTTAGCAAAGGTACACAGACTTCCCATATACTCCCTGCCCCACCCTCAGTCTGCCCCATTATCATCCCCCACCACAGTGGTACATATTGCTACAGGTGCGGAGCTTACACCGACACACTTTGACCCAGACTCCATAGTTCAGGGCTCACACTCGGTGTAGCACACTCTATATGTTTGGACAAATGTATACTACTGCCCTACAAATCCTCTGAGCTTTGCATATTCCTTTTCCTCCCTTTTAGCCCCATGGCAATTACTGGCCTTTTTAGCTGTCTCCATAGTTTATAGCTTCCAGTATGTCATATACTTGGAATCATGCAGTAAATGACCTTTTCAGATGAGCTTTCAGTGACTGATGCTCACAGGTTTCCACTCTAGGTTTTTTAAAGATCTTCATAGAAGTCCTTCCTTAATTGGCAGTGATGTCTGGGGAAGCTCCTGCTGAAAATGCCTTTGTTAACCATGCCCCTACCTTGTGTCTCAGCTGCAAAGCATTTCCACCTCATTCATAACACAGGGAAGTGCCGGGCACAGAGAGATGCTTAATAATTTCCATTGGATGACACTTCATTTGTTATACAGATGGGAGGGTCAACAGTAAACTAGGTGCTTTAGAACAGTGGGCCCTAAACTTTGGGGCTACATACCACAGTAATTTTTTTTCTTTTTGAGACAGGGTCTCCATGTAGCCTCAGCTAGCCTGGAACTCACTGTGGAGACCAGGCTGACTTCCACCTCACAGAGATCTGCCTGCCTCTGCCGCCCAAGTGCTGGAATTCAAGGTGTGCACCACCGTGTATAGCCCACAGTAAAATTTTAAAAAGTGGTTGTGATTGGGAGGTGTTGATCAACCTTTTCCTGGAGAACTGTGAACAAATATCAACTTATCCCAAATAGGACACCAATGACATACCAAAGTAGGAATCCTCCGAGTCCAGTTTGGCAAGCCAGTGAGTTTACTGGGCTTGCTTACAGAGCATAGGTGACCCTAAAGCAAAAAGTCTCACCCCCACCCCCATGGATGGCAACTTCCCCATAGCTATATAGATGGAGTCTGTTAACCTTCAGTTAACCTTCCACACTCTCTCTAGCACCTCCTGAGACATGGTGCAGCTGGGCAGAGTAGCACACAATTGGCAGGGAAGTACAGGAGGGGCTGGATGAGGTCTCAGGTGAAGATCTAATGACCCTTCCCACCCTTCCTCCTGTGAGGGAACGTCCATAAGCCAGATCTTGAGGGTTGTCTTGCAGGTGGTCACGGTTGCTCTAAGGAGCTCAGCAATGGTGGTTGCGTTTGAAGGACAGTTCTCTGCAACAGGAGGGCTGCAGTAGAATTGCTCATTTTATTTTCCAGTAAGGCTGTTTTAAAACATCCCACATGTCAGCAACAAGGCCACCAAAGGATCTGGGGGAGGACTCTGTATGCCTAGTCCTGCACTCGGGACCCTGTGCCCTAGGATAACTGACTATATGCATTTGACGTCTCTTTCTGCATTTGCTCTTCCACCTCCCACACAGCTTTCCCTGCTGCTGTTTCCTTTTCCAGCAGAGCATTACCCCTCACTTTGCTGAGTATCATTGCTACCTGCAACCCTCCTCTTCTGGCATTAGTAATCTCTGCTCTTGAACTGGATTTTTCTGATTTTAAGTTAGAAGTGTTACCTTTGTGAGGAGTGGGGGGGGTGGTTCCACTGGGCTTCCATAGTACCCTGGCAATCTTCCCAAGCAAAGAAGTAGGTGGGGCCACATCCTTTATGGAGAGAAGGAAGCTGAGCGGCTGAAGTGAAGGAATTTGCCAAAAAGCTCAGGTCTCTTGGTAGCTGATTCGTGCTCTTTCTGTTAAACTTGGGTATTGTCATAGCTGAGAAGCTCTGGGCTGGACTCCAAACATTCGGAGTTTGCTAACTCTATGGCCTTGGGCTCCACCTTCTCCAGGACTGTTTCCTCATCTGTACAAGTGAATATGATAACATGAATCCTGCAGGCCCAGTGCTTTTAGATGAAATTGGTGAGTTCAGTGTAAGGCTCTTTTAACATCATTTGGAAAATGATCTTCTACCACTCAACAAAGTTTTTCTTACATTGCCTCACTGGTGCAATGGCAATTCTCCTGATTCTACTGATGGAAGAACAGATGTGGGGAGGGTTATGGCTTGCAAAGTCTCCCTCCTACTAGAAGCAGAGCTGGACTGGAATCTAGTTTCCTGACATAATATCCTGTGTGTGCTGTCCCCACCTCTAAGCTCCCCAGAGCCTCTTAACTCTTCACTAGAGTATGTGGGTCCTAAACAATGTAAAGCAGGTTTAAACAGCAGCCAAATGACCATGAAGATCTGTCGTACCAAGTTGTAGCAGGTGCAGAGAGCATGGGAGACCCTGTGACTTATGCCCAGTCTTCCAGGGAATCCATAGTGATGCGTAGTTCATCGCTTAGTGCTAACTTTTGGCTGTCAGACTGTTGGGTTCTGAAAAATCTGTTAACTCATTTTAGGGAGAACATGACTTTTCCTAGGCAGCCCTTAGAACATTTTCCCTAGCTGGGTGTGTTGATGCATACCTGAAGTCCTAGCTACCTGGGAGGCTGAAGCAGGAGGATCACGTAAGTCTGGGAGTTCATGCCCAGCTTAGGCAACATAGCAGTACCATGTCTCAAACACACACACACACACACACACACACACACACACACACAAAGAGGTTCTCTGCCTGGCATATCAGACTAGAAAAATGTTCACTTCCCTTGATTCTCTGGGCCTGGGTCAGATATTTTACCAAAAAGACAAGGAAGATAATTGTTATAGCAAAAGACAGCAAGGACTTCCTGACCGGGCTGGAGACTTTGACTTCTGATTTTAATCTTCCATGTCAAGTGTTGGCTGTTCTTGTAAAGGACTCAGGTTTCCATCCTTTGGATTGGAGGAAGGTATATAAGGGCTAATCTAATATTTGGGGAAGGAGTTGCATGTTCTAATGAAGTGGAAGTGGTTTCCTTTTTCACTCTCCACTTATCATTTCGGATGGTAGGGGGAGGTGGGCATTGTTTTGGAAAACAGCCTTCAGCGACCTCTGAACCAGACAGGCACCATCTTTAGTTCAGCCATGCCTGGTTGAAAAAGATCATCACAGCTGGGCTTGTTGCCTGTTGACCTCCCCTCACAGAAGGAGGAGCAGGGAGGGTCATGGAGCCCTCACCTGAGTATCCAGATGCTCCTCTCAACCAGCTGTTTGCAATTCTGCCCTAATAGCACCTAGCCTGGAGGAGGAACTAGAATATAGGCCAGGGAAGACTAGGAACTCCATCTATGCAGTCTTGGGGGACTCATCATCCACAGTACAGATCTTCCATTGTGTCTGCTTTAAGGTCACCCACACTCCTGCTCATAAACCCTTTACCCATTGCTCTATAAGGAAGCCTAATAAACTCATTGACTCCCCATTGGTGGAATCATACCTCAGTTTGTCGTTGGGACCTTAAGAGGAGTGGGTAGACGTTTATGTCTCTCCAGGCAAGAAATTTTGGCAACAACCTCAGATCCAGCCCCACAACCCCTTTTTAAAGGAATCCTTGGTTTGGCCTTCCTTTCTTGCTATGTCTGAGAAATGTAATGCCTAGTTTATGTTCGGTGGAATGATTCCACAACAGACTTCACTTGGTGAAACCAGGGCCCAGGCAACAATCAGATAGGAAGATTGGGCTGGGGAGTTCTGAGTCCATCTGAGACCAGCCTGGAAGTCTGGAATAGCATGTGGGATGAGCATAGGCAATGGAACAGAAGAAAGGAGGTGGTGAGAAAGGTGTTTTGTAATGGAAAGGACTTGACAAAGTGTGCTGGAAACAGGGTCTGTTCCTGCCTCTGGCTGGTAGATCATTCTCAACACAAAAGCAGAAGGCCCTGGAAATCTCACCGTGTGCTCCAGTGTGGGAGTTGATGGCAGGTATTAGCTGGGGAAAGCTGCCAAAAGGCTGGCTTCAGGCTGGCAGATGTTCAGTCATGCTTCTGTTCCTCTATTGCTTCCTGTAGTTCACAGCCATTTTCTGGAGCCTGGACTTCTGCCACAGTGTCCCCCTCTAGTCCCCTGCCTTCAGATCTACCCCTTGTCCAATATTCTCCTAGACTCTTCCCCAGAATCCAGAAGACGATGGATTGAACAGATAACTGGGAGGTCATAATGGAATCTAATCCACTGATTAGCTGTGCAATGTGGGGACAACTCTTATCGTCTCTATGCCCAGTAGTGTCACCTATACTAGGAATCATATGCCTTCACTAGCTGGCGAGGATTAGGAGAGGAAACCTAAATATATAGAGCCTGTTGGCAGCCCATAATAAATGCTTTCTACATAATAGTAGCTATTGACTTTTACTGCAGAATTCATCCTTATTTAAAAGACATTCCTCTAGGCTAGACATACTGCGCCTCTTAGTCACAACTTCTCAGGAGGCTGAGGCTGAAGAACAGTCAAGGTCAGCCTGGACAATATTGCTAGATCCCACTTGAAAAACAAAGACACAACCAACCAACCAAAATGCATAAAACAACTTTCCTTGGTGTAAGATGGTCGTTTGAATGTTGAATCAATAGTGTAAGAAAGTTCCGATAATGGAATGAGAAGAGAATAAACCGAGTATCTGTGATGATCGGGTGGGAAGAGTCAGAGTGCTAACTAACAGTTCCCTAGCTTGGCAACAGCATTCCTTCCTTTTATCTTGCTATAAAAAAGAATGCAGTGAGCATATGAACACAGAGATGCCCCTGGAGATTCCGTCCAGCCCTCTGCACACTGTACTACAGTGCTTTCATTACCCAGGAAGCCTGCACCTTGCCTTCTGTGTACTAAGCAGTACTTATTCCTGGTTCCAGCAGGTACCAAGACACCATCCCCAGTCCTAAGCATTTGTGCTTGGTAATCAAGGCAATCAGATCACAGGACAGTTTGACTGTGGGCTGTGTGACAGTTGGGGGGGGCGGGGGGCGGGGTGGGGAATGCCACCAGGGTTGCCAAGCCAGTACCATGTGACCAAACACTTGTAGGAGGCTTTTCCATGCTGCTTCTGTTTGCCAACCTAAATTCTGTTTTAATGAGCAGAAATGTAGGAGACTGAAAACATCCAACTGGGCAAGCAGAGGCACATATAGGGTGAGGTAAAGTTGCTTAGGTTAGTCTTGTGGTATGGAGGGCGAGGCCTGTATGTACTGGATGCCTTACCATGCAGCAGGAACCTCCTGCATCGCCTTCCACGTGAGCCACACTGCAAGCTGGAGATGTGGCTACAGGAACTGTCAGTTTCTAAATCACACACAGGCCTGACTCTCTGGCTCCTGCATGAATTCAAAATTAGAATCTGGAACCCCAGAAAATCACTTTCAAGCTAAGGACTACACAGCATAAGGAAGCCCTTTCCCTGTGCCCAGAACTGTCCCTCGTTTCACTGACTTACCCACCCTGTCTGATTCCCCAGTGGGAGGTGGGAGCTTGTCCTGCATCCATTGTGGGGTATAACGGAAACACATGCTGAGAGGAAGCAAAGTCCTGCATCTGCCTTGCTGGCAGGTCCAAGGGCTAGAAGCTGGCAGGAAGCACGTGAGCCCTTCAGCAGGCCAACAGCCTTCTCAGCCACCTCTCTCCCTTTGATAGCCCCTGGGAAGCTCCTGATGCTATGGTTCCAGTAACACACGGTGTCTGGTTTTCACCTACCTTAGCTGAGTCTCTTAATCATTTGAAGCAGCCCACTACAGAGACTCTCAGCTGCCAGGGGCATCAGATTTAGTTTGTTTCAGATATATTTTGAAATCCCATCAGATAGTGATTTACAAGTGTACCATCTCGGTACACATGGCATTTTGAGAGGTGGCTCAGACTCCCCTGAACTGCCCTGGCTATATGACTGAAGGAGCACATGGATTGAGAGACAGACACCAGAATTGTGTGTTTTTTGCCCTTAATACCTCCCTCAAAACCAATCAGTAATCAAACCCATGGAACTGAATTGTACCGATGCTTGGATGCATTATTAAGTGATAAGGAAAAGTTAGCCAGCTCATAGTTTGTAAATAATTTAGGAAGTGCAGCTATTCTTTGGCCCATCTTTTTAGCTAGAGAAAGGTTTCATGACCTGCTAGAGGACTTGGAAAATGAAGACACTAAATCCCGGTTTTCACCTTGTTGGCCTCTGGACTCATGAAAAAATGGAAGAGAAGAGGTCACATGGCCTGTTGAGGCCCTGCAGTATTGAGACTGGGGACTCTTAACTTTGGGCAGAGCATCTATCCCGGAGGCTAGGAAGGAACTGTAATGGATTCAGAGCAGGAGTTGTGTTTTGGAAAGATGTTAGATGGTTGCTTAAGGTTAGCGTGTTTGGGATAAAATCTTCATGGCTTTGCAGGAATCTTCATCTCTTCCAGGCCACTGTAATTATGTCAAAGGGGGGGCTCCCAACCCGGTCTCAGAACTCCCTGCTGATGCCTACTTTCTTTTCCTGGCCCTGTAGGTATAACAGTATGCCTTCTTTCCTGTTGCTTTGCAGGAATCTGCATCTCTTCCAGGCCACTGTAATTATGTCAAAGGGGGGGCTCCTGGGTTCTCTTTGTGGCCCGGGAAAAATTGGGTGCCCTCAGGCAGTGCATCCCAACCCGGTCTCAGAACTCCCTGCTGATGCCTACTTTCTTTTCCTGGCCCTGTAGGTATAACAGTATGCCTTCTTTCCTGTTTCTGGAAGCCATCTGCATTTTCCTGTGTTCCAGAGGTAAGATGATTTTTGGTAGAGGATAAATACTAAAAGGTTTGGTTTCTTTCAAATTCCATTGATTTTAGTTTTTTTAAAAAGTGTGTGTGTGTGTGTGTGTGTGTCTGCATGTGTCTGTGTGGGAAGGAGAGGTGCTGTGCATGCAGAGTGTGAGTGCATGCAGAAGTCAGAGGTTAATGTCAGGTGTCTTCCAAATTTGCTCTCTGCCTGATTTCAGCTAGACTCGCTGGCCAGCGAGCCCCCAGGATCCATCCACCTGTCTCCTTCCCTCACAACATTGCCATGCCCAGCTTTTATGTGGGTGCTGGGGATCTGAACTCAGGTCCAAGCCATCTCTCCAGCCCTGATTTTAACTTTTAAAAGTCTCTCAAGCCCATCTATATCTCTGCTCCATGTCAGCCTTCCTAGTTTAAGCCCCACCATCTTCTGCTTGGACTCCTACAGTCACCTCCTGATTGGTCTGTTGGGTCTGTCTGATACATATATATCTGATACACACACACACGCACACACACACGCACACACACACACACACACTTACACTTTAGATAGATAGATAGATAGAGAGAGAGAGAGAGAGAGAGAGAGATCCTAGACCAATTAGTAGTTAGGTGTGATCACTTAGGATTGGATAACCTATTGGGGGTTTGACCCTGGAGAAAACTGATTCTCCCTCTCTCAACAGCCATTGATTGCCTGTGGCTCTTCATGTAGGGGTGGGGCTTCATGAAATTTCCTCCATCCATGATGGCATGTCAAGTGGTGTAGTCATTATGCAAGTCTTGAGCAGGTAACCATACATACTGTTGAGATTATATGGATGTAGCATTCCTCCCATGTCTAGAAGACACTGTCTTGAAGCAAGTGTCCTGGCCCTCTGACTCCTGCAATCTTTCCAGCCCCTCTTCTGTGATGTTCCCTGAACCTTAGGTGTAGGGGTTGTGTTGTAGATATACCAACTGGGGCTAGGCACCCCACGGTCATTTAGTCTCTGTGTTTTGACCAATTATGGATCTTTGTAGAAGCCTCTGTCCATTGCAAAAAGAATATTCTTTGATGAGGGGTGGGAGCTACACTTATCTGTGACTATAAAGATACATATTTAAAATGCAGTAGGAAGCTATATTTTTAGGAAAATGGCAGTAGCAGGTTCTCCTCTAGGATCTGTGACCTCTCCAGCCATGTCTAGGTTTACAGTCTAGGCATGAGTACCCTCCTATTGAGTAGGCCTTAAATCCAGTGAGACAGCTGTTGGTTATCCCCAAGGCATTAGTGCCACTGTTGCACCATGGGGGATATCTTGTCAGGCCAGTCGTTACGATTCATAGGCTTTACAGCTGGGTATTTTGCAAAGTACCTTCCAATAGCATGAGAGCTTAGGGAGACTTCAGGTCAGTACCAGCTTGATTTCTCCAAGTCCTGCGTCCAAAGTGTGTGGTGTTTCCAGCAATTGTTGTACCTTCAAGTTCTGGTAGGCAACTAAAGGCAAACTTGTTTTGGGGGTTCTCTTGGACCCCCCAACCCACTTAAAGAGAGGTGTCCCTTGCTTGGTGCTGGGGATTTTGTTAGTTCATGGCTCCCAAAGCATTATCACCCCCATTTGTGTGTGTGTTTGTGTGTGTATACGCACACATATTGTGTCTTTTTAAGTAAACATATAATGTTTCCCCATGTCTTTTTCAAACATCCTTAGCGTTATTTAGCCCTCCTTCCTCCCCTCTCTCTTTATATTATGTTGCTTCCCCCTCCCCCAGGTAAGTACTCCCCCACCTGCCCCATTCTTAATACACTTAGACAAAATGTTTTCTAGACAGCTTTTGTCAATTTACAGTGCCACCACTGGGGAGAAAATTCCTAATTTAATTTCTCCCCAGTTATATTTAAATTTAAAATTTGATCATTTCAGTTTTCACATTTAAGCATTCTGGCATTTGTTTGAACACTTGCCCTGGTGCTTCTCTGTGAATCTGTCTCTTCTATGAATGTTAGTGTTTATGGCAGCGAGATGTTTTACTTGGCAGCAGGTTGGGGGGAACCTTGAAAGTACATGCCTGGATACAGAGCAAAGAACTACACTCAGAGAGGACGCAGTTACAGTCCCTAACCAAGGGCAGAAGTCTTCAGGATCACAATCTCTCCATAGCTGTCTATGTATTTAAAAAAAATAATGTCTCTGAGATTCACTTCATAGAAGTGGGGATTTAAAAAAAATTTTTTTATTGAATTTATTGAATTTTTGTGTATTTCATACATAAAATCATCTTTATACCCTCCTTCCCCTTTGGCACCCTCCCATACCCCCCCCCCATGGGAGTTCATACATTCTGTCATTTGTAAGGCCTATTATGCAAAGTTAGTGTCCTGAGGTATCCCTCAGTGCAAGTTCATCCACCAGGGTTTAGTCAGCTTATCTAGAGTCTCCCCCTTCAAGAAATCTGCTCTTCCTCACCCAGCAGTAATCAGCTTCCAATAATTCTTCCACTAAGATTGGGGCCTGCTGTTCATTTCCACCATTCTGTCTTGGGCTTTTGTCTGCCTAAGTTTGCATGGGTCTTATGCATGCTGACACCATTGCTGTAGGTTTGTATGAGAAGGGTCCCAGGCGCCTGTAGGACTATTTCTGTATGGTCATGCACCTCCTCCCTGGCTCTTAAATCCTTCCACCCTCTCTTCTGCTATGGTCCCTGAGCTCTGGGTGGGTGGACCTCAATATAGGAGTCCTGTCCAAGGACCCACACTCTGTAGACTCTTATTCTCTGAGTTTTGGCCATTTGTGGACTTTTGTGTTCCTGGCCCTCTGTTGCATGAGAGAGCTTCATTGATGAGAATTGAAAGATGCATTAATTTTTAAATGCCATCCGTGTGACAATTGGAGTGGGTTGGGGATGGGGGTAACTGAGCACTAAACCAGGAGAACACACAAGCTGAGCATGTGTGCTAATACTGAGCCATCCCCCTAGCCTGGTAAGCCACACCCCGCAGCCCTGTAAGCCACACTGCCCTGCAAGCCACATACCCCTGTTCTTCAAGCAGTACCTCCAGTCCTGTAAACCACACCTCCAGCCCTGTGAGCCACACCCCTTTCCTGCAAGCCACACACCTCATCTCTTCAAACTACATCCCAGCCCCAGCCACAACCCAGGTCCTGTGGACCATACCCCCTAGTCCTTTGAGCCTTCTTCCCAGCAAGCCACACACCACAGCTCTTAAGGCCACACCCCAGCCCTGTGAGCCGCATCCCCAGGCCTTTGAGCCACTCCCCCAGCTATACAAGCCACACACCTCCAGCCCTGCAAACCACATCCTCAGCCCTGTGAGTCACATCCCAGCGAAGCCTTTGAACTACACCTCCAGCCCTGAGAGCCACACATCCCAGTGCTTCAAGCCACACCTCCAGGCCTGTGAGCCACACCCCAACCCTCCCTGTGATGGTTTTTGGTAACTGAATATTGGACTTCTCCACATTCTGTTTTCTGCCTTGTTTCCTGTGCCTTCAGGTCACATAATGTGGAAATGAAGACTCTTCCCATCCCACCATGTCATGACTTCTGGTGTTTTCTCTCCTAGTGTCTCCATCCCTCTCTCTTCAGGAAGTCCATGTGAGCAGGGAAACCATTGGGAAGATAGCAGTGGCCAGCAAATGTAAGTCTGATTGACCTGCGCCTCCAGATACCTGCCTATTCAGACCTCTGAGACCGACCCAAGAGAAACCACGTTCCTCCTGCCGGTTTCCACTGCACTCCCAGACATCTTTCCAGAGTCGTTTTTCCCAAACAGCTCTGACCAAGTGACTCTCCTTGTTTAAAACAGTAGCAATTAAAAGTAACAACAACAAAAGAACTTTAGTAAATTTTTGTTACTGAATTTCTAAATTAAATTTTTATTGCCTTTATGTTGGGAGTGTGTGTGTGGGGGTGCCTGTACCATGGCACAAATGTGGAGGTCAGAGGACCCTTGCAGGAATGAATTTCTAAATTAAATTTTTATTGCCTTTATGTTGGGTGTGTGTGTGTGGGGGGGTGCCTGTACCATGGCACAAATGTGGAGGTCAGAGGACCCTTGCAGGAGTAGGTTCTGTCCTACCATGTGGGTCCCAGGGATCAAACTCAGGTTGTCAGGCCTGACGGCAAGACCTTTCCCAACTGACCCATCTTGTCAGCCTGCTTTTTTGTTGAATTTCTTAGCCTGAACCTCAAAGCCACTGTCACCTGACCACCATCTACCCAGCCACCCTTATCTCCTGCCATATTCCAGGCTCTTTCACTGGAGTTGATTCTTTTCCCTGCTCAAGCTGCACTAACATCTTCTCAGAAGCCCTGCCTGGCCCTTCTTCTCTTCTCTGATGAAACCCCACATCCACTCACAGCTCCAACCCTGCCATCTCCTCCATCCTCCTTTTCACCTCCTGGGTGTGGGGAGCCACACAGCCACACAGCCACACAGCCTAGCCTTTGTTCCAACCCCACTGCTTTCTGGTACTTTGGCGCTAAGAAGCCACTGAGTCACCCTGTGCTCTCCTTGCCTCATCTCTCCAAGTGGGAATACAAATACAAATCTCAGGCTGAGGAGATGGCTCAATGGGTAAAACACTTGTTGTGCAAGCATGAGGATCTGTGTTGGGATCCCCAGAATCCATGTAAAAAAATGAGTGTGGTGGTGTGCGCCTGTAATCCCAGCGCTGGGTGGTAGAGACAGTTTCCTGGGGCTCTGGTCAGCTAGTCTAGCCAATCAGTGATCCCAATTCAGTGAAACACCCTGTCTCAAAAAGTTAAGGTGGAGAGCAACAGAGGAAGACACTTGATGTTGCTCTCTGGACCACAGGTGCATGTACAGGTAGCTGTAGCCCCATCCCATACAAATCTTGGAATTGGAGGTGAGGGGCTAGGTGATAGCTAAAAGTACTGAATTTCTTGAGGTGATAGAGAACATTCTAGCATCAAGTGTGGTGATGGTAGAATTCATCAGTACCTATATTTTAAAAATTATACACCACAAATGGTGAATCATATGGTATAGTAATGAAATATCAAGATTTTCTAAGGTATAAGAAAATAGTCATCCGACTCAAGGCAGCTGTGAGGATAAACAAACAAGGGTCAGATATATCTCTAACCATCCTGAGGTAGAGGAATGGTGTGACCACTGCTGGTGGTCACCGCTGCTGCTTGAACTCTTGGATCACACAGCTTCACATGTCAGGGTGTCTGACTGTGTCCTGGATTAGATCATGACTCTCAAGGGCAGGGACCATGGCTAGCTCAGGAGTCCCTCTTCTCAGGGCTCACTCGGTGTGGCTCATAAGCAGACCATTACGTGGAAATCTTTGTAGCATGGAACCATTTAGTACAACCACCTTCATCCAGCCCTCTTGTCTCCAGTGATGTGGTGCTCGGCAGCAGTGGACATCCTGTTTCTGTTAGATGGCTCTCACAGCATTGGGAAAGGAGGATTTGAGAGGTCTAAACACTTTGCCATCACTGTTTGTGACGCTCTGGACATCAACCCTGAGAGGGTAAGTGCAAGTCTTGGGTGCCTTTGACTGCATGTGACAAGCACAGTCTTAAGCAGAAGAGGGGATAAATTGCTGTGGGACTGGGTAGGCTCTGGTGGGTCTGCTGGATGGCTTTAGTTGTCAGCTTACACACCCGGGGAGAGAGAACCTCCACGGAGGAATTGCTTCTATTAAATTGGCCTTGTGGGCACATCTGTGGGGCATTTTCTTGATTGTTAAGTAATGTGGGCAGTGCCACTCTTGGGCAGGTGGTCCTATGTTGTTCAAGAAATCAGGCTAAGCACAGACCAGAGGAACAAACAGCAGTGTTCCTCCATGGTCAGTACTCCAGGTTCCTGCCCTGAGTTCCTACCTTGGCTTCCCTTGATGATGGACTGTGAGCTGCAAGCCAAATAAACCCTTTCCTCCCCAAGTTGATTTTAGTCAGTGTTTATATCACATCAATAGAAAGTAACTAGGACAGAAACTGGTTAAACAGAACAAAAGTTGGTAACAGGAATGTGAGGTATTGCTGTGAGACAGACCTGACCATGTTGTTTTTGGGAAGATTGTGGAAGCGTTTGGAACTTTGGACTGGAAAAGCCATTGAGTGCTCAGAGCTTAGTGAGCTGTTGCTATGGAGCTTGGAATAGTTATTCTGAAAGAGGTGTAGACAATGGAGGCCTGGCTTATGAAGGTTCAAAGGGAAGCAAAGACTCTTTTAGGGCTGTTTGTGTGGAATTAAGAATTTTTGGAAGTGAAACTTTGTACTTCACTGGAACCGTTGATGCTGGTTAACTGGGGCTGAAAAATCAACTGTGAGTACCAAGAGAGCAGCATCATTGAGGTGAAATCTGGGAAGTATTTCCTTAGGGTCAGCACACACGCTATGGGCCAGAGGGCACCCAAGGCTCTAGCTCAAGCTGGAAGCAGGACTTGGTAATGTGTAAGTTTCATATATGTACTGGTCTTAAAGGCATAAAGGTTGGGGAAGATCTAAGGCTTGGCATCATGTAAAGCCAAAAGAGGCCCTTGGTGAAGGTACAGCCTCAGTTGCAGTGGAAACCCGAGCATATTAGAGATGCCAGGACCGTGGGATGACCACCAAGGCCAGCAGTAGATATGGAATGGAGTCGGCCTGAGCCTACAAGGCAGGCTGTGCGTGCTGTGGACGGCAGAGCCAGAGAAATGGAGCTGCCTAAACCCTTTGAAGCCCGGAAGACCGTGAGTGAATCCCAGATGTCCAGCCTTGAACTACTTTGCTGGACTTTGGTTTTGCTTAAGTTTGAAATAGGACAGTATTTAACTTGTTTTAGATTTTATAAGAGCCTCCAGTTAAGAGACTTCTTAAAGAGACTTTGAACTTTTAAAAATGTTTGAATTTTTAAGGACTGGGGCTTTTAAAGTTCTACTGTTTTATGCTGTAATATTAATATTGATAAGATCTTGGGGGGTAAGAAATGGAAAGGTCAGTGGTTTAGTAGCAATGAGTTTGTGTGTCAAGTTGACAAGGGGTCAATTGGGCTGGATAACTTTAGTTGTCAACTTGACACACCTGGGAAGTGGTACCCTCAACTGGGAATTGCTCCTGTTGGATTAGCCTTGTGGACTCATCTGCGGGGCATTTTCTTGATTGTTGAGTGATGTGCACAGTGCCATCCCTGAGCAGGTGGTCCTGTGTTGTATAAGAAAGCAGGCTGAGCATGGGCCAGGGGAGCAAACAGTAAGCAGCGTTCCTCCATGGTCTGTGCTCCAGGTTTCTGCCCTGAGTTCCTGATTTGGCTTCCCTTGATGATGGACTGTGCTGTAAGCCAAATAAACCCTTTCCTGCCCAAGTTGGTTTTGGTCAGTGTTTTTATCACAGCAATAGAAAGTGACTAAGACAGTGGGATTCATGGTGGGGGGGTCCCAGAGCTCAGCCAAGGTAGTTAGGCCTCCCTGTTGGTCCTCAGTTTTGCTTGCTTTGGTTGGCTGACTTCCTTTCAAGGTAGAGTTCTTCAGGGAGCAAAGTTCTGTGCTGTCCTTCCAGTTAGTGTCCGGTAGAGGTGAGAGAAGTGTACTTACCTTGTGGATCTGTCAGAATTCTTAGGAGAACGTCACATGGGATGGCTTAAATCACATGATAATCCTCTGACCAATCACAGTACTGGAGAAGACCTGAGTTCTGTGTTCTTCTAGGTTTGGGTCTGAAGACAGCCTTTGTGATCTCATTTCCCACTAGAGAGAGTGAGTTTAAAGTAGCTTTAAATAAGGCTTTATGGGTGGTCTGTTGCTAAGGTGGATTTAAGGGGTTGGAGAGCTTTCCTGTTAGCACTTAAAAACTGAGAAACTTCCACCCCAGGCTCCATGGGAAAGGGATTGAGTGCCTCCTGAATAGCCTGGAATTTTCATAGGAGGCATAGCTCCTGCCCTCTGTTCACTTGGAAAGCTCTTTTCTTGCCTGTGTGAATCTAGTGTGTGCGTTTCTTGTCCTTCTTGGCTTCAGTGTTGTAAATAGAGGGGGCAGCTGTGGCTCTTATTTCTACAAGGTGCATTTTTTTAAACATCCCAGCAGAAAAATAAGTAATTAAGTCTCCAGAAAGAGAAACAAGTGACCCTCAGCTACGTGAAGAGATGACCTAGCCTCCCTCAATGAACCAGCAAATCTCTAACACTGTACCATAAAAAAATTTTTTTATTTTATGCATATGAGTGTATTGCCTGCATGTGTGTAAATACACCCATGTCATGCAGTGCCCACAGAAATCAGAAGATAGCATTAGATCCCCTGGAACTGGAGATAAGGATGGTTGTTAGTGGCCATGTAGGTGCTGGGAACAGAACCCAGGTCCTCTGCAAGAGCAGCCAGTGCTCTTAACCACTGAGTCATCTGTCCAGCCCCGAGTGTACCATTTTTCTCTTACCAGTTGAGCAAAAATTAGAAGCTTTGTGGCACATGCTACATGGGCAATCCATGACCAGGGAGTGTGGAATGAATGGTACAACTTCCTTGGGGCCATCCAATGTATCCATCACAGTGACAAAGCCTGGATTCTCTGATCTAGAAGTTCTACTTCTATAGATACTCCCACCTGTGCAAATTAAGCCATGCAGTTATTGATTATAGTGTTATTTGTAGCCATAAGAGATTTCAGACAAGCTGAGTATGCATTGATAGGGGACAGGCAGCTCCACTAGATGTATTCATGCAATGAAACTCTGGGCGGATGCAGAAAGTAAACAAGGATGTAGAAAGGCACCAGATGAAGATAAACTCTAAGGTCTCCATGCTATGTAGAATCTTTTTACACCAAAATGAAGTCTTAAATTGTACTTATGAATAGGTGAAGAAACAAGAGTGCCTAGCAAGAGGCTAATGGCAGAGGCTAAGGATCCTATTAGTCCTTATTAAAACTGAGCAGATAGGGTTCAAGTCCAGCAATATAGGCTCTTTTATACTTTCTGGATTTTAAGTCATGTAAACCTACCCCAAAATGAAATAAAAAGATGGGTGTGCTGGTCTGGAAAGCCATAATTATTTGAATTACAGACTAGTCGCATATAGCTTGAGGAAGGTAGTGATTTTCCAAGGTGACATTTCTGGTTTAATCCCGTAAAAGCTCTTGGATATTGGAGCAAGCATGGCTGGTATGTGGACTGGGTTGTCTGGAGAAGGGTGTGTCACTTGGGAATGTGAGAATACTGCCCCGGAGTGCAGGCAGGCAGACTTGCATAGTCTCTGCAGACACTCTGGCCACACATCATTTCTCCAGTCTAGGCACTGGAAGTCCAGAGGTTCTGAGTATGATGTCAACCTAGCATCAGCCTAAAGGGGCCAGGGCAGAGGGCTGCTGGGTCTCCACCCTCCTGTAGACAAAGCCACCACAGGTACACTAGTGTGCTGGATAGCTTTAGTTGTCAATTTGACACACCTGGGATGAGAGAACCTCAATTGAGGGATTTCCTCTGTCCCCTTGGCCTGTGGGCACGTCTGGGAGGCATTTTCTTGATTGTTGAGTGCTGTGAAGGGCCCAGCCCACTGTGGGTGGTGCCACCTCTGGGTATGTGGACCTGGATTATATGAGAAAGCAGACTGAGCACAGACCAGTAAAGCAACGTTCTTCCATGGTCTGTGCTTCAGTTCCTGCCTCAGATTCCCTCAGTGATGGACTGTCAATTGTAAGAGTAAGATGAAATAAATCCTTTCCTCCCCAACTTGGTTTGGTTTTGGCCAGTGTTTCATCCCAGCAATGGAAACCAAACCAAGACCACTGGTTATTCCTGAAGGAAGTAGAATGAAGATCAAACACTGTTGATCTCAGCATAGTGTAGTGTGTCCTTACGTGAGTGGCCTGGAGACTCTGGCAAGTAGGAAGAGAAGAGAAATACGACAGATGTATTCTCTTTTGTTTTTTGAGAAAGGGTCTCCTTGTAGCCCCAATTGGCCTGGAACTCACTATGTAGACCAGGTTGGCCTTAATCTCAGAGGAAAACTTGAGGGAGTCAGTTCTTTTCTTCCACCATGTGGGTCCCAGGCATTGAACTCAGACCATCAGGATTGGCAGCAAGTGCCTTTAGCCACCAAGTCGTCTCACTGGACCTTATATTATGTACATTCTTAATATGTGTTCTGTAGATGGGGAAACAGACTCTGGGAAGGGGAAACAGGCTCAGAGAGGTGATGGCTGTCTCTCTCAGCAGGCAGCCTCTGGGCTAGGATTAAATGACAACAATGAAAATTCATTACAATTTTTTTTTTTTTTTTTTATGAGACAGCCCTGGCTGTCCTGGAACTCACTATATAGACCAGACTGGCCTTGAACTCACAGAGATCTGCCTGTCCCTGCCTCCCAAGTGCTGGGACTATAGGCGTGTGCCACCATGCCCGGCTATTATCACAGAAAACTGACAGCCAGCAGTGTGGCAGTCTGTGGTGGTAGGTGTGGGGCAGGGGGGATGAAGGACAGTAAGAAAAACGTGTCAAGAAACTTTTTGGCTAATACTATCAGGAGCAGATCAGTAGAATTAAGGGGATTTAACCTCATCTTTGCTGGGTATCTTTTGTGTCATTGTGATCAAAATACCTGATGGAAACTGTAAGGTTTAAGAAGACAGAGAAGGAATAAAGTTCAGGTACAGAGCCAGACCTTCAGCAGACTGAGCAGAGGATTTGTTCAGTGAAGGCTGCACAGCTTCTCCGAGGACAAGGAAGCTGTGTAAAGGTGGGAGGGGTTAAGGTAAATTTTGTGTTACTGGAAACGAGGCACACACAGCTGTGAAGTCTGGGCTGGGGTGCCCCCCCCCCAAGGTGCAGAACAAAGAAGCTGTTTTCAGCTTGGATGGCTAGCCTAATGACTAACTGATAACCAGGGTGCAAGGACAGCAGAGAGACATCCCAACAAGAGAAGTGGTTTGCCTGCCTCACTGCAGCTGTGGCATTCTACCAGGCCCGAGATAGGGCTGTGAATAACCATTAACAGTGGGACTGGGACAAGACATTTGTCTCAGGGAACTTCTGGTTTCTATCAGAAACAACTTGGGGGAAGAAAAGTTTTGGTTACTTTTCTGTTGCTGTGATAAAACACCATGTCCAAAGCAACTTATAGAGGACGAGTTTATTTAACTTATGGTTCCAGAGGGATGAGTCCATCATGACAGGGAGGCGTGGTGACGGAGGCAGCTGGAGCAGAAGATGAACACTCACATCTCCAAGCACATGCAGGAGGAAGAGAGATGGAGTTAGGGCAAGGCTATGAACTCTCAAAGCTTACCCCCCAGTAACATGCTTCCTCCAGCAAGACCACACCTCCTAAGCTTCCACGAACAGCAACACCAACTGGGGATAAGTATTCAAATTAGTAAGCCTATAAGGGGCAGTACTCATTCAAACCAACACATTTGGCTCATGGTTTCAGGGGGATTTGGGTCCATCCTGGTGGGGGAGGCGTGGCTGGAAAAGTGGCTTCATCTTTGGCAGTGAGAGCAGTGTGACAGACGAGGAAGCAGAGAAGGTGGGCTAGAACCAGGCCTGCTTCTAATGACCTCTTTCTGCCAGCTAGGCTTTGCCTCCTAAAGGTTCTACAGTCTTAACAAGCTGGGGACCAGTGTTCAAAATGTGAACCTGTGGTGGACACTTCAGATACAAACCATAATACAGGATATGGCATGGAATTTTAGGGTAGTGTCTATAACACAGCACTAGGGTATTACAGGGCCTGGAAGCTACCATATGGAGGGACCCTGGTTATTCTCGTGTGAAAGAGAGTGCAGAATGATTCCATCTGAAGAGGTTGGAACATGGGTGCTTGAGGAGTTTGATTTGGGTTTAACTTAGACTTTCCTTGAGACAAGGAGCAGGGGCTAGGGAGATGGTTCAGCTGGTGAAGTGTTTGCTGCACCAGCATGAAGATTTGAGTACAGATTCCCAGCACCCTCACAAAAAGCCAGGCATGGTGGTACACACTTGTAATTCTATTACTGGGAAGGCAGAAACAGGCAGATCTCTGGAGCTCAATGGGCAGCCAGCCTAGCCTGGTAGGTGAGCCCCAGGTCTGTGAGAGATCGTGTTTCAAAAGCAAGAAGGAAAGCACCCAAGGTTGACCTCTGACCGCTCCATGCATTTGCACACACATACAAAAGACCAGATGAAATGGCACCTGCTTGAGGGAGGCAGCATTTGACTGAACACACAGACTGGATGCTCTGCTGAAAGGCTTTGCAGTACAGTGATCCTGTGGCTTCAGGTCTCGTTTTTGCTGCTTCCATTTTGTCTTTTTTTGTTGTCTCCATGTGCAAGCGACTGGATTTGTACCTTACGTTGCTTCCCATAGTTTTCAGGAAGAAATTTTCAAGTAGCTTTAAGTTGAGGCTTTTATGGATCCCCCATTATTGAGGTGAGTTTAAAGTGTTTGAAGTCTTCCTTTCCACCCTTAAAAGCTGAGTTCACTTCCTGCTCTAATAGAGCTATGATTGGACTGGAGTGATTGCAGTGTGGTAAGAAATCTGGACCGGTGGGTTGGCCTCTGTGTGTACAGTAAGCTGAGATAAAAGGCAGAAATTTTGCTCCCAGACCACCAATTAAACGAAATGACTTAACCACTGACTTGGGCTGTTTCCTGTGTGCTTTGTTTTGAAGTTGGATCCTTCCTGTTTAACCCAAGCAAATAGACTCAGCTGCTCGCTGGTCTCAAAGGAGAGCCCACCCACCCCTTTTAACCAAATAGTTTCTCTACAGGATTCAACTGAAAGATGGGCAGTGAAAAAAACTCTTCACCCACACGTTTCCTAGTCACTGATTATCTCTGCTGTTCTGAGTAGGCTTGTTGATCCATTTTATATAGATACAGGAAATATCAATATATAGTTCCATCTTCTCTTGTCTACAAAGGGCATCAGAGTCTGCATTTGTCCTTGCTCTTATCTTTTTAGATCTATTACCTTGGAAATCTCACCATATCTGTATGTAGATTGTATATTATTTTTTATTGTCCCACCATAAGGATTTATCCAGGTCTAATTAGCCAACCCTATTGATAGACATCTGTTGTTACAAATATACTGTGATCTTATAAATACATCATTTCACGTGTATGGAAGAATATAGGATACATCTCCAGCAGCCATATGTACTTTTTAAAGTTTTTAAAATTTATTTTCACTGAATTTGTCCATTGCATCTATATTTGTGTACCACTGGTGTGCACCTGGTGTCTGAGGAGGCCGAAAGAGGCGCTGGATCCCCTGGAAGTGGCATACAGATAATTGTGGCCACCATGTGGGTGCTGGGAAACCAAACCCAGGTCCTCTGTAAGAGCAAGTGCTCCTAACTTCAGAACCATATCTCCAGCCCCACCTTCTGCATTTTTAATTTTCCAAAGACTGTTGACAAGTCCATACATGCTGCACCAATTTGCATTCCTACCGGCAAAGTCAAATACTGTTTCCCCTTGCAGGCACTGCATCTACAATTTTTTGCAAACTGATGAGAAAAAGTATTGCTTTCTAAGGCCAAACATCTTGCCATTAAAGAGCCATATGCATTTCTTGTTCTGTAATCTATGTTCATATCTTTTTCCCATTTTCTGATGGATTGTAGGTCTTTTACACAGTGATTCCTGGACACTAGCATTGTATTGCAGAAAAAATCTTTCCATTTTTTCTATATTTTTGCTTGTGTAAAAGTGTGTTTTAGCTGGGCGTGGTGGTGTACACCTTTAATCCCAGCACTTGGGAGGCAGAGACAGGCGGATCTCTGTGACTTCAAGGCCAGCCTGGTCTACATAGTAAGTTCCAGGACAGCTGGGGCTACAGGGAGACCCTGTCTCAAAAAGACCAGGAAAAAAAAAAAGTGTTTTAGCCTGCAGAATTTTTTTAGGGGAGGTGGAGTGTACAGATTTATCAGTATTCACAACTTTTAAAGAATTACAGACTGAATTTTTGTTCAGAGTAAAGTCTTCCACTTTCAAGCAACAAGGGAATTTCCCCAAGAGTTCTAGAATGTTCATGGTTAAATTTATCACACTTGAAGCTTTTTTTTTTTTTGTCTTTTTGATACAGGGTCTCCCTGTAACCCCAGCTAGCCTGGAACTTGCTATGTAGACCAGGGTGGCCTTGGATCTGTCTGCCTCCCCAGTGCTGGCATCAAAGGTGTGTGCCACCACGCCCAGCTAGCTTGAATCCTTTTGCAGTTTCTCTTTAAGTGTGTGTAGGTGCCTATCGAGTTGTCCCAATATTGGTCAATACCATCTTTTTTTTCCAGTGGTTTAAAATTGTCCCTCACCCTTATCACATGTTAAATTCAAGGGAAACCATGGAAGGCTTCTTTCTGGTAAACTTCTTGAGTTTCTCTACTGTTCTGACTCCTGGTGCCTGTCTCCCCACATGTCCACCCAAAACTTGAATTTCTTCCTGTTTTACATGCCCAACAGCTTCCAGTCCGTGGGACACTGGCTGGGTGAAAGAGGGCATCCATTCATTGTACCCCCCATGTGCCAGGCCTGCCAAGGCTTGTCACTAAGGAATGCAAGTAGAGAGGAAAAGGCCCTGTAGTGGCTTAAAGTGATCGCTTGGCCCATTTGAAGTCTTTGCCAGCACCGGCATGAGTGTAGTCAGTGAGAATGTGGTGTGTCTACGGGGTTTGGTGAACTGAAGGTTTGGTGCTGCACTTGGGCCCTGAAGAGGAAGCCTGACTGCTTACCGTGCTCACTGTTTCAAGCCTCATAACTTTACTGAGCTTTCCAGTTCCAGGTTTTCAAGGCATATACAGGGTTTTCTCCTATGGCCTCTTCAGTTAGAAAGCACATCTGTGTGAATTCACCAGGTCTCTCACTCTCTCACTGTAGAGAACCTTCAACTCTACTGTCGCTTGTCTCTTTTGGGGAGCTGGTTATTGTCCCTCAGTCTGACTCTCTGGTCTAGAGACCTGACCTTTCTCTAGCTTAGCAGGATCAGGCCAGAGGGACTGACCCTCAGTGAAGTATTAGTCACCAGGGATGGTGGCCGGGGGGATAGTTTCTGTGGAACCTTTGGTTGAGTTTGAAAGCATTTTGCTAACAGTCTATATTGGCTTCTGAGGAAGGAAATAAGTGGTGCAGTGGAACCTTCGAGACTTTCAAAGTCCAATGGCCAGACCTCCTTTCTTTCCTAGTCCTCAGCAAGCAAGCCCTTGCACAGTGTCATCTGTGTATTTGTCTTGCCCTCAGTAATGTGGGCATTAACTAGGCCTCTGTGATCAGATGAGATGATACATGAGTTTGTGCAACAGCATCCAAGCCTGGAGGCCATTAGCAGATGTGAGCAGAACCCTCTAAAGCTGCTCACAGCTCTGCCGAGTAGCTGCCTTTGGGGGTGGGGGTGGGGTGGGGGTAATGGGCCAAGATGATTAACTGTCTTAGAGAGCATAGGCATATGTGACCATTTCCGTCTAGATTTTCCATCTGGTCTTTGGAACCATTTTTCAGGGAAGCTGGCCAAAGCTCCCGCATCAGATTTGTTAGGTGGCCGTGAGACAGGGTTGCTAGCCTTCCTCATCTAGTTTTTCCCCTGGAATGTTCATGATTTGACCCCGGTCTCTTGGGCTCCTGGGCTCTGTCTCCTCTTGCAGGTCAGAGTGGGAGCCTTGCAGTTCGGGTCCATGCCTCATCTGGAATTCCCCTTGGACTCCTTTTCAACCCGACAGGACGTGAAAGCAAAAATCAAGAGGATAGTTTTCAAGTATGTATAACCAGACACACTGACACCAAAGCCTTGAAGGGTCTGGCCCTACTTTACCCTCACTTCTAGGGCTGTGGGCTGCTTCCAGCACCCCAGCTGTGCATAGTAGGTACTGTGAGTTATCTTCTCAAGACCACCCTCATTACTGCATGATAATATCCAGGTGGGAATTTAAACAATAGTTGAAAATACATGTATAAGCTGCTATTATGTGTGCTTGACAGTTACCTGAAAGAGGTTATTGAAGATCCAGAGTGGGGTGAAATGTAGGAAGAACATGGGGTGTTGGTCCCAGCTGGCCACAGAAACCTCTCTGCTAGCCTCATTTTTTTTCCAGTCTAAAAAGAGTTAAGTTCTCTTTTGCTGCTGAGAGTGCTTTAAAATTGTGGATAGCTGTTAATGCACTCGTCTGTTTAGACACTGTATAAACGTGTATGTAGTGGGGCTATGACTGTACTCTCATAAGTCCACTGATGTGTGTTTTTGCTCATATGTATTTGTATATACATTTTGTGTATGGATGTTTTATGTATATTATATGTGTGTAATCTGTGTGTGAATGTGTTATACATGTACACACACATATTTATGTACATACATCATACAGTGTTTTTTATAAGTCCTCACAGAAGAATGACTTTGGCTTGTCCAACTCTGATCTCTAGTTCTGCTCTGGTCTCTGCTGCCCCGTGTGCCAGAGTCCAGTGAAGTCCTGAGGTCTCTTGTCCTAGCCAGTCATAACTGCCAACCAACTGCAAAGGTCCTGAACCCTGAGCGCCTTTCCCCAGTCACAGGTGTGTATCAATGCTCTCAAACACCTGAGGCTTTACACAGGCCATGGCAAGCAGGCACTTGGAGGTCCTGCAGCCGTTGGGTGCCTGGGGACCCATGATTATCTTAGATTGTTTATCCTAGCCCGGTCCTCTGCCCTGCATGCCCTGAACAGGATCAGAGCAAATAGCAAGCAATAGAACACAAAAGGAAGAAACCCACCCTTGTCCCTTCCCTAGGACTGTTATACTCTAACTCAGAGCCTTTGAAATATAATATCTACCACGAAATCCATACATTTAATGTATAGAATTCAGTGGTTCTGAGTATATTTTTACCAAGTTATTCAGCTACTGCCATAATATAAATTTTCATTTTCATTGTCTCCAAAAGAAACCTTTTAAATAGACCATTTTTTTCCAGGGAGGTTAGACAATGGCCAATAGCATGGAAACATGCTCACCATGGTTAGTAGGGAAGTACAAAGTAGACCCACAGTGAGATGTCCTTTCATACCTACTAGGAAGGCTCAAGTAGAAGGTAGATTATAACAAATGTTGACAAGGATGTAGAAAGAGTAAAACAACTCATAGAGTTGCTGGTAGCATTCTTCGAACTTATGGAGCCACCAGATGACCCAGCAATTCCACTTCAAGAAAACAAAAAGTATGCTGCCACAAAAATGTGTGCACTAGGGGTTGAAGAGATGCTCAGCAGTTAAGAGCACGGGCTGCTCTTGCAGAGGACCCAGGTTCTATTCACAGCCCCCACATGGCAGCTAAGAGCCATCAGTAACTCCAGTTCCAGGGGCTCTGATGCCCTCTTCTGGTCTCCATGGGCATTGCACACATGGATGCACTTACATACATTGTAGGCAAAACACACACATAAAATGAAAAAATAAAAGTTTAAAACCCACTTGGGTGGCTGATTCAAATGAGTGATCTGTAAAACTAAAGCAGTTGCAACGAATTGTTACAAAAAGACACACTGGAGATCGACTAGTATGTATTCCAATTCCCCCTTCTGTAGAGCAGGGTATTAGGCCCCACCCAGCCACCCTATTCCACCTCTTCCCACCCACCTCTTCTCCCTCTCTGACAATCAGCTGAGCCTCTTTCACCTGTACTGAGAGTACTGTTAGCAGGTAACGTACTTGCCACCAAGCCTGATAACCTGAATCTAATCCCAAGAAGCCACATGATGGAAGGACAGAATTGACCCCCTTCCACCTTGCAGGATGTCCTCTGACCTCTACCTGCACATTGTGGCATGTGTGTACTACTACATCCCAATAAGTAAATGTAAAAAATAAGTCCAGAAGAATTCTGGGAATAAATGATGGAGCTCCTTTATCTGAATAGGTTCAGCTCTTCTTTAGGGATGTGTTTACATAATACACATCCTTGCAACAAGGCAGGGAGGCTGCAGCTCAGTGTGGACCCCGGTGGTTGGGTCACTGAGGACACTACTGATGGCTGGTGTGCCTCAGAGTGGAGGAATGCTGAGCCAGTGGAAGTGGTGACCTCCCCGTTCTCTTCCCTTTTTTTTTCTGCAGCAAAGCTTTCAACACTGTCTGCTTACAGAAGCTCTACCTAAACCCAGTGCCCATTCATCTTTCCAGACCAAGGCGTACTTGTCAAAGTATGCTAAGAAACCACCCTGACTATCTTGTTGCTGATTTGCAAGAAGTTTTAAGATGTACCAGTCAAGCCTCCCAATATTCTGCTTCTGGTAATATAAAATCAGATAAAATCTAATTGGTAGCTGCTTCCTGGATTCCAGAGCTCCTGGCCAACTGGCGCACACAGGCTCACTGCATTAATCTCATAATAACCCAGGCCCAAGTCCTCTATGACTGAACCCTTTGCTTCCCTTGTAGCTCTTTCACCCAACCATTTTGCCTTAGCCTGAAACCATCTCCAGCCCTTTTAGCTTCTCTCAACCCACATTTAAACATAGCTCTTAGGATAGCTGGAATTATAATACATTTGTTCCTTTTAACATTTTTACTTAATATATAATTTGACCTGCACTTTACATAAAACTATATTTTCATGTTGCTCTTATGAATGGTTGTGTAATAATCTGAAGAATATGCCTCTCTGTATTTAATCATTTCTCATCCCTCCAAAAGGAAATATTTAGATTGAGCCTAGGATTTTTGTCTATCATTTTTTAAAAAGCTGTAAGGCTGGGGCTGTAGCTCAGTTTGTAGAGTGTTTGCCTATCATTCATGTGGCCCTGAGTTCAAGCCCCAGCACGGAAAGAAAAAAAAAAAAACAAGAAAAAACAATTTTAGCCAGGTGTGGTGGTGCATGCCTTTAATCCCAGCACTCTGGAAGCAGAGACAGGCAGAGCTCTGTGAGTTCAAGGCTAGCCTGGTCTACATAGTGAGTTCCAGGACAGCTGGGACTATAGGGAGACCCTGTCTTAAAAGAAACAAACAAAAAAAGAAACAACAACAAAAAGCTGTAATCAACTTCCTTCTGCTTACAGTGGGACTTACAGAGCATTTTTCAAAGTCTGTTCTGTGATTGTGAGACTTGGCTGCAAAGATCAGTTTCTTACAGTAGGCTGCTGGACAGTCTTGATAGCACGCTCATGAGGTCCAAGGAGGAGCTGAACTCCCACTTCATCCTTAGACCACACCATCCCTTTCCCCACTTTAGCATGGAAGGAAGTTGGACTCAGGCTAGGTCACTTTTCAAAAATTCACCTGGCCTAGCTTTCACATAAAAGGCATTTGAGCCCCTTAAACTCAGGTGTTCTTAATCACTTGATTAATCCTTAGGTTCTAGGCATGTATAGACTCTCCCTCTCCCAAAAGTCCCATGCCTAGTAGCAAACCTAACCCCCACTCAAGACAGTAGCCCATCTACGAACCCTCAACTTTCCATCTAATTTAGTGTGATGTTAGAGACTTCAGGGAAATCTCTGCATGTTAACCTCCAACCTCCTTGTGAGGAAACAGCCACTGAGCTCAGAACAGACTTGGAGTTAGAAATAGTCTGAGGAATCAGTGGTGGGGTTTCTTCTCATTCCCAGAGGTCAGATGTTCCCCTGTCCTTGGCAGGAAACCAGCAGAGGTGTTTACCTGGGAGAAGCCAGTGGGTACTGAGCCACTTGGAATGTAGATACCATCATACCCATGTTGTGGGTGACATGGGCCTTCATGTCTTTAAAATTTAACTTTTCTCTAACCACAAGCTAGTGAAAGAAGAGGCAGCCATAGACTTAGAAAATCTGGGTTGAGAGTTTCATACTCCTGTGCTTCGGCATGTAGTGAATTTTGAATTGAATGTGTTCTCCTCCCTGTTTTAAAAAACAAAGTCTGGATTGAACCCAAGGCTTCCCCTGAATGTGGTAAATGGAAAGGAACACTGTGTAGCTCTGAAGCAGTCAAAAGCAGGCCTGCCTGATAAGTGGATACAGGGTCATGGAGAACAAGTGCCTTTTCTTTTGGTCCTTGTATAGGAAGAGCAGCAGTCATAAGCCAGGAGGCAAAAGATGCCCTAGGATGAGAGAGCAAAGCCTGACTGAGAAATGCAGAGTCTAAGATCACTGCCAGGTGTCCATGGAGCTCACTGCCTGAGCAGGTGAAGGGTACTCCCTGGCTACTGGGCACCTGGGCTTTGTGGAGGAGTTTTATGACCATTTAGGCAGAATAGTATAGAACAAGTGTCAGACATCTTCAGTAAAAGCTCATATATTCAATAACTTTAATTATTTGTAGGTTCCATAGTCTTTGCATAAATAGTACAGAGATGACTTGGGATGGCTCTTTTCCAATGTTTGAAATGGGCAGCTGGAAAGGTTTGGTTCATAGGTTGTACTGTTGCTGACCCCTAGAGAGGAAAGAACAGTTTTAGAATTAGCTTGAATGGGATTACACTCCACTTCTGACCCTCCACTAGGTGGGTCAGAGGTGGGTGGCTTGGCTGAGTAGCCATATAGTTAAAGACGGGCTCTAGACGCAGAAAGCTCAGGATTCAAATCCTGTCCGTACCAGTGGAGCTGTTTAACCTTAGAAAAGACCTTTTTTCTGAACTTCCCAGAAAGCTGTAATGACAACAGGACAGTATGCTAAGCTCATGTGTGTGTGTCTGTATTTGCCGCTATGCTTCCTTGTATAAATAGGTTGAGCACAATGCCTGGCATGTGGTAAAAGCCCAGAAAATATCAGCAGTTATCACTGAGATTCTCAGAGCAGGGATCTCTCCTCCCTGTTTAATGAAAATAACACTTAAGCCTTTTCCCATAGTTAGTTGTAAGACTACATTTAGGGACTGGTATGTGAAGTCTGTGGTTGCCAGGGGAAGCTCAGTGAGCCCTTAAAGAAGATTCTGCAGACAGAGCTTTGCTAAACTAGCAGTCATGGGAATCTTCTTGGTTCTCTTTAGCATGTAACAGTGACAGCTGTAGATTCTAGGAGTTGTTAATTCCTGTTGCCATTTATTAACTTAGTGGAGCTCCTCAAGGAGAATTGTTCATGAAGAGCTTGTATAAGATAGAAAGCAAGAAAAGCTTTGGGATTCAATGGGATTCAATGACATTGTTGCACCCACAGGTAAGCCCATTGCCAGAGCAGAGCTCTATGTATTAGCTCCAGCACACTGCCTTTTATTTTTTTCTTTTCTATTTTCCCAGATTGTGTCAGGTACTTCCTTCCCTATGATGCCATTGGTGCATTCTGCCCTCTGACCCATCATGGATTCCCTTCTCAGAATTCCTGAGATGTACCTCCTTGCCCAAATACCTTTGTTAGCTGGCCTGGGAGTTCTTTGAGTGTGGTTCATGTTCTGCTTCCTGGTCTCATTTGTAGTCCACAGTAAATATTAGTGGTTGAGAAGAGCAAGTGGGTTTTAAATTGATGATGTTGCTGCTCTATATTGTAGGCTAAGTCCTTGTTTGAGGAGTTCTCCATTCTTATTGGCATTTATGAACTTAATGAAGCTTCACAAAGAGAATTGCCCTTTAAGAACTTGTATAAGATGAAAGTAGTAAAAATGAAGAATATTCTAGGTCTGGTCAATAAATCTTCCCAGGCTTAATGTCTGTACTCTTTCTCCATCCCTCTGCTAAATGCAGACTGGGAGAATTTGGGGAGCTTGAAATGAAAGGAGCCTGGCTTTTTAAGTAGCTGCTTGAAGGAAAGGTGCCTGGGCAGGGGACCTGTGTCAGGGCGAGTGAGCAAGAGAATGAGAGAGCACTCTGTACCCTTGCTTCCACGCTTCTAATTGGTTGGATGTTTATGCATTAGAAGAATGACGGCAGGGTCCTCTCACAGGACTGAGCTGAGGGCAGGCATTGTGTGTACTTACAGTTATAGAAAAATCTGACGATATGTGTGTGTGTGTGTGTGTGTGTGTGTGTGTGCGCGCGCGCGCCCCTCCCCCCATCAGTCAACATCACAGAATGGTTCTCCAACAAGGCTTTCTATAGGCCTGTGGTAAATCACTGTGGCAAGTCCATCTGCTTCCACAGTGGCTCGTGTTTGGAGATACTGTCATCAGCTAAAAGGTTTGGCCTCGGTAAGCCAACAATTTACCTCAAATCCATTGTAATGAGTTACCATTTTCTGCCCAGCCTGACACCCAAAGCTAGCCATCAGCCCGGGTAATCCTCCTCTTTGAAGAGTGTAGAAATGTGGCTCTGAGATTCTAAGCCCAGTGAACCGACCATACAGTGGGGCTAATGGGCATTGGACAATCTCCAAAACCTTGAAACAGAAAATGTTTAATTCTAGACCACTGTGACCTGGACTGGAGGTGGCTCAATGGTCTGCCTTCCAGTACTCAACCATGGTCCTGGACGTGACCCACAAAGGCTGAATCATGGAAATTCCTGTATATTATTCTTAGAAATTCTTACTGAACACACAATTTTCTCAAACTCATACTTCTGCTTTCCCAGCCCCGGAAGATGCTGAGCCATGTCAAGAAGGGAGTGGATGTTAGCCAATGAGATTGTCAACTCAGATTTATCTGTGGGACTTCAGGGATAAAATAAAAATACCTACATGTACAAAACATTAACACAGAGGTGCAGATGAACTCCCGATCCACAGAAAGGGTTAGCATTTATTCATCCTTGTGGTTTAGATGGAGAAAATGTCCCTTTGGGCCTCTGCTAGGCACCACAGCCATTCTCTAATATCAGAAGCCCATTACTTCTGGGCTCTCCTCCCAACTTTGTCTCACTGACTTTCTTCTTCCTTTTTTCCTCTTCCTGTCCTCAGAGGAGGACGCACAGAGACAGGTCTTGCTCTGAAACACCTTTTGCACAGAGGATTCCCTGGGGGCAGAAATGGTTCTGTACCCCAGTTCCTCATCATAGTCACTGACGGCAAGTCCCAGGGGTCTGTGGCACTGCCAGCCAAGCAGCTGAAGGAAAGGGACGTCACTGTGTTTGCCGTGGGGGTCCGGTTTCCCAGGTAAGTGCCCTGGTCACTCTGGGTCAGTTCTCAAGCAGTGGGCCCAGGGACAGTGACATGGCTGAAAGAGCCCTCAAGAACCTTCACAGCCACTGCACAACTGGGGAACTGGGAGAACTGCCTGGTCCTTACATGGTTCTGTCTTCCTTGCTCTGCTGGTTCTGGCTCCAATGCATAGAGCATCCCAACCTTTGGAAGTCTGAGTTTTAATGTTAGCTCTGATTTTATCTGAACATTTGGTTACAAGCACCCTGAGTCAACTCAAACTCATTGGACAAATAGAAATTGATGGAGTCCTCTCACTACCCCAGCTGGGTCAGCAGACCCTCTAGGTGGGCAGGAACTAGGGGCTCTAGTGCCATTCTGATCTCCCCATCCATCACCCATCTCTCATGCTCTCTTACCTGTGGGCCTCTCTTCCCAGCCAGGCTCCCTGGGGAAGCAGGAGCCAGGGCCATGGACAGCATGCTAGCCTACAACTTCCCAGCTCCATCCTGGATAAATATCCTGGAAAGATAGAGGAAACCCTCCCCAGCTTCTGCTAATTCAGTTCTGATTGGCCTGAGTCACATACTTCTGATGCTGATAAGGAGGGATGGGGTGTCTGTGACTCTCTGCCCCTCCCTAGCTATGCTTATTCAGGTACTGGGTAAACCTGCCTTCTGGAAGAGAGGGACATAGGCCCCCAAGACTCTCAACTGTAAAAATGGAAACGGCGCCCAGCCCTTGGGTCTCCAGTTGTTACAGTTATTAAGTGGGATGACTCTGGGCTGGGCACTGTGCTTAGACTTAGAAACTTCTTTATTTGACCAGCATATTATTATTTTCTCTAAATCAATTTAGGTTTCTTCCACTCGCTGGACACAAGCCTAGGTTCTTAGGATACAGAGACAACAATATAAATCCCTACCTCATGGAAAAAAAAAAACAACTAGATGATAAGCAAGCAAATGAATAACTATGATTTGTGCTAGAAACAGAATCAAAGGAGTGAGAGGCTACAAGGCTAAAGACAGATAGGGAGCCAAGAGGGGTAAAGGCTGCTTTGAGAGATCACTTTCTATGAAGAAACTTGAATGATGTGAACAGCAAGTATTTTAAGAAACAGGCAAAGTAGTCAGGCCATGACGAGAGCAAAGGCCTTGAGGCAGCAGCTTGATGTGTTAAACATGCAGTAAAACAACCCACAAGAAGCTGGGGCCCACTGTATAAGCTATAGAATCACAAGAAATGAGTAGGTGAGGGGCTGGAGAGATGGCTCAGTGGTTAATAGCACTGGCTTCTCTTGCAGAAGACCTGGGTTCTATTCCCAGCACCCACATGGCAGCTCACAACCGTAACTCCAGTTCCAGGGGAACTAGACACACTCTTCTCACCTCCAAGGGCATTGCACAGCATGGGTGCACTTATATACATGCAGACAATACTTTCATACACATAAAAAATTAATAAATATATTTTAAGAGAAATGAGTAGGTGAGATGGGAAGAGTTGGGGTACAAAGACTGCTGAAGGGGGCTAGGGAGGTGGTTCTGTGGGTAAGAGTGCTTCCTGCACACATGTGAGGCCCTAAATTTGGATTTCAAGCATCTTATATAAAAAACCAGGCATGACTCTGTGTACCTGTCACCACAAAGCTATGGAGGGGCAGAGACAGGAGGGTTGCCCAGGCTTGCTAGTCATCAGCCTATCTCCAGACCAGCAAGCTTCAGGTCCAGTGGGAGATCCTGCTTCAAGGGATAACATGGAGAGTGCTAGAGTGGGCAACTGATAGCCTCCTCTGGCCTCCTTCCACACACCAAACATATACATGTACATGTGCATGCATACATGGAAACAAAAATAACTCTTCTGGATATTGGTGAGGATTTTGGAGTTTTTTTGTGAAGATTTTAGGGTCCAGAGCAGAAAAATATCCTTAGGCAATCACACTGGCTGGGGGACTAGGCAAGAGGTTTAGAAACAGCTCACACTAGAGACAGTCATGTTCAAAGCAACGAGCAGCTGGGTCCTGCCGAGGCACGGAAGCATGGTTGGACTTGGGATGTGTTGTAAGGGTAGAGCAATGGCTGCTGAGTCAGATGTGGGTTGGAAGGAAAGGAGGATTTGGGCCTCAGCCCCAGAGTGGATGGTGGTGCTGTTCATTAACATGGGAGAGAAGACGGGGAAGTATCAGTCTGGCATTCTGCACTCTGAGATTTGACAGCATGCTGACTCTGTCTCTGACCCCTTTTCCTACTTACTCTTTGCTGATGGTTTTCCACCCTGACTTGTACCTGAATTTGCTGAACAGCTTTTGAGAAAGCCTTTTGCTGGGTCAGAACAGTGGGGGATGGAACGGGCAGGCCACGTCTGAGACGCCCCTTTCTGTGTGCCAGCTGTTTGACTGGTAGGACTAGGTGCTGGGAGAAAAGCCTAGTTAATGTGAATTCAGGCAAGAATGGAGAGTTTGGCACTAGTGAAGTCTGGAGTACAATGAAGTTCTTGCCCTGTTACCTGACCTTGGTCTGTTTGGCTGAATTTTCAGTGGCAGGATTTTCATTCTCCCCACTTCATTGACTGCCCCATCTGTCTTTTTTAATGTTTAACATCCATCCATCCATCCATCCATTGTAGGGAAGTGGAGAGGGCATATGTGCCGCAGTACATGTTGTGGTAGTCAGAGGACACCTCTTAGGAGTCGATTCTTTCCTTCCACCATGTGGATTGAACTCAGGTCATCAGGCTTGGCAAAAGTGCCTTCACCCACTGAGCTAGCTCATTGGCCCTTCAAAAAAATTTTTTTTAGTATTTATTTGCCTCCTCTTTTTACAAAGAAATTTCTCAGTGTTAGCTTACTTCTTCATAACCCAGGATTATCCCATGCATCATTTAGCCCCGGGCACTGGCAGTGATGCTATCTGGGCTTGGAGGGTGCTGCCGCATTCCTTGCACAGCCTCGTGTTGCTGACCTTGAGGCTCTCCTGTCCACTGTGTATCATATTCCAGTCTTTTTCTGTCACTAGCTGTCTTTGTTTGCCCTTTGCTTGCTCTCATTCCCAACAACTTTCTTTCATTTGCTTTCTGGTTGTTTTTCTTATCGGCCATGGATTTTAGACAAGCAGACAGTTGAATCTCTTAGGACTGTGTCTTGAACATGAACTGGTAGGTCTAAGGTGAAGCTCCTATCTGAGGGAGTTTATGCATTTTAGCACATGATGACCTGTAGCTGGGCTTCCTTGAGGACTTCCTGGATGGATGAGGTTGCTGCAAGGCTGCCTTGGGGTCAGTGGGATGATATTGTAGTCCAGGGGAGAGGTAGGCAGGAGGAGAGGGGGCATGGTACCGTGAGATGTTGGAACTTCTCACCCAGGTGGGAGGAGCTACTCGAGCTGGCCAGTGAGCCAAAGGAGCAACATGTGCTGTTGGCTGAGCAAGTGGAGGATGCTACCAACGGCCTCCTCAGCACGCTCAGCAGCTCAGCGCTCTGCACCACTGCTGATCCAGGTAGGACTATCCAGCCTGGGAGAGAATGGCCTTGAACCTAAAGAACTGGGCTGTGGCCTGAGCAGGGTTCCTGTGGCAAGAGCCTCCCGGGAAGGGGTAGCAAGAGAAACAGGTAACTTCTGTCCAGGGCTCTCTGTTCTGTCTCCCTATGACCCACCCTCTGGGTTTCCTAGCTAGAGTTCTAAGCTTGTATCTGTTGGGGAAGAGGAGCCTGAGGATTGGGGTCAAATCTAGGTCCTGTCCCTTCCTGAGGAGGAAGACCAAACCCTTGCCTCCTTTCTTTGGCTGCATGGAGGAGCGCAGGGAGACTGAGCTTGGGGCACCTGCCAGGGTCCACCCCAGAGCTAAAGTGACACTTATTACATAGAAAGTTCCTGTGTGCATACTCTGTGAAAACTATGTGCGGCCCTGGGCAGGGATGTTGACATTATCTGCTTACCTCAGTGTTCTTCCCTGAGAGAGGCTGTGGGTTCCAGGGCTAGGGGTGGCGTAGAACCCCACAGCAGCTGCTCTAGGGAGCAGTGGCCTGAGGCATCTGCTATCTTATGGAGTCTTCTGACACAGACTGCAGAGTGGAAGCTCACCCCTGTGAGCGAAAGACGCTGGAGACCATTAGGGAGCTGGCTGGCAATGCCCTGTGCTGGAGGGGATCAAGGCAGGCTGATGCCGTGATGGCTTTGCGCTGTCCCTTCTACAGGTATGTTACATGATCTGATGGCAGAGACATGGCAGGGCCTGGGTAGGGTTCCTTCCCCCAGTGCCGAGTGCTCTAGAGCTGCAGGGAGATCGGCATTCTGGGTTGAGTGCTAAATAGGGCTATAGAACATGTGACAGAAATGGGAGGAGACCTGGGAGGGGGGCAGGGCCAGGGCTCTGGGAGAACAGGGCAGACACAGCTACTTAGTAAGTCTGTCAGTTTCCTGAACACTTAGCCTGGGCTACCCCAGATGGCTGCAGGTGGGGTTGCATTGGGAATAGATGTCAAGGAAGGCCTGACAAGGGAAGTAGCATCTGTGTCCAGACAGCAGAGAGGTCAGGACAATCCACATGAAGGTCTCTGAGGACAGCCAAAGTCACCATTGGCAGTATCTGCTCCAACAGGGCCTAAGAGATTGATGCCCCTGGCTTCAGAGCCTTCTGGGCAGGGATTTGTGTCTTTATGAGGCTACCAGGAGTAGACCCAGGAGGGAAGAGTGTTCTCTGATGGACCAACAGCCTGGTAAATTTGTCATTTCAGAAATTCCTTGAGATCTCCCTTGACATAATTTCTCTCTGGTTTTACCACAGAAAAGTCCTAGCCCAGGGGCATCTCCATCACCCTGCCTCTGGGCAGGCAACCTGAGAACTTTCTGAGGAGTCTTGTTTTAGAGAGCTTTTTGGCCAAGGCCCCAGAGCCTCCTTAGGTTGAGGCCTTGTTGGGCTGCTGGCTGCCAAGAGGGGGCTTTCTGCCCAGCAGTTGAGCAAGTCCTTCTGCTGTAGCAGGGCCCATCACCCCAGAGACTCAGGGTCGGGGAGGAAGTCATGGCAGTGGCATGAATTTGGAGTCAAGATGGTCAGTGTTTGGATCCCAATCCCATGTTCCGTTGGGAGCATTCCCCACCTGCAATATAGAGGGCTTCATCTCTCCAGATAGCTGTGGAGTCTAGGTACCAGTGGGGATACCTGGGACATGTGGCTGTTATCACAGAATGCTAGGGTTCAGTCATAAGGTCTGATGGCTTTCAAATCCTCTTGAGCTTTTGGAACTTTTGAGGACACTGGTCCAGACTGGATAGAAGCAGCACATTTGGGGTGAAGGAACAGGGCCAGACCACTATAGGTGGCCTGGAACCCTGGCCACTCAACCTTCTTCCTCACCATCAGAACCCTAAGAAAAGATGTTCTTACAGCTTAATATTGTGTGCACACATCTCTGTGACACCTAACTTAGAGCTTACTTTTTTTTTTTTTCTTGTCTCTGGATAGTTTGAAACATTCCCTACTCTGTATGCAAATAAAAGTTAGGACAGAATCAAGAAGGAAAATACGGTGTTTCTTGTCCCACTGGGGACAAGCTTTGAGTGGTAATCTTTGATCTCTCTACCTCTCTGTTTCCTTGAATTGTAGCTGGAAGAGAGTGTTCCTAAGCCACCCTGCCACCTGCTACAGGACCACCTGCCCAGGTATGATCTGCCTCTTGGATTCACTGATTCTCTCTGAGCTCTGGATCTAGGCTATTTTGTAAGGGGGCACTGACATTCCTAGGCAGAGGTGGGTAGTGTTGGGATGAGTTCCAGGGCAAAGGAATAGGACATCTATCGGCTGAGACATATGTTTCCGTGTACTCACCATCCATCTGCTTGATGGTATATTTTCACTGAGAATGGAATTGGAATTACCCCCCTTAGCCAGTGTTCCTTGTATTTGTTAGAGGCAGAGATTGGCACACTTTGGCCAGATATCTGAGTGGTTTCCTCCTGTATCAATTGGAGTCATGTTTGCAAGAGGTCTACAGTGTTCTCACCCTCTATATGATAGACGGCATCATTCTTGATGTCCTAGTGAAGAGTCATTAGCCCAAGGAAATGCTTCATCACTATAGAGTCCCAATTACTACCACTGGCTCATCATTTACCATGGCCCCCAGTGTACCCTCATTGCTCTTTACCCAGAGTTCCAGTGCCACTCACTGTCCTGCAAGCTAAAATTGCCCCCCCCCAAGTGTTGATGCCTGGCCTTGTGTGGGTTTGCTACTCCTGGTGAGGTAAGGAGCACAGCCAGCAGTTTTCAGGCAGGCAGAGACGGTTCCTACCCTGGGTCATGTGATCTCCTTGGTACCTCCTTTCAAAGGTGAAGTTCCAACATCTCTGGCCTCAGATGCATAAGGGAAACTGACAATGGGATTTTAGCGGCGCTGGGATAAGAGTTTGAGGACTTATGGTTTGGGACCAGAGTGATCCAAGTTTGAGTCCCTGCTCTGCCCTGACCAGACATTCAGCCTTCAACATAGGACTTTTGTTCATCCAACTGAAGCTTCCTCCTCTATAAAATAGAGATTGGATGGGGGTTGGGGGTGTCTCCATGTCTTAGGCTGGTTTTGAGGATGAAATGAGGCCTTGCATGGGTAAGGGTTAGCAGAGGACCTAGCCCATTGAAAATGCTCAATTAAAGCCTCTGTGGCTCAGTTCATGAACCCTCAGGAGTTCCTGTGATGTTCCAGCTTACCAAGACAACAGACCACTGAAGGTACCCAGAATTTGCCTCAGCAACTTCTCCCTTTAAAATGTCTATGCTTTAATTAGTGATGTAACAACTAAATAATAATGTTTTGAAGCAGAAAGAAAAAAAGAAATTGCCAGACTCAATGGTGCCCACACTCAGCCATTCTTTGCCCTGTGAATTCACTAATCCATGAAGACCTGCAAATTCTCTCTGACCCTGGGAGGGAGGTCATGGGGTCTTAACTACATTTTGTAATAACTGCTAAGGGTGCAGAGCTCAAATAGTGAGTGGTCATAGGGTATCATCAGACACTTTAGAGTGGCCTGGCTTTGACATAGGCTGTGGTTTCCTGTGTCATGTATCAGTCTTGAGTAAGTATCACTCACAGTCTGTACTTTGCATTCAAAAGCAAATTCTTTATTACCTCCTGAGAGCACTGGCTTTACATCAGAACTTCCCATGGGTTAGTTTATTTCATGCCCACAATAACACCATGGGAAAAGTGTAGGGACCAGCTCTCTGCTCAGATGAGGACAGGGAAGCCTGCAGAGGTGAATTAAGGTGCCTGCACGGTACAAAAGGTCACATTCATCTCTGAGCTGCCTGACTCTAGGATGCCAAAGCTTGTCATTCTCCTGTACTAGGACATAGAAGTCCTTAGACAACCATAGGTTCCTAAAAATGGAAGGGCTTCTTCGCTCCCTCACCCCCAGAATTCTGAGTCTTAAGATACCCACACCCATGCTGTCATCTTGATGCTACTGGGAGCTTCATCCACAGTAGGCTCGGATGTAGCACAAATTTGTCACTAGGCCCTTCTTCTGTAGCCCTGGGTAATGATGGCCACTGACGTGGTATCACAATAGGAACCCAGTTTCATGGATGCCCAGTTTCATGGATGTAATTGACACAGGGCCATCCAAGGCCTTCTGACTGCATCCAGGCTCTCTTTTAGGTACTTTGTTCTTTCTCTGTTGCTGGAGTTTGGCTGCTCTGCTAGTGAACAGTGGGGACAGAAAGCAGGAACCACCCTTCAAGCCAACCCTCTTCACCCCTGTGCCTGTGTGCTTGGCTCTGAATAGGTATCTTTCTAATAGGCCCCTGTGACTCTCAGCCCTGCCAGAATGGAGGCACATGTGTTCCCGAAGGAGTGGACAAATACCATTGCCTCTGCCCGCTGGCCTTCGGAGGGGAGGTCAACTGTGGTACGTATGCATGCAACTGAGTAGAGCTTGGCATGCCCTTCTTGCCTCTCTCTACTACTGCTGGCTAGAAACCAACTCTTAGGTTTTAAAGCCACCTAGTTTTCTCACAGCCCACTGATCTAATAACTTATGTATTGTAGCCTCTAGTGCTACAATAAATAATAAATAATCCAGATGGTGGAGCTCTGGCAGGGTCCTGGTTCCTGGCTTATCACCTGTTGAATAGCCACTGCGTAGTGTTGGAGTATCTCTGTGGCCATGTTTCTCCTCTGTTCCTCAAGGAGCCCTTTTGGTTTTAAAGCTCTGCAATCCAGATTATATTATATAAGCCTCAGTTCATAGGGTGGTAAGGAATTTTAAATAAGATTACTTAAAATGCTTAGCATAGTACCCAACACATACTGAGGGCTTGTTATGTCATAATTTTTACAACTGTTCTGTTGACTTCATTGGTATCCATATGGAAAAAGTAAATCTTATATCTCCAACCCAACTCAAAATCAGTCCATGTTTATAACTCTACATGTAGAAGGCAAAACAGGGAGGCTTCTAGAAGAAAACATAGGCAAAGATATCTCAGGAATCCAAAGCACTAAGCACAATAGGAAATAAAAGTTATAGAATAGATACATTTTGCTTTATAAAATATGGTTGAATGGAGACCCTTCACCAGAGGCAGGAGGAAGTGCTCTACTTCTGTCTCTAACTCTGTGGTGAGCGGGGTCACTTACTCCCCAGGGCCTCAGTTTCTCAGCCCCATCTTCTACCTGGGAGGTTTCTTGTGCTTGGCATCTTGTGGCAGCGTCTCAAGGGAGGCTGCATACTGCAGTGGTCCCAGATGACAGTGTCACTGTGATTCCAACAGCACCAAAGTTGAGCCTGGAATGCAGAATCGATGTCCTCTTCCTGCTGGACAGCTCTGCGGGCACCACTCTGGAGGGTTTCCTGAGGACCAAGGCCTTTGTGAAACGCTTTGTACAGGCTGTGCTGAGTGAGGACTCTCGGGCCCGTGTCGGGGTGGCCAGTTACAGCAGAGAGCTGGTGGTGGCTGTGCCTGTTGGGGAGTACCAAGACGTGCCAGATCTGGTCAGGATCCTGGACAACATTCCTTTCAGTGGTGGTCTGACCCTGACAGGTAGTGCCTTGCGACAGGTGGCAGAGCATGGCTTTGGCAGTGCTACCAGGACAGGACAGGACCGGCCTCGCAGAGTGGTGGTCCTGATCACTGAGTCGCACTCCCAGGATGAGGTGGCTGGGCCGGCACGTCATGCAAGGGCCCGGGAGCTGTTCCTTCTGGGTGTGGGCAGCGAGGCTGTGCAGGCAGAACTGGAGGAGATCACAGGCAACCCAAAGCATGTGATGGTCTACACAGACCCTCAGGACCTGTTCAACCAAATCTTGGAGCTGCAGAGGAGGCTGTGTAGTTGGTCACGGCCAGGTAAGTTTGCATAGCCTAGCCTAAGGCTGACCCCATCAGCTAGTCCTTCTTTCTTCTGGGTACCATGAATCATCATTCTCTCTAGTGTCTATGTTGGAAGCTAGAACCACAGTCACATGACCAGCAGCTTCTCAGTTTACTTGTCAAGAAAATGGGACTGAGAATAGTATTCTTTAGGGGCTTTTTGTGAGGACTAGATAAGGCAAACCATATGTACATTTAGCATGTACCAAGCACCCTGCCAATTTTAGGTGTTGCTGTTAACTATGCTTAATCATTGCTATTAGTGTTAAGGAGTTCTGACTCTACCAAGATTGCTGCAGAGCAGGAGTTTGCCACTCTCTTTGATGGAAATATATAAAAAGAAATGTATTCCTAGAACACATACATGTACACACATGTAGGCACCTACACACTCAAACACACTGAAGCAAACATTTTATAAAACGAAGCTTATCCTGTCAATCTGGCATGTGTTCTAACATTTTTCTAACATTTTTTTTCTGTTCTGTTTTATTCTGTTGTTCTCAGATCCTCAGCCTGTGTCACTGTCTCAGAGGCAAGAGGTTTCATTTCTGTAATTGGGGTATGGGGAGAAATGGGGGACAAGGCTAGGCATGCCCAGACCCATCCTGTCCCTCTAGCCCAGTCTCCTATGGCAAACTGATACTGCTTTTGTTTTGTTTTTAAGAATAGTTGTAGATGTACAGAAAAAAATGTGTCAGTTGCAGAGGGTGCCCACATTCCTCTTGTTAATGCCTTCTGTTCGTATGGTTCATTGTTACAGTTAACCAAGAGTGATCAGTTATTACTTATGGTAATAACTTTTATTAATTATTAACAAATTATTATAGTCCACCTTTGGTCAGGACATTTTACCTAATGTCCTTTTCCTGTTCCATAACCAGCTATGACCCCTCACAGGACAGTTAATGGGCCTGTCTCCTTAGGATTCTCCTTGTGGTTGTCACAGTTCTCTGTTTCCCTTGTTCCTGGTGTGGTTTTCAAAAGCCAATAAATGAGGCTACCAGACCTTCTGGCTCCATATTAAAGCCTTCCCAGCTGGCTCCCTGTGTACTTGAAGGAAACCCAAACCTCTTGCACTGGCTTCTGAGAGCTCAGTTTTGGGTTTCTGAGCCTTCTCTGCAGCTTCTGCACACTGGTAGGTGGAAGAAGCCTTCTCCCTGCTTGGAAGGAACCCCATCTGCCAGCTTCAGCTTCCTCCCCTTCCTTCTAATAGATGCGTCACCTCCCCAGGGGTCCCTTCCCAGCCACTTCTTACTGCCCCCAGTTGGTCTCTCCTCCTTTCCTGCTTTTTCCCTGTTCTTGTTTGCTTTCATATTGCTGTGATGAAAACACTGACCAAAAACAAGTTGGGGAGGAAAGGGTTTATTTGGCTTACAGCACAGTTCATCAAGAGAAGCCAGGGCAGGAACCTGGAGCACAGACCATGGAAGAATGCTGCTTAATATAATGCAGGACAACCTGCCCAGGGGTGGCACCATCCATGGGGAGCTGGGGCCTCCCACATCACTCAACAGTTAACAAAATGCCCCACAGACATAGCCACAGGCCAGTCCAATGGAGGCAATTCCCCAATTGAGGCTTCCTCTAATCAGCTGCCAGGGTGACAACTAAAGCTGTCCAGCACCCCCCTCCATATTGCTCAGTTTGTATTCATGTTCATGTTCATTTCCTGTCTGTATCTCATGCCATGCCCATGGAGGGCAGGCATCAGCCTATTCAGTGCATGTGATTTAATTAGTGTCCTGTGTACCGTGGGTGGCACATGGCAGAGTGGGACAAATGAAAGTACAGGTGCTGCCACGAAGGCCCCAAAACTCAATAGATTCCTTATTTTAGAAGCTGCTTTCACAGTTCAGGGGAAGTGGCCTGAGCAATCAGGTGGCTTGACTTGGTCATCTTGTGGCCTCCATGTTGAGGTCCAAGGTCACCATTTCTGAGCTAGCAAGAAGGGCAAGTAGCTTCCACTTGCACAAAGTAGAATTTGCATAATTTCAAATTTGGAAATGACATCCCATCATGTGGAGCCTTCCACATGGCCAACAACCAGTATTTAGGGAGACTGGGAAATGTCCAGGTGGCCATGCCCATTCCTGCTTATATTCCAAGGGAGGGATGCTCTGTGGTTACTAGGAAGGGGGTGGATAACTGCATGGACAGGCGGCACACTGGCAGACCTGGGCTCCACCCAGCCCAGAGCAGTCCCCACTGTACTAGCCAGGTCCAGTCGAGAGACCTGTTTTGCTTGATTCTGCAGGATGCCAGGTACAGTCACTGGACCTAGTCTTCCTTTTGGATGCCTCAGCCTCAGTGGGACCAGAGAATTTTGCTCAGATGCAGAGCTTTGTGAGGAGCTGCACCCTCCAGTTTGACGTGAACCCTGACGTGACACAGGTGGGCCTGGTGGTGTATGGCAGCCAGGTGCAGACAGCTTTCGGGCTGGAGACCCATCCCACCCGTGCTGCTGTGCTCCGGGCTATGAGCCAGGCCCCTTACCTAGGGGGCGTGGGCTCTGCTGGCACAGCCTTGCTGCACATCGATGACAAGGTGATGACTATCCAGAAGGGTGCCCGCCCTGGTGTCCCCAAGGCTGTGGTGATGCTCACAGGTGGGAGTGGGGCAGAGGATGCAGCTGTCCCTGCCCAGAAGCTGAGAAGCAATGGCATCTCCGTCTTGGTTGTGAGCGTGGGGGCTGTCCTCAGGGAGGCAGTGCGGAGGCTTGCTGGTCCCCGGGACTCCCTGATACATGTGGCAGCTTACACCGACCTGAGGTACCACCAGGATGTGCTCATCCAGTGGCTATGTGGAGGTAAGTGGGAGAATCCACACTCTTTGGGGCCATCCTGAGACAGGACATCTGTCTGAGCTTTCACATGTGGCATTATGGGGACAGCAACTCCTGAGTCCTCACTTGCCGTGTGCCAGCTTATGTGCTAATACACAATCCCATGAAGTCCCCAGGGAGACTTAACTATCCCCATTTAACATTTACGGGGCTAAGAATTCAGTCTCATCAACCATATCTAAGCTGTTGCTTCAGGACCATGGGAGATCCTACGGCACTTCAGCAGGCTCTTTTTGCCTGAACTGGGCATGCTTAAAGTAGGGGGTCTTTGGGTCTAACCCAGGCTGGGCCTACTGGGTACATTCTCCATCCCAGAAGCCAAGCGGCCAGTCAACCTCTGCAAACCCAACCCGTGCATGAATGAAGGCACCTGTGTCCTGCAAAATGGAAGTTACCACTGCGAGTGCTGGGGTGGCTGGGAGGGCCCCCACTGCGAGAACCGTGAGTGGGCTCCTGTATTCATGCATGAATGGGGGTGGGCTCTTTAGTCCTGCTAAATGTTACAAACAGAAGGCAGGTTGTCATTTGTCATTCAATCATCTATTCATCCCCGCCCATGAAATATTTGAAACAGTGCCTGTGTATTTCAGGCATTGTTTCGGAGATAAAAATTTGTCTAGCGGTAGATGAAACTGCAAAAACCTGCCCTTGTGGCGCTTCCATTCTAGTGTGAATAGGACAGTAGACGAGGCTAAGTGTACTGGAAATAACCAGTTAGGAGCACGGGGGATCCAGGGTTCAGGTGATGTTGGGGGATATGGGACCACAGACACATGTGGGTGGGTTGACGCAGTGTGACAGCTGGTGACCATTTGAATATCTCCACTTGTTGGTAATGTGGGAACAGTTTGTCAGCTGGGACCTGGGGAGGAAATACTAGAGGTTTGAGAGAGAAGTAGTTATAAGGAAATGGGAGGGGGTGTAACAGATTGGGGACAGCACTACCTGTGGCTCCTTTTCCTGAGCTCAAAGTTAAGTCAGGCAGAAATCAAGACATCTCAGTCAGAGCTGGGGGTTTTAGCCCTTGGCACAGCTTGGCTTCCAGTGGCCAGGGAGTAGGTGTAAAGAGCAGTCAGATGGGGGTCTGTGAGCTGGCACCTTCTGCTTGAGGGATTGGGTTGGGGAGTAACAAGGACATGAAAGAACGATAATGGCTGCTGAGTGGCTGAGGACTCAAACACACACTCAAAGATTACTTCCTTTCCCAGGGGTTTTGAGAGGAGATGCCCTCAAGGCACACAGCTTCCACCAAGAGCCTGAAGGACAGCAACCAACCCCTTCCCAGCAAGCATCTGGGCATCTCAGAATCTGAAAGGAAGCTGACCTTGGCATAGCATATTTCCTGGAACATCTGCTTCCAGCTCTGTGCAGAGCCTTCCTGCCCACAAACCTCTACCACCGAGGAGGATATTGCAGCTGCTGCTGCCTCAGACAGTAGTAGCAGCTGGAATCACTCATGAATGGTGATGTTGAAAACTCCTAATGTGTCAGTATTTAACTTCCTGTACCTGGTTCTAACTTGTTGAGGTAAGCTGTCTGCCACTTCTGAGGATAAGCAAGAGGTCAGGGAGACATCAGGGAATTGTTGGAGGGTCACTTTGTCCATCACAAATGCTGGACAGAATGTTGCTGAGACAGTAATATCCAGCAAGAAGGCATCGCTAGAGCATCTGATAGTGATGTTAACAGAAAAAGGTGTGCTTCTCCATCTCCCAGAAGATAGCTCATATGTGTTTAGTTTGAAAAAGGACTTACTTACATGCCATTTGTGACTGCTGGTGATCAGATCTGTGTGCAGGGTTATATTGCAAGTTGACCAATTAACCAGCTGGGTTGTCTATGGGGGAGGGGCTTATTGTGCAAACAGCCCAGATCTGGAGGGGCTATGTGTGATTTGGTCTGGGTGCTGGGCAACAGACCTCAGAGGGGCTTCCTTTTCAAAGAATTGACTTAGGAGGGGTTAGTGGTAGTGAGTTTGTTGGAAACTTCCTTTATCCTCCTTTTTGTGGGGCCAGCGAGTAGACAGTTTCCCAACTCAGTAAAGGGAATGAACAAGGATGTTTGCTGTTTAAGACAGACGTTGAACTGTTTTGTCTTGATTTAATTTTGCTGCTTAGTTTTTAAAGGTATATTTGAGAAGATGTTGGTTATTTCTTCAACCAGGAGTATTTGTACCTGTGTGGCAAAGAGGACTCTCTGGAATTTTTTTGGCACACTAGGTGGCCCAGCTCTCAGTATTTCGGAACCGATTCTTTCCCCTGGTTTTGTTGCTTGGAGCTGGGTTTTCAGTAGAAGTTATTGTAGCACTCTCACAAAACTCTTGTCGTAGTTTGTCTTTTTAATGTACATATTTTAATATGGTGTTATATATTCAAAAGTGTGAATCTGCTTTGTTTGAAACACCACTTAGCTTTAAGAAATTTGGAATTGCAGGTACTAGAAAAGTGCTTGAAGAAATACCACTGTGGTAATTTTAGGTAATTAAAAACAAAACTGATGTCCTAGACATTGAACCAAGATGGCGGCTTGTGTTCAATACACGTCTTCACTTAATGTAATTTCCTGTTATGACACTGCCTTCCTACAAGGCAACCTCAGGAGAGGATCACATGCTCCTCATGATCAGTACTGTCTCAGAAATAAGAACTGTCTTTAAAATACTTTGACATGTAGGCGCTCTGTCTTGGCCAGGGCTATTCGGATGCCACATGAAAATTACCTGAACTCAAACCACAAACTGTCTGGGCTTCTTTTCCAAAGGCCTGTGGTTGTTATTCCTTAGGGTCCTGGCCCTTGAAACTTGCCTTTTTCTAGTACAGTTGCCATTAAGTCAATCTTTTTCAGAACCCCGAAGGTAGCAGAACAAATTTCTGCCTTCTTGCCTAACTAGCTAAAGTCTTTCAAAATAAACTCCTAGCTTTAATCAATCCTATTAGATATATTGTCCTTATAAAAAGTTAAAAGATTATAGATAATTCATAAATTTCATTTTGCTTTCTCTGAATGATCCAGTCACCCTGCCGAACATTCCAGCTCTAACAAAAGATGATTATCCTGTAGTGCTGTTGTGGGGTTGAATACCACTACTTTTTTCCTTCATTTTGCATTGTGTTGGTGCTCCAGAACACTCTTTTTAGAAGTAGTGATAATACCAGTATCCATATGTCGTATCCATAAGTCCTAAGCTAAAGGGACTTTTCCACCTTTACAGTTGTTAGAATTTGACACTTTTCTGTGGATCACTGGTTGAGATGCTCCTTCCTTTAGTTGGTTGAGAGGTTTGTTTTTTTTTAATGACTAAGAATTTCAGTATGCTTTCTCCACTTCCTTCCAAATGTGTTTTTCACATTTAGTCCACTAATGTGACCAGTTGTATATCTCAATATTTTCAATCACTGAACTTTTTTTGGGGGGATGGGGGGGTCTTTTTGAGACAGTGTCTCCCTGTGGCCCCAGCTGGCCTGGAACTCCCTATATAGACCAGGCTGATCTTGATCTCACAGAGATCACCTGTGATCACCTCAACTCACTGCTGCACTGCAGTTATATATTCGTGTCTGTGCATAAGGCTTCCTTGTCAAGTCCATTTCATACTGCCTTCGGTTGTTGGTTTTTTAAAATCATGTTCACATGCTCAAGGAGTCGGATTTTGGTTTTGTCAAATTATTTTATATAAATACATTTATGCTCTGAATTTCCTTAATCATTGCTTAGGCAACCTTCCACATATTGCTATGTTTCTTTTCCTCAAGAATTACTTAGGAGTCTGTTTAACCTGCAGGAGCTTGATTTTCAATTGTCTACATATAATCAGTCTCTGCAGATGTTTCCTGTGTATTTGGTTCCTTGTTAATTATACTATTAGAATCCTTAAAGCCACTTGCTAGGATCCCACATATGGCTCACTCTTCCAGCTTTCAGTGTATAAATAATCAAGACATTTGCCCCTTGTCATTCCATGAAACACAAGGAAAACTCAAAAATACAATGAATGTTTTATTAAAAAAAAAATCTAACTCACAACATGGTAAAGTCACCAAGTGTTTATGACACAGGAAATAAATGCCCTGGGATTAGAAAGACAATAAACGTAAAAAAAAGACCTTTTGCTTTCAGGAACCAGTGTTAGAGAACTCTGATTCAGAATGCCCAGAAATGGGACAAGGGTGACAGATGAAATGTTTCAACCTGTGTTAATGCCGTCACAGAGACAGGCCACATACTGGACAGCACTGCCAATTTGAAGAAAGAGGAAGGCTGCCCAAATTCACCATTGTTTTTCTTACAAGGGGACCAGAAATGAAAACAGATCTTTAAAATAAAAATGACAAGATTATATTAAATAACTCTTCCTTTAAAAGAGGCCTACCCATAGGACTGAATTTGTAAACATGGGGATTATATATTTTCCTGTATGATACAACATTGCTTAATTTTTTAAAAAAATTTTTTTTCAGTTACCTTGAACTGAACAAAAGTCCTTAACCGGCTCAGTGCCTTATCTTGGTCATAAATATTTGCCTCTGCTGCTCTTTTTTAAAGTTTGTGCCACTGGTGCTCAATGCTGTTTAAAATCAAAGACCAAGTCGGGCTCATTAATGTGGAAGAGAACAAACTTGGAGGCAAGGATGGTTTAACCCTCAACATCGCCAAGCATAGGATAAGAGATGAGGGGCTAAAGTGGAGGTGTTCTCAGGCACCAAAGTCACATGGCCATTTTTCACTACTTAAAAATCTTGATAAAATGATGGACTGATGGATGAAATTTAAAAATAGAACAAGAAAAGAAACACAGAACACTCCTAAGTACAATGTCTCATTACAGCCAATAGACTCGGGTCTCCAAGGAAGCCTCTGATGCTGCTGCTGTAGCCTCCCTTTGGCTTGTTTTCCTCCACTGACCAAAGCTCTCCACTCACAGCACTTTATTCCTTGCTTTTTCTTCCAAACAGACTCACCCCTTCCTCAGAGGTGCTGTTTTAATGAAGACTTTACCAAAGCAGGATTGTCACCAAGGTCCACATTGACATTAAGAGTCTTTAGATGATTGTCTCCTAACTTGCTCCTTTCTTCTCCCATTCCTATGGTACCAAACACAAGTGTACACCCCCAAAAGAAAGTTATCCTCTGTATCAACCTTTATATGCATAGAAAGGGGTAAAAAAAAAAAACCACTCAAAATGTAGTTACACAAAGAGGTATCCAATATGTTTCAAATTTTGTATGTTCAGCCCTGTGTGGAGCACCCATGAAGAAATGTTGAGGCGGAGGTTCAGCAAAGTGCTGGGAGTGATTGGTGATGCCTGCCACTGCAATGAGGGGGCAGAGTTAATGCAACAAAATGGATTTAATAGTTCACCATTGGTGGCGGTGCCTCCAACCATCTCCAGCAAGTACTCAGTACAGGAACAAGGAGCAGGGTTTGTCAAAGCCAAGACAACTTTAGGCATACAAATAAGTTAAGGATGAATAACGCTTTTCATTGAGCCTTCAGGGACAAACCTCGTCATAGGATCCATTCCTGGTGTTTGCTTTGCTGAGCCTTTAGCCACTGTCTGGGTGATTTTGTTTCCTTATTTTTAATGGCTCCACAGTTAACAGCACTTGCTGCTCTTCCAAAGGACCTGGGTTTGGTTCCCAGCACCCACAACTGCCTGCCTACTCGTGGTGTACATACACTTGGGCACACACATAAAAAATCATTTTTTTTAAAAAAGAAATCATTTGGAATCACTGACTTTGTGGACTGAAGACATTTCAGTCACAATCTGCCCCTTGGAACCACTGCTGAGTGGTGGGGAGGTTATGGACAGACGTGTCCACAGCTTTGGAAAGAACACTTGTATCAAGTATATGCGCCTTTTAGTTAATCGGTGACAAAGGCTGTGTCAAAGGCTTAGGAAAGCCAGATCCACAGTTGCGTTCTGCTGACAGCACACCTCACTCAGAGCTAGTGCCAAAAGCCACAAAGTGCCATCTGCAGCCAAAGAGGGGCCCACCATTGCAGCAATTCCACAGACCCTGAGGGAGGCTGGGAGTGACTGCTTACCTTGGCTTTCTGGAGGACAGTGCCTTTGCCTGTGACCATGACTGAAAGAGGCCTGTTCTTGAGCACAGATGCAGAGTTGACTGGGGTACAGTCTGGAGTGGGGGTAGGTGTGGCAGCTTTGGGCTGTGGTTAAGAAGGAAAGCAAGGGCTGGGTCAAGAGGAGGGAGGTATGATCCACCTCTCCCAGCCTGTGTTTAGAAGGTCCCATACACAGCTCAAAGGAGCTGTGGTACCTGGACCCGGCACTCACACGGGGGCTCATGTTGTCCAGGTGGGTGGTATCTACGGTGGTGCCCAGTGTCACAGGCCCAGCCTCAGCCTTTTTCAGGTTGTCCTTCACCTCCATGATGTTAAGCTCAAGGTCCACACGCTTGCTCTCTTCGATCCGGCATTCTTCATCCACTTCCTTCAACTTCTGCTCCAGGCTGGCCAGGACTCCCTTGTCTGGAGAGAGAACAAAGCTGGTTGCAGAGGACAGTATTTCAGCCAAGGGAGCCATGCTGGGTGGAGTCAGCAGTTACATACCCCTCTGCTGGACAATGAATCTAGAGCCTAAGGTCCCTTCTGGTAGGTTCTGAGACACTCATTTATACTGACATCACTGCTGTCACAGTGCCCTTAAAGCCTGAGAGCAACTTTACCCATGGCCCTTAGAGGATGGCTGGGATATTCTGACTTGTCCCATACTGTTCCCTCCATACCCTGGTGCTTGGTGAGACATACCTTCAGTGTGTCAGTGAGGTCTGCAGAGGACTTTTAAAATAGACTACTGGGAGATAGTAGAACTCTCAAAGGTGGAGCCTCGTTGGAGGAAGTGTGTTGTTAGGGCTGTGCCTAACACCTTTTAGGGTGTATCTTGACCCTGGCCCCTTCCTGACATGAACAGCTATGCTCTAACACTAAGAAACATGAGTCAAGCAACCAGGGACTGAAGCCTTTCTCAATTATAAGTTACTTATTTCAAATTTATGTCACGGCATTGAAAAACTAACTTACACAATATCCAAGAATGCCAAACCCTCAAAACCAGGACACCTATTTATAGAAACAGACAGGTCAGTAGTTCTCTACAGGTAAGAGTTGGAGAGAAACGGGGAGTGACTGTGTACAGAGGCAGGTTTTCTTGGGGGTTCAAGAATGGGTTACAGTGATGGCTGATAACTCTGTGTGTGTGTGTGTGTGTGTGTGTGTGTGTGTGTGTGTGT
>NW_008335438.1:2950936-2958256 GCF_000622305.1 Nannospalax galili
TGCCTCATTCACTGTAAATGGGTCATTTGCAGGACAAATGGACTATCTCAATAGAGCTGTTACTTAAAAACTGGAGTAACTCTACCCCCCAAGACCTCCCTTCAGCAGTGGTTTAAACTTCTAAGGAATCAGTTGCATTTGTCCCCAAACCTGCTACGCCAGTTGCACTTGTTGGTGCAACTATGCAATTAAACATCAAATGAGATCCAGGTCAAATAACTCAGAAAGGTCCTGCAAGAGGTAGGTTGCTAGGAAACCACTGTAGAATGATGTGAGCATCTGAAGAAAAACCTAGAAGGCCTCAGATTTCTTTACAAGTGTCTCTAGTTTTATGTATCTTAAAGAAGAGCCTAGAAATGAAGGACAGTACACAGCAGGTGTAGTTAAAGCAAGGATAACTTGGGAGACCAGTCATCTGACCCAGTGCTCAAAGCAAGGCTCAGGTGCAAAGCCTAAGTACTTGCTGGCACTGCTGACATTGGCAGCCTTCAGACAGGACCAGGAGAGGGACCTTGCCAAGTGGGAAGGGGCTCTGGCAATAGGTGTGGAGGGCAGGTGACAGATCCAGGTCCTCTTCCCTCAAAGCCCAGATTTCCCTGAGCCAAAGGTTCTGCCCCTGGCCCTCCCTCTCTGGAGGCCCCCTACCTGTGCACTTTAACAGGGACTCTTTCAGCTCCCGTTTTTCCTTCCGGAGCTGAGCCAGGTGTCCCCGGATCTCTTCCTTCTTCTTCTCCAGCCTGTCTCTCTCCTCTGTGTACCGTTTCACCTCAGCCTCTGTCCGATTCTTCCCAAGTTTGATCTCTAAAGATTCAGAGTGAAGACTCATATCAGTGGGGATGGACGATGAGGGCTGGCCCCAATCCCACGTCCTAGGCTTAGATAAAACTCAGGACTCGGGCTGGACAGTAGTCCAGCAAGGATGCGGAAGAAAATCGAGCCCCCTTTTTCATTGCTATGTGTCTAAAAGGGAAGGAATCAGGCTAACTTCCTCCAGCCCTGTCCAAAACATTAAGCTTGGATCTAACCCAGGCACCTGCACTGGTCACCCTCAGCCTGTCTTTCACGGGTGGGCTGGCACTGGCGGGGCTGGTAGCCACAGTGTCAGGGCAGTTGGCTGGAAAGGAAATTCTCTGCTGCTCAGCCTGCAATTTGACGGTGGTGATTTTCAGGACGGGCTCCGCGGGTTCTGAGGACTCCAGGCTCTCTAGCTGTCTCTATGCAGAAAGAATCACATACCACTCCATGACTGCAAGGCTTGGCAAGGGGGCCAGCTCACCCATGGAAGGAATGGCTGGTACCTGTTCTTCCAGGCTCTCTGGAGGCTTTGTGGGAAGCTCATCTGGGGTGGGGACTGGACTGGGGTCTGCTGGGAGGATCTCGGCCAGGTCGTCCAGATGCAGCAGTGTTGGAGAAGTCTGCGCCTGCACCCCACTGGGGCTGTGCAGGAAAGACTTGACAGGTGTAAGGTCCAGATACACTCGATCAAGCTCACTCTCACTGTGACTGTCTACAGCAGGGGTGGCTTCTGATGTGGGTTCTGCCTGCAGGAGAGTCAGGTGGCATTCACTATTGCCTCACTCCCTTGGCTGTGGATGGGGTACCAACTCTGGCCTCAGATCTCCTATCCCTTCCCATGCCATAGTTCTTGGGGAAACCCTTCCCTCCCAGAGAAGCCTCCTGTTGAGTGATCTGGAATGCTCATTTTAGGGACAATCTGGCTCTGATAGAGGTTTGGCAGGGGAAGTCCAGGCCAGTCCATACCACTGTGCACCAAGTCCTCACCCCTGTCGTCAGCTCCGACATCTCCACGTCGTCATATAGCTCCTCCTGGCGGTCCTGGCTGGGCAGGCCATCAATGTATGTGTTGGGCTCTGAGAACTTTCTCTGCATCAGTCTGGAAGACACATGTGAGTGCATGAAGCTTCTAGGACATTGCAGACAGCTATTAGAATGCATGACAAAAGCCCCTGGTTGCATAGAGATCTGAGACAGACACCCACCTCCATGCAGCTGGACCCACCTTCCACCTGCCCCAGCAGTCTAGGAAATCTGGGTCCAGATTTCCCTTCCAGAAAAACAAACTCCCCCTGGCCCACTGCTGCCCACAGCTGTCTTCTCCAGATCCCTTCCTTTCAGGCTATCCTCCCAGCAGCAGCCACAAGATCCTGTCTTACTTCATTCCCACAATGCACCTGGGGCAGCTCAGCCCAAACACATCCCCATTTTGTACATTAATGAACACTCTGTTCAGGGGCCAAGCTGGCTTTTCTCAGTTCTGGCTGTGCCCCCTGTCCCAGGACACTTCTCCCCGAGTCTATCTGGTCATCTGGAAAGCAGGAGTACCACCCCTGCCATGCATATTCCAGAGTACGCTGGAGATCTGGTGAGGGATCCAGGGGAAGGATAAGGGGGAGTCAGGAAGGATGCCCAGTGTGAACTAGGGAGCTGGAGAATGACCAATACCAGGGCCAGGTCTTATCTAGGCCTCCCTGAGGGCTATGCCATGCATCCTCCTGCTGGACCAAACTGGACTCAATCCTGTGCTCTCAGTGGCCACCCTGCTCTAGCTGCCCACTGAACCCAGGTCTAGAAGCACAGCTGGCATGGGAGGACACACAAGGAAATGCTGCCGCTTACTCACAAGAGCGAGGTTTTGGCTGCACTCACAATACAGGAAACCCTTTCAACATCTACATAGTCGTAGGTGAACTCTTCTGGGTCTGTCTTGGAGCCTGACTCGGAGAGCAGGAGACCTAGCCAGTGGCCCATCTCCTCTGAGGACTTAGCCTAGAAGGGCACAGAGTGTCACAATCAAGGAACAAGAGTGCTGCCCACACCAACCCCTCCCACTCCCATCCTTATGGGAACCCAATTAATATTTCCTGGCAGCTTCGTCATCATGACACTCTAGACATTATTAGCCGGAAGTCTCACATGTGCTTTGTATACATGTATTTCTGGAAGCTGATAACTACGTTCTCAAGGTAATAACCGTTAATGATCGCTAAGTTATTAAAATTGTAGGTTGACCCTTCTATCGAACAATCAGCATCCCTTCAAACACTTGAACCCATGCACACAAGACTCCTGGAATACTTCCTAAAAAATAACAACGTTCAAATTTATTTCTGCTTACGACGTCAATGAATCTGAAAGACCTAACACTTGAGCAAATAGTTCTGCTAAATTGCCAACTCAATCCCAACGCGTGTGGTGTTTGTTTCCTTACTGAGGACAATTCTAATCAAGTGTGTACCCTGGGTATTTCTATTAAAATGTCGGGGTTTTTTCTTTCTTTTTTTTGCCTTTATGGCAAGTGGAAAAAAAATTCTATAAAAGCCACAGGTTTATTTTCCTGGGCAAAACTAGCTATCCTTTTGTCATTACACACAGGGCCTTGCCAGCCACACTGCCACCTTCTCTTCTAAAGAGGCAGCTGCAAACTGAACTTGACTTTTAGTTGGTGTGATTAGTTAATCTTCATTGTTAACTTGACGATTTGGGATTCTGTAGGAGCATGTCTGGGAGGGTGTTTCCAGAGTGGTTTGAATGAGGGGGAAAAACACCTTGAGTGTGGGCAGCACCATCCCATGGACTGGGGTTCTGGACTGAGTAAAAAGGGGAATGTGAGCTGAGCACCAGCATTCAGCTCTCTCCTTTTCCTGGTTGCAGTGCACTGTGACCGGTCAGTTGCCTCCCACCTCTGTCGTCGAGGGTTCCCCACCAGGATGAACTACGTCCCCACAAACCATGAGCCAAATCAGTCTTTCTTCCTCTAAGTTGCTTTCTGTCAAGTATTTGTTCACAGCAACAAGAAAAGTAATATAGTTAATTTCCTTTTCAACTGGATTTCTCAATACTGCTTTTTGAAGGCATCCTCTAGGTCACCATCTCTGTACTGGGCACCTGTAGCAGCTTTTTGGTCCTTTCTTGACCCCTTTCCATCTACTCCCCCGCCCCAAAAGTATCTGGAGGTAGCATCTTAACATTCTGATTTGAGCATGTCACCTCCCTTGAAACCCCTCAGGGGCACCGCTGCCTTTAGGATCAGGGTCTGTTCCTCCTTCCCAGCCTCTTTCTGCAACCAGCAAACACAGCACCCTTCTTTCTCACGATGTAACCAAACACTTGTGTAATTAACTGGATGTCACCACACTATCAAACTGGAAAATAAGTTCTACACAGAATATTTCTCTTGTCCAGTGAGCAGATTTTAGCCAGTGTGCAAATAAAGCTATGAATGTAGCCATGTCCCTGTAAAGCGAACAAGATGTAGACGTTTTAGCCACCAGAGGGCAATATTGGAGCAGGAGTTGGAGGAAGATCCCTGGAAAGGACCAAGTGACAAAAGTTAACGGACAAGTGCTCATGTGTGTGAAGGAACTTGGGCTCCACCCGTGGGGCTCACTGCAAGGCATGATGTCATCTCTTGTTTTTGTAAATGGAAAAGCACAGAGGTCAAGGAGTGGTGGGAATGTAATTGTACCACAGAGCTAATCCTGACCCCAGATAAATTCTGATAGTCCTCATTTTTATGTAGGGGGGGTCTCTAGTTTCTCAAGGCTGGAGGCACACAAAGTAAATAGCACCCACTTGAATCCAGAAGCTTCTCTGGCACCTACTCGAGTTGTAAATACTCTGAGTGCAGGAAGGAGCCCATTGTCCCATTCCTATAATGGGCATGAAGTAACATGGATTTTGTTCAGTAGAATCGTGGTCATCGATATTTTCAATCGACAGCCAAGAATGCCAGGCCTTGACTCTCCCTCCTGTCTTCCCCACAGCCAGTATACCTCAAGCTTGGCCAGCTCCTCGCCATTGTGGAGGATACGGAAGGAATATAGGTGGTCGGGGCTAGGGTCTGGGACCACCTCACAGCCCACCAGGCTAAGGGGCTGCTGGGCTGCCTTGCTCCGGTTCCGGTCCTGGTAGAAATGCAGGTGACTGTCCCGAACTAAGCACCAGCGTGACTTCCACTGGCTGTTCACCAGCACATTCAGGTAGCCTGCAGAAAGACGATGAGGAGAGTGAGGCTGTGGAAGGGGTCAACGCCACAGGAAGGGATGCATCTAAAGATGCTCCTGCAGGAGGGGATGAGGCTGCAGAATGAGATGAGGCTAGAGCAGGGGCTGTGGTTGCAGGAGTACCTAGAATACCACCAAGAGTGCCAAGGGACAGCACCCATTAGGCCTCCTGAGTACCTACCTGCCTGGCACTATTTCAGAACCTGTCATGCCTTCTTATGGCACGGAGTCTGTGAATCTCAGAGTATCTTCTTCCTTTGGGTGAGTAACTAGGTCCTTTGAAGCAGGGCACAACAGCTGTCCTGGTTCTTGGCAAAATTATGACCATAGGAAAGTGAGATTTGTCCTCTATTAGACCAAGATTGGTGAGTATGTACACAGGACACAGGCTCCCTACCAGGCCTCACTTGGGCCTCTATATACCTCAGCAGGCAGACTTAGCATGTTGCATCTGCAGCCTCAGTTTCCTCAGCTTCTCTGGATAGCTTGTTTACCCTTGGACTGTCCAAATTCAACCCAAGCCTCCTCTTCCTCCTGGGACAGCTGCCTCCATGCCTTCCCCAGCCCTGACTCAGTCTGCCTTCTGTCAGAATAGCTGTGGCCTAGTGCAGCAAACATTCCTGTTTCTGTTAGCCTCCTCAGTTGGACACAGGTGCAGGAACTGCACCAAGTCCTCTCCAGTGCCAAGGTCTTCATCCTTCAGCCTTCTCAAGGAGAAGCAAGCCTTTCCCTCATCAGGTAAACACATATGGAGCTGATACCACAGCAGCACACCCTTGACCCTGGGTCAACAGAGGTGAGTACAGTCTGGCTTCTGGACCTTCTGAACACCCATGTGTGGTGGGCTGCTTTCTCTCTGCTCCTCACCTTCCCAACACACTGGTTTATGAAGCAGCTGTCTTCTCCATTCAGCTACTCTGAACCCTAGGCAGATAACTAGGCACCAGAGTCAAAGTGGACAGCCACCCTCCTGCCCCACCCAGTGGACACGGTGAGACAGTGGGGATCCTGTCTATCTCTATACCACATTAATATGACATCACAGTAGCAGAGTAGAGGAATGAGACGTTAGAACTTGGACCTTCCAAACTTGGCCGCATGGGCCAATCACAGCCCTCTAAATGAGAAATTTAGGTCAAGAGCTCAGTTTGTACACAGTTTAGATGGGAGCTCAGTTCATAAGCACCTGGCCATGTCCCCAGCCATAGGGAGAAGAGCAGACATGGGGTAGCTTTCCAGCACTTATCCAGTCACATCTTGTAGACACTGGTGTACTGGACCCAGGCTCCAGGCCATGCATTGTGCCCTCTGAAGCTGCAGTGACAGGCAGAACCAGCCACTCCCTGGTCTAAGAAGAATTCCTTGTTTTCCACCTTGCCAGGTGATAAGAGAACTGGGATTCAAGAAAGAGCCCAGGGATGGGACAGAGAAAAAGGCCCAAAGGTGGGCCATAATGGCCTCCAGGCTCAGAGAAAGGGGCTGCAGCAATGAACCCCGGCCTAGGAATTAAGATATTTCACAGCAGGATATTTTCCAGGCCAGGCCTGTCTCTTCTTCTAACATCCGTTTCCTCAAGTAACTTAAGAGTAAGAGCAGGAGAAATGACCTTCAAGAACCCATGAGTATCCACACCAGCCCTCTGAACCAGTCACACGACAGTCCCACTGTCCCCTTACTAGGTCTAACCTATCCCTATCTCTGAGTCCTTTCTGCAGCTCATAGGCAGTTAAGCCTACTCAGCTCTGACCTACTTTCTAGGGTCAGATCTCTGAAGCCATCTCTGATCCCAGGGCAGGAAAGGTTCTTCTGCTTCTGTTCCCAAGTCCTGATAGCCATGAAGATGACCCCATGTATATTCAGGTGAGGAAGTCTCCTGACTCTTGGGCTGAAGATGTCAGGACTGTGCCTTCCACCCATCTTGTTCCCACACTATAGTCTACCATAGCCCACACTCTATAGTATGCTTGAAAGAATATAATGATACCAGTCAGTTATCCCTCACTGCACAGCAAATGTACAGTATGCTTGAAAGAATATTAGGATAGAGGCCAGGTGTGTGGCGCACGCCTGTAGTCCCAGCACTCGGGAGGCAAAGGCAGCCTGGTCTACATAGCGAGTTCCAGGCCAGCTGGGGCTACAGGGAGACCCTGTCTCAAAAAGACTAAATATATATATATATTATATTTTATGTGTATGAGTGTATCACTTGCATGTATATAAATGCACCTGTGTATGTAATGCTCACAGAGGTCAGAAGAGGGCATCAGATCCCTTGGAATTGGAGTTATGTATGATT
>NW_008335438.1:2958343-2995343 GCF_000622305.1 Nannospalax galili
TATATTAGGATGATACCAATCAGTTATCCCTTACTTCCTCACCTAGTACTGCAGCAAGACAGAGCCTGGTGAGGCATGAAGAACCACCCACAGACATGACAAACCCAAACCCCCAGCTCTGTGTGTTCTCCATTCCTGGACATGACTTTAGGGCTGACTTTAAGTCTCTGCCTTTGCTGCTTGGGCTAGCCTTCCAGAGGCAGGCTCCAGCTCAGTGAAAAAGCCTGGGGTCCTGGAGGTCACTGAGTCTTACTGGATGTCTCGAGGGACCTCTCCTGGGGCTCCAGTGAGGTGGATTTCTTCCTGCCCAGGTTCATTAGGTTGCTCAGTTTGAGGCCAGCAGAACATTTCTTCTTGACTATCAGGATGAGAGAGAAAGCAATCAGTGTTGACCATGTTGCCTACCCAAGTGCAAACTCATCTCTACCTGCTCCTCCCAGCCTATACACAATCATGTGCGCACATACACACAGATACATCTGTTCCACACAGTAGGATCTTCAGGACAAGTCAGCTATCCCCAAAGTCACATACTTGGGGAATACACAGACATCTCAGAGTAGGTGAACATCAGAGAATCTTTACAGAGTATATGACTTCAAGGAGTTTTGGCACAAAAAAAGAGCTGGAAGAATGTTCTCTTCCCCAGCCTGGAGCAAAACATAACTTTAGTTTGGCCATCTCTCCCTTTGTTCTGTTGGAGGCCATGTTAGATCAGCTGCCCCCAAGATAATTAGGGTTGAGCCATGTGGCCAAGTCTCACACCCTACGTACTGTTGGCCCTTCAGCCATAAGGTAGAGAGCCACAATCTGGTTACCGTCTTTGGTCTCTGGGACTTCAGGATGCCCATCAATGGCGCTTCCATACTCCGAAGCTGACAGGTACTTCTCGGCTATATCTGGCTATAGACAACAAAGAGATGAGTGGGGATCACTAACTGGAAATGGTTACCTTAGAGACTAAAATTTAAAGGCAAATAGAATGACTCTTGTGAGTATGCCAGAAGTCACTTGAACAAAACTCCATTGGCCAGAATCCAGACTTCTGGAAAGAAACTGGCCAAACTTCCTTTGGGGGCTCTCTGGAGCACCGACTATCACCCTCCTTCTGGAGGCCCCTGCCTCAGAATAGCTCTCCTGTCCTCAGGAGAGGTTCCTTGTTCACAAGTGGTCCAAATGACTGTTCCATCTGATATGATAGTGGGCCCAGAGCCAGTGGGAAAGCAGGTAGGCAGCTCCACAGCTGAGTTGATATCTGAGTTGTTATCCCTGCTGAAGTGTTCAGGGAGCAGACTGTACTAGCCACCCACAGAGCTCCAGAGCCTGGGGAGAGGGTAGCTGCTGGTGGTCAAATGTGAAGTACTTAGAATGTTCCAGTCAGGCTTCTAGAAAATCACTAGAAAGCAAGCTGATGGGCCCCAGCCACTGGGTCAGCCCAAGCAGGACCCCAAGATGATGGAGCCTGGCCAGGGAAGCTCTGCAGCTATGAGCAGAACCCTCATTCTCACCCCAGTGGGAAGGGAACCCAAATTCACTCCTGTCTGCAGTCAAGGAATGAGTGAGACCTTGAAAGCATCAGCCCCACTTCAATCCCACAGGCTGGCCTGTGGAGGCCTCTCCATGTGGTCTGCAGCTTTCAGAGAACAAAGGACCCCTCCTTGCTTGAGCCCTCCGTGTGCCCTCTTGCTGTCCTCCCTGTCAGTGCTGGGGATCCTCTGGCTGCTGTGTGCATGCCCAGGTTTCAGGGTTCCTGCCTGCTGAGACTCAGGGATAGGAAAACTGCACTCAGCCAAATTTCCTTGACCCTCAAGCTCAAAGCACCCTGTAGCTCTTTGCAAAGGAACACTGGAGCCCTTGGTCAGGATCAGCATCAAGGTGGTTATATGTGAGTTGGAGAATAGGGGTTAGGAGAAGAACAGTCACAGCCTTGTAAAATAAATCTCCATCAGTGTGGACAGAGATTTTACAGAGGATATATTTCAAATAAAGACCTTAGTCAAATGATTTATGAAAAAAAAATATCCACCTTAAGAAAGTAGGGTAATTCACAACTGTCAAATTGCAAAATCAGTCTAGGATGGTTGAAGAAAATGCAGTATATTCACAGTGAAGTTTTATTCAGCCACAAAGAATGAAATTACATCATTTCCAGGAAAATGGATACAACTGGAAAGTGTCATATTAAGTGAAATAAATCAGATTCAGGAAAACAAACCATGTTTTCCTTCATTTGTGTAGCCTATACGTGACATGAAAACGGGAGTGAGTGTCTGGTAGAATGCAGGAGCGGCAGCAGGGAGGGTGCATGGTATCCTTTATGAAACCGTCTTCATGAAACATATCACTATGTACAACGAATGTGTGGCACTGACAGTTTATATGGAATAAGAATGCAGTGGCTGGAGAGATGGCTCAGCAGTTAAGAACACCAGCTGCTCTTACAGAGGACCCAGATTCGGGTCCCAGCACCCACATGGTGGCTAACAACTATCCATAACTCCAGTTCCAGAGACTCCTATGCCCTTTTCTGGCCTCCACAGGCATTGTATGACATGAGTGCACTTACATACAGAAAACTTATAAAATAAACATACATAAATCCCAAAAAGAAAAAAAAGAATGCAAGGGCCAGTGTGGTTGTGCATGCCTTTAATCCCAGCACTCAGGAGGCAGGGGAAGGCAGATCTTTGTGAGCTTAAAGCCAGCCTAGTTTATATAGGGAGCTTCAGGCCAGCCAGACCTCCATAATGAGGCCCTGTTCCAAAAACAAAATAAGCAACAACAAAAAGAATGTGGCAAAGTGACATTTGTTTCAATAACACTTCTCCCTTAAGCAAGAAAACAGGTCGGTATCCATTTCATCCATTTTCTTGCCAAGCTAGTTTCCTGCCGTTACCTAAGCATGGTATGTTTCTTATTGAGCTGAAATATGAAAACAAGGATTCCAACTTTATACTCTTAAGTTTTACCAAGTAAACAGAACTGGAGCCTGTCTCCGGGCAGGTGAAGCCTTACTTTCTGACAGGTCAGGCGTTGGGCATCTGGGGTATACTGGTTTCCCTCAGAGGCTCCTTCGGAAGGCAGACCGCTCACCTCCTGGATGACCTGGATTGAAGGGGGTGCCATCAATCAACAGAGACCAGGGTCCCTGAGTGGCCCTGGTGCTCAGCATGCACAGCCAGGACAAAGCTGGGAACCTCAAAGCTAGGGGAGAGTGGGTAGAAGAGAGAAAAATGACACAGACCTTCAGAGGGAACAGAGGCACCCCTACCCCTAGCCCACACACGTTCTCTGGACACAGCTGGTCAGCTATGCTGAGGAGAATTTGTGGCTCAGGCCCTTTCCTGCAGGCGCCTTCCTGTAGGGCCTGTATTCTGGGGGTGTGCCAGGGGCTTTTGCAGCAGGGACCACAACAGGTGACAAGGCAGCCAGCTCTGCCACCATTAGGGCAGGAGTGCTGTCCTGCCTCAAGTGTGATGACCAGCTGTACTTCCTGGATGGTTTCCTGGCTCTCAGGGGACTGTGGGCTTTCTATGGAGTCTCTGCACCAGTAAGAAGAAGGCTTGGATACTGTCTCCATCTGATGTGGGCTCTGCAGACTTGCGCACCAACATCCACCACACACTCTTCTGGAAAGGAATTATTTAGCTGGCACTCAGGGTCTGGTCTGGAGACACAGAAGGTCAAAGATGGCTCTGACTTCACTAAGCAGTAATGCACACCACACACACACACACCAGCTTCTGAGCCCAGGGCCACATTGGGGATTCCTAGAGGGAGAAAACTTAGGGAACACACATACATATGCACACAGAGCCCTTCCAAAAGCCCTTTGGAGGACATTAAGAGCAGCTTCAAAGGACTCTCCTTTTTCGAAAAGTCTCTGCCTACAGCAGTTAGTAGAAGTGGGTTTGAAATCAGAAAAGTAAAACAAAGGAAAGAAGCAACCTGGGGGAGGAGAGGCAAGGTCTTTCTCGCTTCCTAGCCTGCCCCAGTTAGGGACAGGGGACATGTCCCAGTCATGGGAAGAGGACAAGCACTGGAATTAGCAGTCTAACTGTGTGATCTTGGGTCCAGCTTCAGTCACCGCACCCTTATCACCGGACAACATAGGTAACATAGTGTAAAATATTCAGCACAGGGTAGGTGCTTTCATTCCTGTCCTCATTAGCACAGAGTATACAGATATCTTGCTTGGGGAAGGGGCTGACCAGCCCTGTCATGCTGCAGGAGTGGGCAGCTTCTCAGAGGCAGGCACGTAGAGCCAAGGCCACTTTGCATTCATTTCACCAGGGAGGAAAAGGGTTTCTCTGTGCAGCTTGGACACAGAGCCAGTATCTTCTGAAAGCACTCTTGTTTTTGAAGCAACCAGCAGGGGTTATGAGGGCAGGAGTCTCAGGAAGAGGTGTGAGAATTTGAGAAGGGAGGGTAAGGGTCAGAGGAAGGATAGGTAGGGCTGAGCAGACAGAGGAACAGCTGTGGGAACTGAGAATCAGGGCAATATGCATGTGTCCAACTGGGCTTGTGTGTGTGTGGTGTGAGTGTGTGCATGTATGCGTGTGTGTGTGTGTGTGTGTGTGTGTGTGTTGTGTGTATACTTAGAGGATGAGAATGGAGAATGCTGATTGAAGCCAAAGGGGAGACCTGGGTAAGAAACAGGAGTTAAATACCTCATCAGCAACTCAGAGCCCTGGGTCCCAGTAGCTCTGCAGCCCAGACCAGCCCCTTGCCTTCTTTGGGTCTCAGCACACTCATCTGTGCTAGCTGAGCTGCCTATACTCAGCACACACTGGGCATGGTGCTGAGCACTTTGGATGCATTAAGGATGCATGATCACTCAGCTAAGAAGGGAGAACCGGGTTTTATGTTAAGCCCTCATATGCCAGGCTTAGCCTTTTGGAGCCAATATTCTCTTAGGGAACCCCCCCACAAAGAAACACCCCTGCATACTTGTTTGCACAATGACCCTTGTTCTACATGACAGTCCATAACCACCTAAAAATTCTTCCTTAGGATTGAAGTAGCTGTGAGCCTCCTAGGAGATTGGTTTGGCCAGACTTAAGACATTTAATGGTTTCACAAAACAGCTTGCCTACTTTCAAATCTAGAGTACTCAGCACTCTGGGTGGCCAGTACCTGGGCAGGTACCAGCTTCTCTCATGCTTTAATAAGGCAGTTCAGGTACTTTTCTGACAGGCTCACTGTGATTTTGCAGGGGGGGGTGGATACAATGCCAGACATTGCTAATGTGGGCATAATTGGGGAGCACAGAGCAGGAAGAACAGAGAGGCTATCTCTGGCTCTCAACTGATCACAGGGGAACTGTGAGTCCTTTCTTGCTCCAAACTGAACACTTACTGGGCCCACCAAGCTCATCTTCTTTAACTTGGACAGGCAAGCCCCTTCCTTGGGGTGTCATCACCATTGAACACCTAGGGTACATGATGACAGAGCTGCTCATTTGCATCTGGGGTCGCGACAGTCCCAGGTCTGCCATCCATTGCTGCCATTCATTTGTCAGGTGATCTTGATCTGTTACCTCTGCCCTTTGAGTCTTAACCTCCAATCTTATAAAGCAGGCAGGTGTTACCACTGCCCAGATACCCCTAGGGTTAAATCTGCTCGAAGCCCACAGGCCATGGTACATACTTCACAGATGCAGCAATACCTACTGTTCTTTAGCATGGAACAAGGTGATGCCTTTCCAGAACGTAAAAGGCAAACGGACTCCAACTTCAGCCATGTCTTGGCTTCCAAGGATTCAGACTGAGCAGCAAAGTGTTGTTCCTGCTCGGTGACAATGATTGCCTGTACCCGGAATGCAGGAAGCCCTGGGCACCCGAAGGATCTCAGATCCTCTCTCCACCCTTGACCAACTCATCTATCCCTTTAGAAGAAGCAGGGAGTTAGAACGCCACAGTCTCTCACTGGAGGAAGCAGTTTGGATTCCAGTGGTTTGGCCTATCCCACTCACCCGGAGCCACTGCTCGGCTTGGTCCTTGCTTTGCAGGCCCAGGACAATCACATCGGCGTTCATAGGTATGATCTTGAGCTTGTGCTCCTTCTTCCGTACTTGTTTCTCCTTGTGAATGACACTGCTGCCCAGCAAGTTCACATCCAGCTGAGGACTGTGATCCTTGGAGGATTTATAACACTGGAAGAGAAAAGATGCTACTTTGCCAGGGGTGGGTGGAGAGGGATTCTGCAAAGGAGGGGCCCTTGGACACTGAAAATCTCCTCTCTTGAGAGCCTGATTATATCCCCAAACCAGAAGGCTGGATACCTTAAGGCAGGCCCAGGGCCTTACCCTCAAATATTAGTTCTCAATGTCGACTGTCTCTCTCCAAACCTCCTTCTCCCTGACCTTGGCCAGGGATATTCCATTATCTGGACCATCCAAATGGCTCTACCTTGCTCTGGCTCAGGGAGGGAGGCTCCTCAAATACAGTCATGTACCACTTAGTGACCTGGTCAATGACAGATAGCAGCAATGGACAATGGCCTCATAAGACTACATTGCTGAATGACAGTTATCTTAGTTTGTGTAAATACACACTGTGATGCTCACAGAACAATGACATCATCTAACGACACATTTCTCAGAATGTGTCCCACCATTAAGCAGTGTATGACTGCACATCCCCTGTGGACGGCTCTCATTTCTCCACAGTAGAACAAGCTTTTACCATTTCTCTATTTCCCTACATATCTTAGCTTCCCCAGCAAGGGATCATCAGGAAGAGAATCCAAGCTTATGATCTGTTTTGCTAGGTAATAGAATTCAAAGGAAGAGAACTTTTCCCCTGAAATATGCTGTCTTTCAGTAGCTCATAAAATGATGGTCCTCACAGGACTCCTAAGCAGCATCACCTGAAATAACATCTACACAGAGCTGGACACATTGTCGCCAGAGTGGGAAAAGGTACTTATAATGATCCCATGGAACTTTAAATTCAGGACTTAAAACTGTGAATTTTTTTATTTTTATTTATTTATTTTTTCGAGACAGGGTTCTACTATGTTACCTAGGCTGGTCTTGAGTTCCTAGACTCAAGGAATCCTCCTGCCCAGGAACAGCTAGAACTACAAGTTCATAGCCAACCACACTCAGTTCAAAACGGTGAATCTTAATTTAAAATATCAGGAAGCAGGACTATTGTCAGAGTAGAAGCTCGGTTCCTCTATGGTTTTGACTTATAGTAAGTCTTGTAGCTTTGGATTCCTCCAATCCTCATGTTCCTTGAACCAAATCAGTAGGCAGAACTGGGGCTGGGGGCTGGGCTGGGGGAGCCACTGGGTTCCATCAACAAGATGTGGAGAAGAACCAAGGGACAGAAAGGTCTCTTTGTCTCTCTGCCTCTCTTTCTCTCTCTGTCTCTCTCTTTCAAAAAAAAGTATGTAGAGACAGGTGTGGTGGTGCATGACTATAATCTCAGCATGAGAAAGGCTGAGGCAAGAGGAGGATTAGTTCAAGACCAACCTGTTTTACATAGTCAGACCCTGTTACATACTCAAACCTTTCTTTAAAAAAAACCAAACCAAACAGAAACAACAACAAAAAAACCAAGGTGCATGAGATGAGATGGGACGGGATGGGATGGGGAAGGGGTAACCTGCCCCCTATGAGAGCTACATTAAAAATGACTAGATCTTCCCAATCCAGAATGGATTCATCTGTACTCACAAAATTCTGCACGTCATTTTGAGTTAGGGAGAGGTTAAAGTATCTTGCTATCAAAGGCTGTCAATGTCACATCTACCAATATCACATCAAGGAACAACCCCCACACCATTCCAAGAGAGAAGACAGGGACTAACCAAGAGCCTGGTGTCTCTGATCACACAGAGCTGCTTGGCCCATTGGCCCAGCCACTTCTTACGCCACAAGAAGGCACAGATACGAGCATCACGCATCAGCTCGATGCTGGCCTCCGGTGAGGGCCACTGATAGGGGGCTGTCTTGCCTTTGCTGCTCTCCTCTTCATCGTAGGACTCATAGGAGCTGCTCACAGCCTCTCCGTCCTCTGTAAGGAAGACCCACAAAGTCAGGGCCCAGCTGGGCAAGAGTATCCCTATACATGGAACACTGGGGAGGACGGCAGGCAGTGGGCAGCAGGCAGGAACAGCCAGAGGTCCCAGGCTACTACCCACCTGGCCCTTCTGTCCTTGAAACAGCTCAACAGTTACCAACTCAAAGCTAGGACTGGCTTTCCATCTCAAGCTCCCTTGGAGAAATTTCTTAGATGCTAACTTGGACCACAAAGTGCATTTCCCTCCCCAAACCCTGTCTTCCTAGATTCCATGGACATACCCGAGGAAACCCAGCCCTGCAGACAAACTGCATGCTTGTCTGAGGGCGTCTAGTTCCTCAGCCAGCCAGGTGAGGCTGGGCTCTGCCCCAGATTGGAGAGGGGTCTAGTTCTACAGGGAGGGAGAGAGGGAGGGAGGGAGGGAGGGAGGGACCCACTCCCTTTCTCTCCTTGCTGAATAGCCCTAATCTCCTCATCTAGCATCTACTGCAACATCTTTTCTTGTTGCTGGCCGGAGCCTACCTTATATTCTTGCTTGAAAGGATCCCCAAGCTCACCACAGCACAAATCATGCATAATTCAGTGCACACCCTACCTTCCTCCATGTCTAGCTTCTGTCCCTACTATCTGACCAGAGTTCTTCTCTTCTCTAGCCTCACAGTGTTCAAGACCAACAGAAATCATGCAAAGAAAAATCAATGTACTTTCTATCCATTCATAAGTGTATTCATGGATGGACCCATCCATCCACCTACCCATCCATCTATGTATGGGTATATCCACCTATCCACCCGCCAATTCATCAATGCACTGATACATCTATCCATTCATCTATGCATTGATATAGCCATCCATCCACCCACCCAGTCATCAATGCATTGATATATCCATCCATTCATCCATCCATCCACCTACCCATTCTTCAATGCACTGATACATCAATCTATCTGTCCACCCACCCATTCACCCATCTATGCACTGATATATCCATCCATCCATCCATCCATCCACCCACCCACCCACCCATTCATCAATGCACTGATATATCCATCCATCCATCCATCCATTTATCCATCCATCCATCCATCCACCCACCCATTCATCAATGCATTAATCCATCCATTCATACCTCCACCACCCACCTATGCACGCACGCGTGCACACACACACACACACTCATTTGTGCATTAACACACCTATCCATCTACCCTTAAAAAGCAGCATGAGAAGAAAATGGAACTCTGGGACACCCGAGACAGCCCCGCTAAGCACAGAAATCCTATCTAATGATCTTGACATTCTGCCTGAATCCCCAATGGATATGGAACTCACTACCCCTCCTTCCCATCACTAGACACTCCCTTCTACTCAGAAAATGGGCTCAATGGCTGCTTCCCTATGCCTTCCAAACAGTAGTCCCTGTTCTGTCCCTGTGTCAAAATGAACAACACCCCCTGCCATCCCATGACTTCCTTCAGGAGACACATAACACATGGCCCTCCAAGTCTTCCCAAAAGAATTCAGAAGTCCCTGTTGTATCGTCATATCTGGGTTCCTGCATAGGAGGAAAACAGATTCAAATTTGAAGTAGAACATAGGAAAATGGAACACCGCTACTGCAGTAGTTATTGGAGCTATGAGGCCAACAAATATATTTTGTTTCAATATTTCTATAAGTAATACTTTAATACTAGCTTTCTTTTTATTAAAATATTTTATTATTTTTATTCATGCATATGAGCATATTGCCTGCATGTATGTAAGTGGATCCATGTTGTGCAATGCTGTGGAGGTCAGAAGAGGGCATCAGATTCCTTGAAACTGGAGTTATGATGGTTGTTAGCCACCATGTGGGTGCTGGGAATTGAACTTAGGTCCTCTGCAAGAGCAACCAGTGCTCTTGACTGCTGAGCCATCTCTCCAGCCCCAACACCAGTTTCCTTTAAAAGCAATATGATACTACTCATCTTCCTGGCTTAAAAAAAGATACACGGTTCATAGTTCATACCTACTGTACCTATTAAATAAGCAAAGATAGAAAAAGCATGATACTTCCCAGCAGGGGACTCTGAGCTCTCATGTTGCCATGGCACTGAAAATTCACATAACACTCTCAGAAAGCTATCTGGCAGCCTGTTGTTCAAGAGTCATAAAACTCCCATATTTTCTGATCCAAAAATCAGAGTTTTGAGAGTTTATCCTAGGAAACTAGCTTTCAAAGAAGAGGAGGGGGCCAGCAAGATGGCTCAATGGGTAAGGACACTTGCCACCAAGCCTGCCACCTGACCTCCACCCATGCACTGTAGCACACGTAGGTATGAGTATACACACACACCAAATGTAAAAAAATTTTTTTTTAATTTAAACAAGTGGAGAGTCTAGGGGTATGGCTCAGATCACTTGCCTAACAGATCACAAGAACCTGGGCTCAATTTCTAGAGCATCAAAATGAATAAAAATCTAGAAAGATGAAGGAATAAAAAGACATGCATTAATATATTCACTGGACTGTTATAACAGTCAGCAGCAGGGTACTGGCTAAGTCAAGTATGATTTCATCCTCTTGGAAGCATTCATGCATCCATAATCAATTAAAGTCCTGAAAACTAGTCTGTAACTCAATGGACTCCCCAAGAGATGTGGGTGGGGAGAAGCCCCAACTAGAAATGTGCACACAGACAGACCACAAGGCAGCACAGAACTCGGGGTTGATCTGATGGGGAGGTGGAGTCAGGGTGCCTACACAGTTTTCCTCTCTGTCAGTATTATACAAAAAGTAAAATGAGAAGACTGATCCTACGTTACTGGGATTCTTCCTTTGGGAACAAAAGTGAACGAGAGGGTCTGCAGAGCCAGGTGTGGAAACTGTCCCTGTCCCCAGTGCACAGGCTGTGCTTCTGAAATGGTCCTGTATGCTCTGTGGAGAGTTGTGGTGCTGTGGGGTCCCCAAAAGCTAACTGAGACAAAACAGCCAATCTAGTACCTGGAGCAGCATGGGAAAATTTTAGAGCAAATGTATCAACTATTGTATTTATCCATAGGAAGGACCATAGCACCTCATTAATGTAGATTTTCTTAAGAGATTCTTGGCTTGCAAGGGATGTGAAGCGAGGGAGGGATGAAAGGTACAGTGGTCAGATTATCCCACTAGCATGCATCCCTCTGCCCTGTGAGAGTCCTTGGAAGTCAAAGGACCATGCATTCTACAGGTCTTTGCATCCATATTTCCTGGTTCCACAGGCAGGGATCTATGGAAGGTAGAGTAGGACACTTGTTGGGCAGGAAAGTGCATGACTTTGCACATGCAGGACCTAGGCACGAGGATAGGAAGAGGGTAGTGGCCTCAGTCAGAACATGCAACCATCTCAAAGCAGGTAGAAAACACTGGCATTCCAGCTCTGAAAATACCCAAGGTGATCGTGGCATAAATGACTCCTTCAGGCAACTGTGCCCATCGGGGAACTTCAGTAGGGAGATATCTGCCATAAAGACCTGCATGACATCCAAAAGCAGACAAAGGGAGGGGGGAGGGAGAGAAAGGATGAGAGAGAGAGGGAGAGAGAAAGAGAGATGACGAAGAGAGAGACACAGTCAAGTGGAGACTCAGATGTGTCATGTGGCTGCTTATCATCAAAGGCTAATGCTGTGGGCTTGTTAGAAGAGGCCACAGATGTCATTTCCAGACTCCATTCACATCTAGAGGTCACCACTATTTGTCACCAGTGGAATGTGGACAGAGTGACATGTGTCACTTCTGGCCTGGTGCTTTTATGGAGTAATCTGCTCTTTCTTTACAGAGGATTCTCTGGCCCCAGCGAGTGGCTGAACCAAACATTCATGGAGCATGGGTACCTAACCTATACAGGACCAGAGATGCCAATACTAGACTGCTCTGTAAATGAAATGGGTTTCATGTGTTACTATAAACCAACCATAAGGAGTTATATGTCACAGTAGCTGTTATTCCCCCAACCTGATGCATCAGAATGAAGACCCTGATATCTCGGGCAAGCAGAGTCCCCAGTGTCTCAAGCACAGGTTCCCAGGGCACTCAGTTCACATTTGCTCAGGCAGAGGACCCTGGCTCAGTGGAGCAGCATGGGGACATTGGTGATAAAGCGTGACAGGAGTCCAAGCAGCTGGCCTTGTGAAAGATATCAGCAAAATCAGTCAACCAACCAGCTAGAACAAGTGCTTTAACTCCTTCCTGCTGTGACCTGCAAGTCACAGTGCTCAAGCAGGTCTGGGAACAGCAGGAAGAAAGTGAGGACAGGCTAGCTTGCCATGCAGGTGAAGTCCTCTATCATAAGCATGGTCACCTCCCCAAGTTGTCCCCAGATCTCATCATGGCAGGAGAGATAGGCAGTCTTCCCACCACCTGCTTTCCTGGTCCACCCCACCTGGTGAGTTCAAACTATCCTGGTGAGAATCCCCAGATCTGGTGAGCAGCAGGGATACACTGGAGAGAGGCATCACCAAGAGGCCAGGTCTTTCTAACCAGTTGTTTGCGTGTAGAAGTGAAGTGCCTGCCCCCTGCACAGGCCCCCATGTGTCTGGGAGGCAGGTCCTGGCTAGCAGGGGCTACACCCAAGGCAGAAGCTGAGCTAAGACTATGTGGAGGTGCTTAGCAGGTGAGTCATTGTTTCTCCCTTTAGGATGTGCCCAGACAGCAGCACCGCACCCTTGGCTTGGGTCTGAAATCACAGCCTAGCTGTGACTTGCCAGCACCTCATTCGCTCAGTGGGCTGAGGTGAAGGGCGTCTGGCCCACTACGCCAACCACTTAGAATATCCATATCCTCAGTCCCAACAGGCCCTCACCTCCCACACAGTTCCTGGGACTGGAGGCCAAAGATAAGTGAGAAGCAAGAGAAGAGTCTGATGCAGGTTTAAGTTCTGGGTCCTGATCTCATCCCTAGCCCTGTTTATATGATACATACAATGCCCTGCTTTAGCCACCTTCATTCCCACCACCAGAGACCCACTCTCTTCAATACTTGTAAAGTACTGTATGACTGCAAAGCCTTTTCACTTACAAAGAAAGGAGTGAGAAGTAAGGAGATGTTGATTTGTATGTTGACTGTTCTCAAAGGCCCATGTGTCTCCATGTTGGGCTTGGTCCCCAATGTGGTGTTATTGGGAGACACCCTGGACCATTAAGAGAAGGGGTCTTGGAGCTGGAGAGATGGCTCAGTGTTTAAGAGTACTGACTGCTCTTGCAGAGGACCCAAGTGTGATTCCCAGCACCCACATAGCAGCTAACAACCATCTGTAACTCCAGTTTCAGGGGATCTGACACCTTCTTCTGAACTCTGAGAGCATTGCACAGATGGGTGAACTTTCATACATTCAGGCATAATTCTCATACACATAAAATAAAAATAAATAAATTTTAAAGAAGAATAGGGACCTTGTGGGAGGTCCTAAGTATTGGGGTACCCTCAAAGGGGATCACGGGACCCTATCTCTATCTCCTGCTCTTTTGCTTCTTGGCTTTGAAGTGAGCAATTTGCCACATCATACATTCCCCAGCATTGCCATGTGACAGGTCCAAAAGAAGCCCAGAGCAATTGGCCTGCCCAGTCTTGAACTAGAGCCTGCAAAAGTGTGAGCCCATATGAACCTTTTCTCTTTATAAGTTAAGTATCTCAGGTATTTCATGATAGTGACAAAGAGCCAATTTCTACAGACCAAGGATACTGGCCAAGAAGAGAAGGGTTCTAGCATCCAGCCCAGCCTGCACAGCCCATTCACAAAGTGTCCAGTACCTAAGTTAGGCCAGTCATGAAGTAACCAGCAAAGGCTTGCTGTTTTATTCAGGGAAGAAACCAAAGTCCTTACCATGGCCTGCAACCCCTTCTGTATCTTTCTCCATCACTCTCCCTGGACTTACCTGGTCTTGCCACACTTGTCTCTTTCTCAAACACACCAAAAACTTCCCAGACCCCAAACATTTGCATATACTGTGATGATAATAATTTCTCTGCCTATAAATTTCTTTTTTTTTCTCATCTGTTCCCCACAGCATTCAGAAATCTGCCCAAGATCACAGCATTGGTGTTAGGAAATAACTACTCTCCTGCAGCAAGCTAGATCCTGTTCTGTTTTCTGTCCTATCACATATCACCCAACACAATCTAGGGATATTTGTGGCCTTTCTTCTCTCCACTGAATGTGAGTGCTCTTGCCCTGACACCTGGAGGGAGCGAGGTAAGTAAGGGCCTATGAACACTGATGCTGAGCTCAGATTCAGCCTGGCCTCCACATCCACTGCTGCCCAGGGCCCCGGACCCCTTGCTAACACATCTCTCCTGCACCATTTCTCTGCTCTCAGTGCAGCAATAGCTAGGTAGGAGCCCAGAACCCATCAGACACAGAAATCTGTTCCCTGTGGACATCCTCAGCCCCTCCTCTCAGGGAGCCTAGGTCTGGACATCACACATAGACCAAAGGCTGAACGCTCTGTAGCCAGGTCTCAAGTGCAGCCGTTCTCTGGTAATGTTGCCCTATCTACCCTCTGCCTACCAGCCCATGGTGAGCACATCTGTCACCACCTGACAAGTTAGCACCACCTGTGGATTAGAGCAGTTAGCCCCGCTCCAGGCCCCAGCCCCTCAGACATACCATTGATGGATGTGTCATATGGCTCTGCCTCTTCATAGTAACCCTCAGGAGACTCAGTCTTTGGAACAGTGAGCTGCTTCCGCTCTGGAATCTGTGGCACAATCAGAGAAAAGCCAATAGCTTCAGATGGGGCATGCTGGGAGCACTGGAATGAACCTTTCATGTGGGAAGAGGTAAAAGGAGAAGGATGCCTGACAGGACTCTCAGCAACTTGGGGAAAAGAGCTTGTCAGGAATCTCAGCTTTGGTGATAGGACAGCTTCCAAGTCCTGCTTCCCTTCTAAGTAAGAATCATAACAGGACTATTTTCAGGGTGCATGAGTTCAAATGTGGGCGACTTGGGCGAGAGAGATGGCTTCATGGTTAAGAACTCTTGTTGTACATCATACATACTGGAGTTTTTCCTGGAACTCACATAACAAGCCAGGCATCCAGCAAAAACCAGTAACTCCAGCTCCAAGTGATCTGACATCCTCTTCTGGTCTCCCTGTGACTACAGGTACATACATATGTGCATACACTCATGTAGGCACACAATAACACACATATATACACATGAATCTTTTATTTTAATGTGAGAGACTCTTTCCATAGGGCCTGGTACCATGAAACACAAGGAAATAACTATCATTGCTGAGGGGTCTCCACAGCCCAGGGATCTGAAGGTTGTGTTGGGATGGCAGTGGATGTAATGGGAGCCATCCCTGCACTGACAGGCTGCTAGCTGAGGTACCAGCTGGCAGATGTGCCTGCTAAGATGTGAAAGGCCTATTGGGTCTGCTCCTTCCTGAGGGCCAGGCCTTGTACTCAGTAAGCACACATTTGGGAGCTGCTTATGGCTGGCCTCTTGCTTGTTGCCAGTGAGTCTTTGCTCTAAGTCATCCCTGTTATGTGCTCAGCCAGTAATCTGCAAAAGGGGAACCCGTAAGACCAGCTGCTTCCCGGGATCTGAGGGGAAGAGTCCTTTCCTCTAGCGGTGGTGGTGAGGTCTCCCCAGACATATCCTGAATTGGCTAGGTCTACAGCTCCAGCCTCCTAGAGCCCCACTTAGGAATCCTGTTCCTGTAAAGAGGTGGGTCCCATCCAGAGGGACACTCCAAGAATCTAAAATGTGGTTCTAGATCAGTCTTGTTAAAACTGGACAAAGGGGAGAAGAAGTCCTTTTGCTACAGGGTTATTACCCTGTCATCACAGGGTCTTGCCATCTTGCTAAAGAGGAGGAAGTCTTAGTTCCTGCTCTCTAGGCTGCCGGGGGGTGGAGGGGGCAGTATCAGAAGATAGCCCTGTAATTCTAGACACAAGGACTTATCAACAGAGGTCAAAGGAAAGAGATCCTAATGTCCAGGCCTAAGGGGCACTGTGTTAAGTACCAGTATCATTAAGATGTAAAGACTGTAACATTAAATAGAGATGCAGAAGAGAAGTGACTTCAATGCCAAAATAACTGCTAGAGGAAGGGACAAGGAGGAAAGTTACCCTGATCTGCAGTATCTACGAAGACCCACATTTTTGCTGTAAAAGGTGAACTAGTAAACATTTTAGGGATCTGTGGACCACCTGAGGTCTCTTTTCTCAGTTACTTAACCCAGCACTGCAAAAGCATCCACAGATGGTACATACTGAGGAAGTGTGGCTGGTGCAGGAAAACTACACTGATTAAAGCTGGTGGCTGATGGGAAGATTCAAGAGCTCTCCCATACCAGCCCCTGAGATAAGACATAAGATCTGAAGATGAAAGGCGGCCAGATGACCCGAGGCATCCTTGCAGCTCTAAGCAAACTTCCCTAGAGAACATGTACTATGGAAAGCTCTTGGGTCAGAGTGGGTGGGAGACCTCTTCCTACACTGACCATGGCAATGCCTGTTTGGGGTGTCAGCTGCTTCCCCACAAGGCAGCTCCCTTGAGAACAGCACTAATGTCATGGTCAGGCCTCGAAATGGGAACAGGGTGGAGATGTTGTGCTTACCATGAGGGTAGTCAATGGCCAGCAAACATCTGTTTCTCCTGTAGTGACCACAGCACCTGGCTGTGCAGACTGTGGCCTGGAAAGGCCTCAGCTATCTGAGTCACTGTCCACACCCACGAGTTTGCTCCAGACCCCTGGCTGCCCTTCACTGCTGGATGTGCCTGCTCTCTTCTGAATCTGTGGGGGTGGGGGCTGAAGTAGGACCCCATCACTACAGATGAGTCAGAGCTTGAAGCGGACGAGCATCCTGAGCTTGGAATAGAGGCGACTATCCTGGTCCATTCAGAGGCACTGTGGGCCTAACACTTGGTTGAAGGTTCTCCCATGACTTTGGAATCAAGAGAGGGAGAAAGGGGTTCTCTGAGGAAGGGAGGCTACAGGGTCACTCCAGGCTCAGGCCCTGGGGAGGAGAGGCCCGGCCTCAGAGGCTGCTGCTGTGGTGGCTCTGTATCGCCTCCCTCTGGCTCCACCTGACCCAACTCCTCTGAGAACTTTGGATTAAGAGTTATGGCTCCTTCAACTTGAGCAGGATGACCTGAGGGAGTACAATCTTGGGCGCATGTGTGGACGGGAAAGGGAGGGCTCTGATGAAGATCACCCCTTCCTAACACCACATCTGGAAGCACTAGGGGATGGAGGGGTAGTGGGTACCTCGGTCACTCCATATTTTTCTAGCAAAGCAAATCCACCCAGAGGAGGGAGGTGGCTTGCACTGTAAAGTCAGCTGGTGCTGCTGGAACTCTCCCCAGGCCTGGACTCTGTCCACCGGACAATTACCACACCTCAGAAAGGCCCCTGAGACTGAGCTATTCCTAGGTGGTGACATTTTTTCCAACTCTAGAACTAGCTTTCTCTTAAATGTGGCTCTTTCCACACTGAGCAGTCCCATCGGATACCACAGAAAATCTCTCTAGAGGAGATCATGTCCCCTGTCTTCTCCTCACCCCTCAGCTCATGCAGAGGCCCTTTCAAGCTTTTATACAAGGGACTAACAAAGGGGCAGCAAAAATCTGACAGGATCCCAGGGGTTGCCAGGTTCACTGTGACCTGATTCATTTAGAACTGAGACCAAGCTCCAGGTCCTGGACCTCTCAGTCTACACTGTGTTTGTAGAACAGATTTTAAAAACACTCAGCACTCAGTGCCAGAGGGACTCTTCCTGGTGAACACATCTCACCAGGTGTTGACCCAGGAGCACATCTAGCCTAACAGGTGACATTTCTGCTCAGTGACACCATAGTGAACAGTGCCTGGGATGCCTCAGAAAATATCAGAGAACCACAGCTTCTCTCCTCTAGAGACCCCAGCAGCTAGATGGGAGGGCTGTAGGCAGCTGCCTCCTATGTGCTCAAAGGTACTAGGGTCAGAAGCAAGAGAGGAGGCAGCTGGAAGAAGCACTGTGCTACAGAGCCAGCAAGAAGCCCGTTTTCAGGTTCTGCCTTCCTGACCCCCAGTTGAGGGGCCTTGACCAGGATTCTCAACTCATAAAGAGCGGTGACAAAATCGCCTTTCCTTTGATGGGTGGTGGGGGATCAGATTTGCAGGGAGTGGGGTGGAAGTTCAGGAGGCAGTGACCAGCATCATAGCATCCTGAGGACACCCAGAGATGAAGGATCAGCCCACCAATAATCATACTGTCAGAGAAGAGTCCTAACAGCTGTCACTCAGATCAAGGAACCTCAAGCACAGGACACTGGAACAACTCCTATACCCCATACTGGAGTCTGTATCCCAGCTTGAGTAACCCTGATGTCCTTGAAGATCCTCAAGGTCATTCTGGGGCTGGGAGTCCTCTTGGTGACATGAACCCACAGATTAGATGATGGTCACTTTCCCAAAGTTCAGGGACCTTGGAATACTAATCCAAGGCCCCTGCTTCCTGTATAACCTCCCATCTGTGGTCTGGTAATTTTTCTAGGAAAACTCCTCTTTCTGTGGAGAAGAATCTGGGTTCAAATCCTGATACTGCCACTTCCTGGCTATAAGACAATGTGCTTTCTCTCATATAAAATGTAAATACTCTGTAATAGGGTCTTACCTTTAAGTTCTGGGAGGCAATCAAGGGCTGTGGCTTATAATATTTTGGGAGTCTCTTGGACTACTCTGACCAACAATGCAAAGGGCGGTTTCTCTTGCCTGCCACTGTCATTTTTATTACATAGCCTTCAGCTATATAAATGCATATAAATATTGTATGCATATTTTTCAGTAGACTTAGGAAATAATATATTTCCCTTTGGTTTTTCACACTAAATATTATTTATCACCCTTTTCCCCTGCATAGCCCTCCCTACTCCCTCCACAGTTACAGAACCCCCCATTTTCCCCATTTCCTTCTTGAAAATGTTTCCTATTATTCCCCTCTCTTGAGCTCCTTCCCTGTCCCCCCATGATTCCTTTCTGTTTTCCTGGTTCCTGTGATTTTGAGCTAGGATCCACATAAGAGAACACGTTGTCTCTTGTTTTTCTGAGTCTGGGTTACCTAACTCAGTTGAACAATTTCTAGTTCCTTCCATTTACCTGCAAATTTCATGATTTCATTTTTTTTTACAGCTGAATAGAACTCCATTGTGTAAATGGATCACATTTTTCATTATCCATTCATCAGCTGAAGGACATTTAGGTTCCTACTGCTGAAGGCATGACATACTTCAGACACAGAACTTGGGACAACTGAGGGACGTCTTCCTCCCTGAAGACCAGCTCTCATAGTATCAGAAGGTACTATCCAAGCTTCCAAGGGAGAAAAGCAATCAGTGGTCCAACCCACCTGTCAAGCCTATGAACCAAACAATGACTGGCCCTGCAAGCTATCTCCATTAGTGCAATAGTGGAATTTTTATCTTGGAGGTAATCAACAGCTATCTAATTGAACTCAAGGCCTACTCCATAGAAGGGAATCCATGCATGTACTATAAACATAGCCAACTACACCTGGTTGGAGAAGTCATAGACTCTAGGGAAGAACTTACTAATGTAATTTCTTACTACATTCTAATGCATGTCCTTATATTTATTCACAGACAAATGTAGCTCTCACTGCTCAATAAAGAAGCTTCTTCTCGCACTAGATGGAGACTATTAGAGTTCCACAACTGGTCAAATGCAGAGAATAAGTGACTGTGAGGTGCCCAGCCCTACGTGATATATCTGCAACACAACCTCTACACGAAAGGCTCAGAGAACATCATAGAAGAGGGGGTGAAAAGATTTTAAGAGCCAGAGAATCAAGACACCTGCTGCTAGTTAATGCATTCTAGACATGCTAAAGAACCTGCACCAATGAATCTCCCAAGTATGGTAGTCTAACAAGATCTGTATAGTGACAAAACCAGTTGAAATGCCAAGTTGGATGGGGAAAATTTCATGGGGGTTCCACCTCAGGATGAAGAGCTACAGGTAATCAGGTAATATCAATGGATGCTGAGGGGGAAAAATCAGAGGCTATCTAGTCTCAAGTAGGTAGTTCTAAACACAGATACATATGAGCATCACTAATACACACACACACACACACACAGTATGTACATATATGTAACAATAATAAAAAAAGAGGACAAAGAATTATGAGGGAGGGGGGAAATGGGAAGAGTTGGAGGGTGACTGGATGTGCTGGATAGCTTTAGTGTCAACTTGACACACCTGGGTTGAGGGAGCCTCAATCGGGGAATTGCCTCTATTGGACTGGCCTGTGGCCATGTCTGAAGGGCATCTTCTTGATGAGTGATGTGGGAGGGCCCAGCTCACTGTGGGTGGTGCCACCCCTGGGCAGGTGGGCCTGTGTTGCATAAGAAAGCAGGCTGAGCAGGAGCTGAGGGAGCAAGCCTATAAGCAGCGTTCCTCCATGGCCTGTGCTCCAGCTCCTGCCTCCGGGTTCCTGCCCTGAGTTCCTACCTTGGGCTCCCTGATGAACTGCGTGCAACCTGGGAGATGTAAGACAAATAAACCATTTCCTCCCCAAGTTGGTACTGGTCAGAGTGTTTTGTCACAGCAATGAAGAACAAACTAAGACACTGGAGGTGGAAATTATTCAAATACAATATTCATATATGAGAATCTCAAAAAATAATTTTAAACATGTAACCACTCTGACTCATCTCCCTGAATGCTGACTTAATGGACCATATACAGTGCTGTGCAACTTATAGTCTTAATCCAGTGACTAGCACCATCTTGTTGGACAGATGCCAACATCACTGCCACTTAAACACCAAGGATCAAAGGGCTGGAGACTTTAAATAACTTTCTTATGGTCAAAGACCTAGTACTGGCCAACGTGAGAGCTGAACACAGGTCTTTATGATTCTATACTTTTACTTATCACCTATCCACTCATCCATACAAATATCTATCCACTCATCCACCTACCCATCACTCAACTATCCATCCATCCATCTATCCATCTACCTACCCATCTATCCACCCACCCATCCACCCACCCACCTACCACCAACTCAGCTACCCATCCACCTACCCACCCATCCACCCACCCACCTACTACCAACTCACCCACCTATCCACCTATCATCTATGCATCTACTCATTCACTCATCTCAATGAGCAACTATTTGTGTATGGCCTGGACAGTACAGACAATAAGCATGAAATAGTAGATGGAAGGCACAGCCCTCATCCTGGGAATCTTATATCTGGTGGACAAGATAATAAAAAGACGGTGTCAATAGTGGCATTATAACTGAGGCAAAGCAGGAGTGCAGTAGCTCCCTTAGCCAGGTCAGGAATGTCTACAGGCTTCTGAGAGCTGCAGAGGAGGCAGTCACTGACAAGTCAGTGGCCCAGAAAGCACAAAGTCCCGGAGGCAGAACCAACCCCAGCAGCACAACCCAGGGGCAGAAGGGCAGTGGGTAAGGAGCCACTGAGGAGGAGCCACGAAGAGGCTGCATACACCACTGCTGGGCTGGATGGGGCAGCCTGGGGACTGTGTCGGGAACAAGAAGTTTGTTTCCAAGCTGACCAAGAACTACTGGTGGTTAAAAAGTACTAGGTGCAGTGTGATACAAATTCCCTTTACTGTTATGTTTGTTTCTAAAAGATGATTTATAATATTTTATTTTACTCAGGTGTGTCTGTGTGTACATGCTCCCGTGTGTGTTCAGGTGCCCTAGAGCTGAAGTTACAGATATTTGTGAGCCGCCCAATGTGGGTGCTAGGATCTAAATTCTGGTCCTCTGATACAGTAGTAAGTGCACTTAACCACTAAGCCATCTCTCCAGCCCCTGGTTGTTTCTGAGGCAAGGTCTCATGTTTAGCCCATGCTGGCTAGAACTCACTGTGTAGCCTAGGCTAGTCTTGAGCTCATGATGATCCTCCTGCTTTGGCTTTCTGAATGCTGGAATTACAAGCATGAGCCACCACGCCTGGCTAAGAATTACATTCTTGAAAAGTCAAGAGTGACCAAAGCTGGTGACCAGAACTGCATATGGCCGTGCAGTGTTAGACACTTGGTAACACCGGATAAAGGCCTATGGCAAAACCTCCCCATGCCTATCACCCTATACACCAGGAATCTCTTCCTGTCCAGGTTTCCTAGGCTCCGTCCTCCTCACCCCCGTGCCCTGCGTACAGTGGGTGCGTGGAAAGTGTCAGAAGCTTGAAGGGCCAACACCCATGAGAGCAAGTGCAATTTCCCAGAAACACGGAGGTGAAGCAGGGGCCCTGGACCAACACTCACAGTCTTGGGAGGCGGGAGGTCTGGAAGGCTCTTCTGAGGGGCTGAAGAATGCTGGCTGGGTTCCCCATTTGCCAGTGGACCCTGCTCCTCGGGCACTGTGGGCAGCAAGAGGAGAAGGCTTTGGTGAGGGGTGGCAAGGTCTCATTACCCAGGAATGTCTGGTTACTTGTCCTGTCCCTGTCCTGTGAATTCTATTTGAGCAGATGTTAATTACCCAGGCAGGCGATCTGTGGAGCCAAAGTTGTTTTTTGTTTTTTTTTTATTTTTTTTCCTCCTCCAAGAATAGGGCACAGCAAAGTCCAGCCCTTGGCAGATTCCTTGTAAGTAACAAACTTGGGGTTTCTGGAAGGCTCTACACTCTTCCTCTACCTGCCCTATGTCAAAAATGGCCCAGCCACAGAGCTTCAGCGAATAGGGCAGCTGCTTGGTGGTCACTATCTTGAGCTGCACACAGCACAGACCTGGTGATTATGGCTCTTTCCTTCCATCATTTACCCAGAAGGCAAGTGACACTGGACAGAGTGGCCACTGGCACTTGAATGAGTTTCTCAGTCCCTGATTTAGGATTGGGTCGGGGAGCAGTAGAAGGTATGGACATCACACTGATGAAATTGGCCACCAACCCTCTTAAGGAAAGGTACCCAAGGCTCTTCTAAGTCATTCTATTTCTAGCCTAGCCAAACAGCTCAGGTGAGTCTCACCTCAGGCTCTGGTAGCTGATGTCTCAAAGTCAATCTTTTATCAGGACATGGTTGAGTCTTTGGGGGACTCTCTTCCCACCTGTCTCTAAGTCCTTCTGTTTGGGAATTGAGAGAAAAGTTTCTTATGTCTCCTCTTTGGAAGAGTTCTGCAATCTTCTGGGTCAGTTGTACCCCAGAGGTTCAAAGAGAAGGTCTCTAGGCATAAGACTAAGGTGTTATAAGTCCTTCCAAAAGAGAACCTGTGCTGCCTGGGAATGCCCTGTGAGCTTCATCTTTTAATATGACTACAGTAGCTGATACCATTTCTCCTCCCTCCTCCCAAGCAGACTTCCACCCAAAGACTCAGGGCTAGAACCGTGGGATCAGCATCATACACAGCTGCTCTCTTAGTGTCTGAATTATGACTTCCTGTTCCTGAAACAATGCTGGGAAAAGTCAAGAGATTTTAGGGACAGATTCCTCATCCAATGGGCAAAGAGGTACCGGCCCTGTTGAAACATCTAAAAATACATAAACCCAAAATACCATCAACCAAAATGTGGATTCTTAAAATAACCTTCTCCAGGCCTGTCTGTACACTGATGGGGAACTTTGTACCTCCTTCTCCATGAGTTAGGCAGCCCAGCAGCCTGTCAGCCCCATACCTTTGTCCAGAGATGCTGAGTTCTGTTCCCTGCTGACTGACACTTTGTTCATATAAATATATTCTTCATCAGAACCTGCAGAGGGGAGACAGGAGACACAACTTCATGTGACTTTGCTTTGCCTCTAGAGAGAGGCAGTGTTCCCCTAAGACATTTTCATTGGCTTAAGGTCCAGTACCAGCACTTGGGGTTCAAACTGAGTAAAAGTTTACCATAGAGAGAAGTGACAGACTTCCAGCTGGCTGCTGATTTTCTAACTCTGGGTGGGTGGGAGGAGAGGGGGAAGGGCAGGGTACAGAGGATAGTTCCAGCCATAGAAATGGTAAACTGACAGATATTCATCCCTTAGAGAGCTGTGGCACATTCCACCAAATAGCACTATCTCTCCGGATTTCATTGACATTGTAAAATACTTCCTATCATCATCCTAGCCTGAATCACTGTAACAGAATAAATCGGTCTAGGTATCTAGATAAGGTAAACCACACTGAGGACCTGGAAACTTAAGTCCCAAAGTCCAGGATGGAGGTGGGAGGGCAACATAGACTTGGGGAAGAAAGGCCAGCTGAATAGACAAATCATATGAACTCTGAGTCTAAAGAGGTGGGAAGGCAAACAGAAAGTTGGGGCCCTAGTCCCCTGCTCTAGCTACAATCTGCCCTGTAGTCTGTACCCTGCAGCAGCACAAACCATCCTCTCCTTTAAATTACTGGTATATAGGTCAGGACACCTTTCTGGTTGGTGTCTGCTGACCTCCTGCCACATGCCTGGTTCCTACCTCCCATGCACAGGTCCTCAGAAACTACTAAGGAAGCTCTCCATGGTTTCTCCTCTTCTGAGTCCTCCAGATGGATGGTCATTTGTGGCTCTTGATTTTCATTTCCTAACAACCTGTAGCTGGTAAATTCCTGGCTGGACAGTGTTCCTGAGACAAGAGAGCCAATACTAACCTTTGGCAAAAGAGCCAATTCACTATCAAGCTTTTCAGTAACTACAGGTTTCTGACATCAGCCAAAAGTCTGCAAAAAAGGCCCGAGAACCCAAAGGATCAGGAGGAGGCTGGATAGATTCTCAATCATTAGCCAACTCGCTAGCCAGAACCAGTTAGCAACATCACCCTCTGCCAAGGATATAGCTGATATGAAGGGGGCTATACAACTCAGGGGACAAGGGGGAAGCAGGAGATGGTGTTCCACCAAGCACTGCCATGACCAGCACAATTCTGGGCTGAACACCTGATCCCTGTACCCCTGAATGTAAAGCATTCAAGGAGGAATGCTGCCAGTTCTTACTGAACTCTGAGGTTTTTAAAAGTTACAAACTCAAATATTAGGGAATATGAGAAAGCAAAGTTAGCCAATAGCTAACAAAGATTAGGGGCAACTGGTTACTGCTGGGTGAGGAACAGCTGATCTTCCTAAAACAAGGGACTCTAGATAGGCTGAGGTCTCAGTGTATGGAATTACACTAGGGAATGGCTGGGGACACTGACAACACAGTGGGCCTTAACAGGGATGACAGAGTATATGGGCTGCAGTCAGGGGCTATGGGAGGGTGCCAGTGGGGACAGGGGATAAAGATGATTAAGAGTGTTTGAGATGTTCTGTATGAAATACACAAAAAAATCAATAAAAACAAATTATAAAAAGAGATGAGGGGCAAATAACTTGAAGGCTCAAAATAGAAAAATGGTAAAGTCATAGAACCTCAATATTCAGAATGGTATGCATGTTATAACCCTTCAGAAAATAAATGGATTGCTGAAGACTGTAAACGGACAATTATTTTGGAGTTGATTTTGGAGGACAATTTTACGTGATCATGTCTTTTATTTCAGCATCTCTACAGCCAGAACTCTATCTTACAGATAAACTCCAGCATAGAAACAGAATTTCACTGGAAGTTGTTCACTGTAATATTGCATAAGGTTTTTGGTTTTGTTTGAAAAGACTACAACTGGGAAATGTCTACCAGTAAGGGGTTGGGTGAATATTAGGGCTCATCCATCGGTATTACCCAGCTGTGAAGAATCACAAGCTCTATGCCTGTTGTTTGTAAGAGATCCACAATTTAGAGTTAAATTCAAAGATCAAGTTTCAGAACAAAAAAGAGAGAAATACACAATCTGCCAACAAGTAGAAATGTGTGTGTTCAGCAATTCTAAATATAGGAGTAATGAAACACAGAGGCAGACCACAAATACACCAATAAATCCAGATGACACTGATATGGGTCAGAAAATATCATTGACTAAGTTCACACTCCAGCCCAAAATAGTAAAAATAAGATACTGTTGTTGCTTTCTTAATTGTTAAGAATGTAAGCAGATACTTTCTACCCAAGATGATAATTTGTAAATTACAGAGAAAACTCACACCAGCCACCTCAGCAGGCCGCTTATACCTGCCTTGGGCTCTGCAGGCCTGCAGTTGACATGGTTTTGATTCACAGAGGGCTGCTAATCCAATACTACCGTGGGGCATGGAGGTATAGCTCAGTGGTAAAGCATTTGTCTAGCATAAAAGAGGCCCTAGGTTCAATCTCCAACACCAGAACAAAATTAGTACAAGATTATCCAGCTATGCTGCACGAGACTCTCAAGACCCTCAGCAATTATAAGAACACGGTGAATGTGGCCTTCAATCAAGGCTGCTGTGTAGTTCCCTATCTAGGGAGCAGCTGCCTTGGGTTACAGACACTTCTAGTGTTTAATCTTTCATTTTCAGAAGAGCATTGAGCTCCTTGTAGAAGAAAAGTCTTGCCAAGTCCTAACAGCTGAGTTTCGTTGATTTTAATGTCAGGTGTTTGTGACTAGAAGTGTTGTGTGGAAATAGTAAGAACCATCTGAGGGCATCAAATCCATCTGCCTCTCGGCAGGAGCAGCCACCATCCCTGTCAGGGAAGAGAAGTATCCACCTGCTCCAGCTGTCACAGTCCTGAATCAGCATCAGCAGTGTGATAGGTGCTGGGGTTTGGCCGAGAACCACAGAGATGTTGTCTCTGCCTTCACAAACCCAACAGTCTTGTGGGGGAGGAAGGCCCTACTTGGGTATTCATGCAGCAAGGAGAAATGTCAAGGATGAAGGCAACTGAAAAGACAAGCTCATAGACAGCATTGGACAAAGTATGTTGTTCCTAGGGGCTTTTCCTTATCTGCTGAGATTGACTCTTCTCATAGATCTGGGGCAGGGAAGGGAGGAGAGGCCGAGCCTCTTCACTACGGTCGGATGGACAAAGTGTTTGAAGTGCCTCCTGTGCAAGCAGCCACTGGAACATCCTATAGCCTTGAACAGGGGAGGTCGGGGACATGGTTCTTGCTGGCAAAGGCATGACATACCACAGGCAGCCAAGTTCCTGTTAAAATGGCCCTCAATCTGTGCTCTGCCACCAGCCAGACAAAAAGAGATAGTAGATAATTCTTGTTAGGTTGAAAAAAACAAAAGCCCAGAAAACCCATCTGAGTGACTCTGTTTGAAAAATATGAACACACACACACACACACACACACACACACACAGGACCACAAGCTATCCTGAAATGAGCAGAATGCCTCCCCTTCAAGGCCATGGCACACTAAGTTTAGGAGTTACACAAGTGAGGCAGGGTGGGAGACCAAGAGGAAAGATGGATGCTTTAATTTGGGAGTGGGCATCTTAGGATTCAATCTTGAGTGGCACAAGGTTTAATCCATTGTGACAGACAGGGGAGGGAGGAGAATACAATGGTTAGGTATACCTGCTCTGGCTCTGCTGCTCACAATCAGGGGCCTCTGGGCAAGTAACTTGCCAAGCCCTGGTTCCTTCATTGGTAAACACCATAACAACTCCCTCACAAATCTGGGACAAGGATTAAATGACATAATCCATGTCACTGAACACATTAAACACTGTCCCAGGCCACAGTAAGAACAGTCCATGTTGGTTTTCTGTAGCCTAAGCAATGCCAAGAGGACCAGAAGGCAAGGTCTCTGTTGGTATGTGGGGGTCACCCCTGAGAATTTCAAGTGGTGGTCACAGGCCTCAATGTGATTGTGCACATTTAACAGTAGTGTTGGGACTCGCTGAAGGTGGTTCACTTTGGCGACCCCTGATCAGCTGCAGAGGCCATGATTGGGGAGAGTCAGATTGAGAGTAGAGCAAAGGCTACCCTACAGGGAGCTATGCAGCTTACTAAACCAAACGAGTTCCAATACATAAGGAATTGCTGGTACACCGGCACCCAGAACTACAGGTCAGACAGATGACAGAGGGTGTTTTCCTAACAGTCTGTCTTTATAATTGAACGTTCTAAGCCAGAGCACATCTTTAAAGGTCTGGCGAGCCTGCTGTTTAAAGGGTTCCAGGGATGAATCCTCTGTAGAGTGACTCATCCTTCTCTAGCCTTCCCTCTTTGTAGTGTGAATACCCCCTCTGTGTTCCCATCAGGGTTTCTTTGATGTGCAGGCTAGCAGACGCTGCTACAAAGCCAGGAGGAGCCTGGGAACTGAGGAGTGACCTAGAGAGGGGCAAAGGCCTAAGGCATATAGACACATACACCTGCTCTACCACCCCTCTGCCTTTTAGGGAACAGAAATGCATTCTACAGGGAACAAAAAAGGGAAAGGAAGCCCTGAAAGGCAGCCTGGAAGATTCGAGCTGGATGCAGGGGGGCTTTGGGGGACTGTGACAGCTGGAGCAGTGGATACTTCCCTTCCCTGACAGGGATGGTGGCTGCTCCTGCTGAGACGCAGATGGGTTTGATGCCCTTGGATGGTTCTTATTGTTTCCACACAACACTTCTAGTCATAATCACCTGACATTAAAATCAATGAAACTCAGCTGTTAGGACTTCATAAGACCTTTCTTCTACAAAATTCTGAATTTGCAAGAAATGAACTCTTCTGTCCACAAGAAGAATTATATAGAATGTTCACACAGCCTTAAAGCTTTACAGTTCAAACATGTGAGCATCCCAAAGAGTCATGAACAAGTGAATAAACAGACTGTGGTGTGTTCACAGGATGGAACATTCTAGCGATAAACAAACTACAGACACACCCAACAGCTTGCAAGAGTCTCCAAAGAAAGTCACAGTATTCAGTATGATGTCATTTACCCAAAGATACAGAATAAGTACCATTCTACTTTGAGAAAAATTAGAGTAATGGCTGCCTTGGGAAGGGAATTAGAGGAAATGGAGCAAGATCGAATTTAAAGGGAAAAATTTGTGTGTGCACATGCACATATGTCCACATGCGTGTGGAGGCCTCAACGCAGGTGTTGGTTTTCAATTGCTCTTCACCTTAGTTGTTACTCTCTTCTTTGTGTGTGTGTGTGTGTGCGTGTGTGTGTGTGTGTGTGTGTGTGTAGGGGGGGGTTGGTTTTCAATTGCTCTTCACCTTAGTTGTTGTTACTCTCTTCTTTGTGTGTGCGTGTGTGTGTGTGTGTGTGTGTGTGTGTTTGGGGGGGTTGTACATGTGTGCACATGTTTATGTGAAGGCATGCTCACCTGTGTGGGTGCATGTGGGAGCCAGAGGTTGACACTGGCTGTTTTCTTCAGTTGCTTCTCCACATTATTATTATTTGAGACACAATCTCTTCACTGAATCTGGGGCTCACCATTTCGGCTAGACTAGCTGGCTAGCACCTGGGATCCTCCTGTATCCTCTTCCTCTCCTCCCAACTCCCTCCCCTACAATGGGGTTACAGATGCACATTGCCATGCCCAGCTTTTTATGTGGGTGCTAGGACTCTAAACTCGGGTCCTCATGCTTACACAGTAAGTGTTCTACTCACTGAACCATAACTCCAGCCCTTCCACTTTATTTTTGGAGACAGCATTTTTCACTGAGCTCACTGATTCAGCTTGATTGGCTGGCCAGTACCTGGTGGAGATCTGCCTGCCTCTGCCTCCCTGCACTGGGATAACAATGGGCACACACTGCAGTACCTAGACTCCTGGGTGGTAGAGATCGAACTCGGGGCTTCATGCTTGTGTGGCAAGAATTTACCAACTGAGCCATCTCCTTAGCCCACAAGATAGAATTTTCTGGATGACATGAAATTATTTTCAAATAGTTGGTACCCTGGTGCATATAATTATCAAAATTTACTGAATTGCATACTTAATTCTGTATGCTTTATTATATGTAACTTGACCACAATAAAAAGAAAGGAAAAATTGTGAACTCAGCATTCTGTGATTTACAGTCTTAAAGCTGTATTTTCTTCCTCTCCCCTTGAACTAGCCTCCATGATCTCAGTTTCCTCCTGCGTAGGAACAGCACCACCCTTGTAGGGATATCTTAAAGATGAACCAAGTTCATAAAGATGCAGTCTAACTGGACAGTGCCCAAGGAAGCCTTATGTATTCTTAATAGTTTATTATTTCTTCTTGGCTTTGAAGCAGTAGGGAAGGGGCTTTGAAAATACTTCAAGTAAAACCTCACTCCTAGGCTGCCCTGTTGAGTATTCAGAGATTTCTGGGGTTCCCCATGCACCACTGTTGTGGGCTGAACTATGCCCCCAATTTATATATTCAATCCTACCTGAGGACCTCAGAATATGACTATATTTGAAGATGGGGCCTTTAAAGAGGTCATTAGGATAGACCCTGGTCCTATATGACTGGTGTACTTATACAAAGAGGTGATTGGGGCACAGACACACACAGAGGGATGACCATTAGTGGACACAGGGAGATGACAGCCATTGGTAAGCCAAGGAGAGGGTCCTCAGAAAGAGCCAATTTCTTGATCCCACCCAGTCTGTGACATGGTGTTCTGACAATCTGGCCAAATGCTGCCATGTTTCTATGTCTGTGGGATGGCCAGTCCCCAGGTCCCAGGCCCACACTTACTGCTGCTCTTGGTGTACAGCCTCAGGAGCTCCACCAGGCCACTCTTCCTCACCACAGCTGCACTGCTCAGGTTCTCCTGATCCAGAACCTTGAGGAAGTCTTCCAGCTCTGTCAGCAGCTGCTCCAGGGCTAGAGACCAAAAACAGAAGCCTTTCAGCGACTGACTGCTTCTCTGAAGACCTGGCAGTACCCAACCAAGTCCCCTCTGGCCCCTGGAGGCAGGGTGGTGTGAGGCCTGGTGGAACCGACGGGTGTGGAGGGGCATTCTCAGTTTCAAAGTCACAATGGGAGAAAAAACGGGCCTTTGAGTTTGAGATGGACAACTTTGACAGAAGTCACGGGTCTACCATGTGCTAGAAGAGTGATGGTGGCTCAGCGGGCCCACCATTCTGAGGGTATCTCCTCCATCACCAACATCTGCCCTTACAGAGTTCTTGAGAATAACACTCAGTCTCCAAAGAGTTCTCCTGGCTGCTGAGCTCTGACCCTGAGCAGTGGTTATAAATCTCATCATAATCCTCTCTAGGTGACACAGGCCTTGCAACTTAACCTTCTCAGGTCATTTATATAAATACTTTTTAAAGTTCTTTCCATCTCTGAAATCCTATGACTTTGAGGCTTAGCTATATGGCTCTCTGAAACACAAACTTGCTCTTGGATGCCCATGGGTTCCCCAGATGGTCCTTCTCCAGTCTGAATAGCACTGCCTACCACATTTATCACCATATTCTATAGCCTGCCCCTCCCCTCCTTCTAGAACATTCTCACATTATAGCTTGTGTCCTTTCTGAGACCAGATCCTATATCCAGGTCTAGGTCTATTGCATTCCTCCTGGGGCACCCTCTCTGGGTCTTTAAGACAGTGAAGGCTCCTTTGAAAGATAATCTCATGCCTTAGCCTTGGCCCCCACAGAAGGCTAAGCTCTGGTCCTCCAAAATGTCTATGCTACTTCACACAGAAAGCAACTTCACAGATGTGACTGATGTAAGGAGATGATCCTGGGTTGTCCAGAGGAGCCCTAAGTCATCACAAGAGCCCTGATAAGAGGAAAGAGAGTCAGAGAGATAAGATGGGAGGAGGAGGCAGGAGTCAGAGGAGAAAAGGTACCTCAGTGTTGGCTCTGAGGCTTGAAGAAGAGACTACAAGTCAAGGAACGTAAGAGACCCTTGGAAGATGGAAATGGATCATCTTCTGGAATGCTCTGAGAGAGAGAGAGAGAGAGAGAGAGAGAGAGAGAGAGAGAGAGAGAGAGAGCTACAGATGCTTCAATTCTGATCTCCAGATTGCAGATTCATTAACTGCAAGCTAATGAATTTGTGTGACTGTATCACTGAGCCTGATAGTTGGTCATAGCAACAGGAGAATCACAGCTCTGACTGTGCCATACATATCAATAATGGACTCTGTACTTAGCTCATATTTCCAGGGTACCACACAATGTCCGATAAGCACAGTACTAACTAAATAAATGAACGGAAGTAAAGGAAACCCATTCCCTTACTGTGTACACAAAAGCATTCCATGGTCACTCAAGAAAAACTAATTCCTGCTCTGGTCAGAACTGGAGAAAAGCCTACTGAAAATCCAAGGATCTGGCATAGACCACTTCACTAAAACACTAAGCAGGGAGGCCTTTCCAAAGGAACTTGCCCTACTTTTCTATTTGCTTATGCATGCATGTATACATATATACGTACATGCATACACACTCACCCAGTACCAGGGCCTCACACATGCTAGACAAGCACTGTACCACTAAGCTATACTCCCACACTGCCTTTCTAATTTACCATCCTTCTCCCAGTTGGCCTGACTGAAGCCAACTTACAAAGTTCACTGCATGAACTAAAATTCTAAAGTTGTAGAATCTGACTCCTGCTTTCCTTGTGATCTGTCTTCTTGAGACCAGCTAGAGCTCTTTGTATCATGGGCCACTTATCATCAAGAATTTTTCAATACAGGGATTTAACACAGAGCATCTCACATGCCAGGTCAGTCTACCACTGAGCTCTATCCCCCACCTTTTTATTTAATATATACTTTTTGAGACAGTCTCATTAAATTGCTAAGGCTGGCCTTGAACTCACTCTGATGTCCAGACTGGCCCAAACTTGAAATCCTCCTGATTTAACTACCCGAGTACCTAGAATTACAGGTATGCATCAACCAGGTCAACCTTTGACAGTGTCATCTGGGAGCCAGTGAACAGTTGGGAAAACAGGCAGGTTGATGGAATTCTGAGCTCCTTTGCTCACCCCCTTCCCCAGTCTTTCTGGTATTCTGGTCAGACCCACAGCACCACTGGGCAAGTTTATAAATAACCAGAGGGAGGGCAGGAGGGAGGGAGGGAGAGGGCACTAGGTATATGACAGGACAAGGCAGAGAATAAACTGTTTTAGGGTAGTCCAGTGTCTACTCAAAGAGGCTGGGACATGGGCATCCCGAATAGACAGAGAGGGGTGAGAGGACAGTTGTCATCATGGGACCATGGGTAGCATCATTAGAAGATGTGCCCAGCATGCACACAGCCTAGTCCTCCATCATCTGAGCAAGTGGGGCCTTTCTCCTGGAGCCTCACCTTGGTCCCCAAGGCTCAATAAAGTTGGAAGTCGCAATGCCCTCATGCAAGGATTGCTCTCCAGGACCTGGGCAAATGGGCAGAGGTGGAACAGCCATGGAAATGACTAGAACTGGAATTAAAAAGGGCAGGGGGATAGCAAAATGACAGCTCTTGCCTGACAAAGCAAGAAATGCTTATAATCCAACTTCATAACCTTGAGCCCGGCAGCCTGCACACAAATCTTTTCTGATATTAACTTAACAAGAGCTTAGTCAGGGTCGATTTATATGGGTCCTAGAGAGATTAAAAGGACAAGTATTAAACAGATCCCTAAACTTAAAGGCCTTAGGTTGAGTTCTACTGTGTTTTGGACATTCATGAGCCTCCTATCTGTTGGGACTGGGGTGATTTCAGAAAAGGCAGGGGCTAACCAAGGGCAGCTATGAGCAAAGGGACGCCAAACCTGGCCCTCAGTGCCAGTAGACAAGGCAAAGTGAAAGGGTCTTGTGAAGAAACGGGGATCTTGGTTGTGTTTTCCCTGAACCTCTGGACCTCCATCGCCACTTCAGAATGACCCGAAGAGGAAAAAGGATGACTCTGGAAATGCCTCTTCATTTCCTCATCCTCAGCTTTTCCCAAAAGCTGCCCGATTCCTGGAAAACAGTCTGCTTCTGTTTCACACTAAGCCAAAGGGGAGAAGTATGTGCCTGGCTCTGGAGAGACATTGGTGACCTAGAAAGGACCTCAGCACTTGGGGAGGGGGGCGCACCCAGTGAACACACAGAGACAAGGTTAATACAAGATGTTTCCAAACACCAGGAATGCACAGACATGACAAGGAACGAGGCTGCATCTGGGCTTAGGAGGGCGAAGAGTTCACAAGCTGGTTGAAGTACATGAGGGGAGCTCATCAGGAGCAGATGGGGAATCTATGAATGGCTCTGTGTGTCACAAGACACAGCATGGTGCTAGAGGGACTGCGCTTTAAAGGGAGAAGGTGGATTCTGATGCCAGCATTATGAACTGGGTACGTAGGAAAGACTGCAAAGGCTTCATTTGCTTTGTTTAGGAATGAGTACCAATCCTACAGGGCCTCAAGGCAGTGAACAGGGCCTCTGTTCTTCCTGCAGACTGGAAATAAAAACTGAAGACAGTAGAGAATACCAAAGGATGTGAGGGGAGGCCAGGGAGACGACTGCATGGGTGTAATGAGGATGATGAGGGGGTGAGTTAATCAGACAGCTGGACCCCTGCCATCTCCAATTCCCATAGCCACTCTGCAAGTGCAGCTTTGGGGATGGACTACTGAGGCTGTGTTATAGCCCAACTGGGTTGCATCCCCAGTGAGTAGTGGCAGTGAGGTTCAAACCCAAGTATGTCTAAGTTCAAAGGACTTGTCTGCAATCCATCAGCTGGAGTCATTCCCATGGAGCTGCTGAGGGTGATTTCAGTCACGGCTTCTGGTCCACCATACCCAAGGCAGGGTTTCAGGAAGACAAGTGAAAGACGGAGACAAGGGTACCTGGAGATCATTTGGTTGGATATAGGGACTGTAAGGGAAGAAGCTCAAATGACAGGGAGACACAGAACGTTGCCATACTTGCAGCCCTGTGGAGAGTGTGGCTGGAGGCTCTGCTTCCTGTTAGTGGGGGACTGACCAGGCAGATGGGTGCAGGAACAGCAGTATCTAGTGTGCTCTCATTTGAGAGCAGCACATCAGGAAAAACAGTTTGAGGAAATGCAAGCTTGGAGGCCAATGTGAGATTCTGGGGACCAGCACGCATCACTTCCCATCCTCTCGGATCCACATCACTTAGTCTGCCCCAAGTGCCCTCTCCATGAAGCCACAGGTGACCAGTCACATTCCACTCTCTTGCCAGCTCTACCTCCCCTGGCTCCTTTCTGTTTAAGTTCTGGGTCACCTCAGCAGGTACATTCTGGCTCATACCAGGACAGACGTGAAGCCCCTTGTGGTCAGCAGTCAGGCTTTGTGGATTGGGTATCGCATCAGTTCCTTAGTTCCTTTTCTCATTGCTGTGATAGAATACCTGACAAAAGCAACTTAAGGAAGGAAGGGTTTATTTGGGCTCAGTTTGAGGGCACAATCCATCATGGCGGGGAGAGAGATGAATGCTGGTGCTTGGTTTGCTTCTTTTTATTCAGTCTCGGTTCCCAGCCCATGGGATGGTCTTCCTTGCCCAGTTAAACCCTTCTAGAAACACCCTGATAAATACATCCAGGGAAGTGTTTCCATGGTGATTCTATGTTTTGTTTTGAGACAGGGTATCCCTGTAGCCCCATCCATGGTGATTCTAAATCCCACTAAGTTGGCAATGGAGATCAACCATCACAGACGAGGTATCAAGTGCCCAGAGTCGGTCAGCCTTCCTCTCCAGATACATCCTGCAGGGTCCAGCTATAGGCATAGGCGCTTGGAAATAACAATCAACAGAGGCAAAACTCCAATATGTACCAACCCCTGGTGACATTCTTCAACCCCCAGGGCTCAGAAGGGCAGGCCACCCCTCAGAGGAATGTGGCTGTTCCATTGAGGCTGGGGACCCCGCCCATCACATTTCCCTTCGCCCCCACCATCCCCCACGCCTGTCATCCAGTGGAGGGAGGGGGAAAATAAGCCCGTTGTTCATTCTGGAAACTGTAGGCCCTTGTGCAGGCTTTCCATCCTGGCTCTGTTAAAGTTCTGGGTTGTCTGCTCAGGGTCTGACAAATTATCAATAAGATTCTTGTTTGGGACTTCCAAGGCCTACGTTGAGCTGGACAGAGCAGTGCCCGATTCATTGCCCTGGGCTATGGAGGAGGTGGCGGTGGCGGCGGTGGTGGTGGTGGTGGTGGTGGTGGTGGTGGTCTTCCCCCTCTCCCTCCTCCCTTTCCCTTCCTCTCCCCCTTCCTTCCTTCCTACTCCTCCCCCCCCTCCCTCCCCTTCCTCTGACTTTCCTCACCCTGGGCAGTCTCAGCTCTTTGGTCACTAGGTTCCCAACCATAAATGTCTCCCCAGCACACAGAGCAGGCCTTCATGGTTCCTCTCAATCTCAGGCATACATTTCTATTTATTCAGCTGTATTTGCTGACAACCGGTGATTAAGCCCAATTTTCCTTCCAAGCATCAAACTGAGTGGACCTGTTCTTTTTATAAAGAACAAGTTCCATAAGACATGCGTTTCCCCCGGCTTTTCCCTGAAATTCCCCATATCAAGTCACTAGCCATAGCATGGTCAAGAATCTAACTGCTGGGACCAATCAGAGTTATGAATGGTGCAAAAGATTCCATGAACAGCAGCAGCAGCACATAGATGCAGTGGAGAGGCAGAAAATACACGGGTTACTCCTGATCAAAGGACTTCAAGTTTGCATGGTGAGCATTCAGAAAGCATGTCCTTCACCCCACCTATGAAGAGAGACTAACGTTCAAATGCCCCATTTCCTCAAAAGTGCCAAGAACAAGTCAACCTTTACCAAGGGCCTACTGTGTGCCCGTACCATTAATAGGAAGGGACTCCTTTCTTTCTTCATATAGTGGTGTGTGTATGGGGGGGGGACGTAACAGTCACCATCTTTTGGGGTTGAGACAGGATCTCCCTGAAGTCCCAGCTGGCCTGGAACTCGCTCTACAGACCAGGCTGGCCTCAATCTCACAGTACTGGGATTAAAAGCATGTACCACCGCACCTAGCTCACATTTACCATCTTGACCATTTCAAAGTTTATAGTCCTTTGGTATTAAGCACATCATTCAAAATGTTGCACAATCATCACTGTTATCTTGGTCTAGAGTTTTTTTTTCTTTTCTTTTCTTTTTTTTTTTTTTTGAATCTCTTCTTTTGAGACAGGGTCTCCCTATAGCTCCAGCTGGCATGGAACTCACTATGTAGACTAGGCTGGCCTCAAACTCAGAGACCCACCTGCTTCTGTCTCCCAAGTGCTGGGAT
>NW_008335438.1:2995403-2997667 GCF_000622305.1 Nannospalax galili
ACTCCATGTTGTGGCAGGTACGAATACTTTAGCTCTTACAGCAAATAAAATCCCATTCTATGACGAGATGATGTTCTATGCCTCCTCTGTGCCTCCGTTCACTGTTGGAGAGAGGTACTATTTTTTTAACAAAGGTATTTTTGTGGGGATAAAATTTACATGCTACACTCTACCACATTTTACTGTATTATGCCTGACAAACATACCTGGTTGTGGTGACCATCACTATAATCAAGATATAGTACATATCCACTACCCACAAAAATATTCTTTACAGGTGAACCTTTCCCCATGCCCAGAGCATAGTAACTGCTTCACCTTTGGAGCCCAATGCCTTTAACTTAATAGGCATCCATGCTTCATGTGTGAGAATGTGCGGGAAGTCTGGCTGTGAAATCTGTCACGACTGTTTGCCAGGCTGATTTGGCTGATCTGGCTGGTTCCATGCACATCCCTCCCAAAGATGTATATTCCATTGAAGAGAACAGCTTCTTGCAATAAGGGAGGACAGCTCTTTGATCAAGGGTATGTAAGTAGTCGAGAAATTTGTTCCTTTTCTTTGCTAGGTAGTATTCCACTGCATAGATATAGGGTGTTTTTACAGCTCTTCCACTGGTCACTTCACACAAACCCAGGAGGCTTCTGTGTCCTCACACCAGTGTGATGTCTTGAAGACATCTCATTGTTGACTTTCAATGACCTCCTTGCCTGCATTTTGCTTCTCAGGAATATACATACCATATATCAGAGAGTAGGTATACAACATAAGCACCTGGGGAGCTTAAAGCATCGTGACATCAGGGCCTGTCCTCTGGAGACCCTACCCTCATTGCTCTCGTGGTGATCTGAGGCTTCAAGAGCTTTAAAAGCTTCCCAAAGGATTCTAAGGTACAGTTCAGGTTAAGGACTACTAAACCCAATGATGAAATAAATGAGCTGATAATAAAATAAGTTACCTGATATATGATGTCTTTTTACTTTATAAAACATTTATGCGGTCACCTCAAACTATGACTCAATTCTGGTTTACATGTAGAACTTCGTAGATCTACACCTGTTATTGAAATCAGATGCACCTGGGAATATTTTTCTTTTTCCTTCATGACAGGGGGGGGGTAGAAGGCAGAGAGTAAGATGTCTCTGTGTTTACACATCACAGAGCTTAGTTCTGTGTCCTGCTTAGGCAAGAGGAAGCTCTTAGTCCTGCTATGAGAACTCCCAAGATTTCACAGACTGCCCCCTCAGCAGACTTGGACCCTGGGGGACCGAGCCAGAAATGTAAATAGCTTTCTCCAGTATAAATAGTCCGGGAATCATTCTTCATCTCTGGCTCCAAGAAATGGGGAGGGGAGAAGGGTTTCACCAGTTCCGTGACTGTTCTATTTCCCGCTGGGCCTGACCTTCCAGGGTCATCTGGCCATTATTCCTGCAAGATCTGCTTTTTCTCACCTATCTTCAGATCGCATCACTTAAAACACTTTCCCTAAGAACAGCCCGCAACATTCCCTGATTAGCCAAGCAAGCACGGAGGAGGAGGACATGGGACAGATGCTTGGTGTGGCTCACACTACTGAAGAAACAACTGGAGCTGCTCACTGCTGACCTCTCAAATGGAACAGACCTCCCGAAGAGCAGAGATCCAGCCCTGGCCAAGGAGCCAGCTGGAACTGGAGCCCTGCAGAACAGGCTCTTCAGAAATCCACACAGTAACAGCTAAAGACACTAAAGACACCAATCAAAGCGAGGCAGAGAGGACCCTGGGCTGACCGAGGGCCTCCTCCCAGGTGGCTTCCTGCCCACTAGCATGCCCATCTACCCAGTCCAAAAGCACAGGGTACTAGCTGTTGACTCAATGTTTTTCTATTTGCTCCATGAATACATATCCTTTGTTGCCAATGCATCTGAAAGTTCTGCGTGGGAAGGGACCATATGTTCAGGTTTGTTTTCCCTCACTGTGCCCAAAGTCAGAAAACACCTGCTATACACAATGTCTCCAGACACACAGAGATACACACCAAACACACCCTAATGAAACCTCCTTCAACTAAAAAGGTCTAAGATGGGACCCTTTAGTAGCTTATCTATGCAAAGGACTTACCCCTGGCCATAATTCGAGTCTCCATTTGTAATGAGCAGATAGGTGATAGGGTGGGAGGACACAGGAAATCTAGCTCCCACATAGTACTCTCAGAAAACTTTCTCAAAGGTGTAGAGGGAAGGGCATTAAATGACTATTCCCCTAGGGACTGCAGAACTTGATCCCC
>NW_008335438.1:2997704-3020130 GCF_000622305.1 Nannospalax galili
CCGCCTCAGGGCTCTCTAGTCGCTCCAAGGCACATGAAAGTAGACTTAAGACTCTCCAGGTCCCTGCAGCTCCAGGGTTCAGGCCAGACAAGGCCAGACAAAGAGGCTTTGGAACCAGGAGGCCTTTGTTCCCCGCCTCAGGACATTCCTGGGCTGTACTCTGCCAGAAGAGTGGCTTCATTCAGTCAGTGGGGCCAGTTATGCTGGTGGGAGGCACGAAGGTTTGTCTGGGCATCTACCCCACATGGCAAAACAGGCCCAAACCAGTTCATTCTCAGAACAAGCGGCTGCTGGGTGTCACTCAGGTTCACAGTGGAAGTCTGGGAAATATCTTGTCAGAGAGAAGAAAACTAGGCTGGGGAATGATCACAGTGCTTATCTCATACTGGAAGAGTTACGTGAGATCTGTCCTTCCTTCCTTCTGTCCTCCCTTAATGCTCAATACAGTGCATGCACTGACAGAGGAATTGCCTTGGTAGCCACTACAATTTCTGCTTGAGCTGTAAACTCAGGCTTGTCCCTGTTCGCTTGTCACTTGAGTTAGAGAAAAAGACATACAGTAAAGATGTATGGTAAGAAAAATATGCCTACAGTATACTAATCTACTGTTCCTTTGGATTTGACCAGAGTAATGCAATGCCATTAAATGATGTGCTGTTCAGGGCTCTGCCTCCACAGAGGTCAAGATCAGCCCTAGCAATCAACCAGTCCGATTTTGGGAGTCAGCTAAAAATCACTGGAGGCACTGGCAGATTCCCTGTCCTCCCATTCAGTGTTCAAAAGACCACTGGGCAAAGAGCCTGTCATTGAAGTTCCAAGGAAGCCAGGCTATAGAAACAGGCTTCCTAGGTCCCCACGTGGCTTTGAACCTTGGCGGTCACTGGAACCTGGAGTATCTCTCCCCCACTCTTATGCTCTCCCAAATCTGCTGGGGTGCCCTGGGAGTTACCGCCTCTCCTGGGTTCCTGGTTCTGAGGGGAGCTTATTAAGCGTCTCCGTGCCTTAACTCCCTCATTTGTAAAATAGCACTGATGAGAGATCTGGCGTCATGAGACTGATGTGAAGACTGGAAAAATAACCTCTGAAAATGCTGCTAGCTGCTAAATGAAAACTCCAGTCCCCCTGCAGTTATAGTGGTGTCTGAGAGCCTGTCTCCCTGACAGTGCCGCCTGGATGGCCTCCCAGAACTGCGACCTAGCAGCAGCAGCAGCAGCAGCCAGCATCGCTGTCTTACTCTCTGCAAAGGAGCAGGAGTAGAGCCCAGTGGGGTAGCTGCTCAGGGCATGGTAGGCAAGAGGCTACAGCAGGAGCTGATGACCCTGAGGATATCTGGTGACAAAGGAATTTCTGTATTCCTTGAATCCACCTTTTCTAACGGACAGGGGCCATCCATGGAGCAGCTGGTACCGTTTATAAAGTTCCCGGGTGGCCACCCCTTACTACATACCTACAGTGACCTTCCTTAACTCCCTGCTATCACTCTGACATGGACATGCAGGGTAACATCTGCCTGAACATCCTCAAGGATAAGTGGTCCATCTTGTATGACGTCAGGACCATCTTTCTCTCAATTCTGAGCCTGTTAGAAGAACCCAACTTAGATGGTATTCCCTTGATTTCTATATATAGCTCTGTATCTTAAGCTGTCATGTTATTTTTTGCTTTATTTTTTTATTAAGTCTACTCGAGCCCTTACAATGTATATTAAATAAATACATGTTGATTGTTTTTGTATTAAAAGAAAAAAACTCTCCAGGGGGTGGAGAGGTGGCTCAGTGGTTAAGAGCACTGGCTATTCTTGCAGAAAACCTGGGTTTGAATCCCAGCACCCACATGGAAGCTAACAACCATCCATAACTCCAGTTCCAGGGGATATGACACCATCTTCTGACTTTCACAAGCATTGTATAACATGGGTGCACCTACATACATGCAGGCAATACACTCATATACATAATATTGAAATAATAAATTTTAAAAATTAAAAAGCCCTCCAATTTCTTCTATAAGATGGACCTAAAAACCTCACTACGCTACTTTAAACACCTATGTGTGCATTATAATTTCAAAAGAACAGCTTCCAAACGGTGACTGGACATGTGCCCATTTGATTTTGTAGGACTTATAAATGGTGTCCTGGCAGAGAGAAACAAGTTTGATGTAGGAAGAATTTAGATTAAGTCCTCCCAGGAAACCACCTTTCCAGAAACACACAGTAGATAGTCAAGGAACATTTTTCAGAACTTCAGAACTTCCTGTGACTCAGAGCAGTCTTCAACAGGATAAAACCAACAGACACCAGAGCACACAGGTAGCATCAGAGTTGGCACCATGCTGTGAATGGAGAGCAACCACCAGGTCCGTTTTTATCGTGTCTGCTCCAGCCCCACCTGCAATGCCTCCCTGATTAAAGACCAAGCACTATACTATGAACAGCACTGGCCCAAAGGGATGATCCATGAGCATGCACAGTGGATACATGAGGTTGTCTCCTCTCCTCCAGCGTCCATTCATGCTGATTAGCAGCTAAGTTTCCTTTGAGGGGGTAGGATGTGGTTCACTGGTAGAGTGCTTCTTAGCATGTGCAGGACCCCTGGGTTTGATCCTAGCCCCACAAGAGGAAGAGGAGGAGAGGAAGAGGAGGAGAGGAAGGGAAAAGGGGGAAAGAGGGAAGCAAAAAGGGAAGACAAGGGGAGAGAAGGAAAGAAAGATGCACACGGCCCCTGGGTTCCATCCCCAGCACTACCACAAAACAAAACACTACAGTAACAAAGCCATTTCTCCATTGTATTCAATACTTTTTTGTTGCTGTAACAAAATACCCAACAAAAGCAACTTATGTGGGCTCATGTTTTAGGGTACAATCCATCATGGCAGCAGGAGTGTGAGGTGCCTGGTCACAGGGAGCAGAGCCACGTGAGAGCTGGTGCTCAGCTTGCTTTCTTCCTTTTATTCAGTGTGGGACCCCAGGCCATGGGTTGGTGCTGCCCACATTCAGGGTGAGTCTGGCTTCCTATCTCAGTTAATCCTTCCTGGAAATCCCCTTATAGCCATAACCAGAGCTGTGTTTCCATGGTAATTTGAAATCTTCAAGTTGACAAGCAGCATGTAGATCACTTTGGTTGTCAACTTGACACACCCGGGAAGACGAAACCTCAACTGGGGAATTTCCTTTATGGGTTTCCCTATGGACATATCTTTCAGGCATTTTCTTGATTGTTGAGTGATGTGAGAGGCCATCACCTCTGGGTGGTGCCACCCCTGGGCTGGTGGTCCTGGGCTGTATAAGAAAGCAGCCAGGAGCACAGGTCAGAGGAGCAAGCCAGTAAGCAGCATTCCTCCATGGTCTGGGCTTCAGTTGATGCTTCTGGGGGTTCCTGTCCTGTCTCCCCTCCAGGGGACTGAACTGTAAGCTATAAGGTGAAACAAACCCTTTCCTCCCCAATGTGCTTTTGGCTAATGTTTTATCACAGCAGCAGAAAGTACCTAGAACATCTACTATCAGCATTTGTGGACTGGGTAGAATTGGAACCTTTCCCATTGATGTGACAGGCAATCACATAACTTTCAGTCTAACCAATCAGAGTCACTTCTTTTCACCAGTTGGAGATTGGCTTAGGAACAGACATATGACCAGAGCTAAGCTATTGAGCATCAGCCTTGGAACTACTGGGAAGACGGCATCTCCTTTCTCGGTGTGTTAAACTGCTAGAAGGTCATCCTGAAGCTACTGTGGTCATCTGCAGGAAGAGCTTACCTAAAAAGAAAACAGACCCTGGAGAGCCCTGACTACATCATTCCAGCACTGTTGAGTCAGCTATGCCTCCAACCAGTTCTACTGTTCTACCGCTCTGTGTGGCCAGGCATCCCTTCTTTTTTGTTTCAAGCAGATTGGGTTGGGTTTCCTACAATAGTGAACCACCATAGCACATTTTCTGACCCTGGAATCTGGGCCAGGCAGTCTTCAGATGAAATTCCAGTTCATCCTGTGAGATAGGCATTATGCCCAGATCTGAAAGCAAAGGAAGCTATCCGGTTATGCCAGGGCCACAAAGCTCAGGATCAACAGGTCCTTCTGGCCCCATTCCATTCATCTGAGCCTGCCTTGCACTGACAAAGCCTTGCTTGGTGAAACAGACTGTTCCAGGTGCTGAGAGTGTCATTCAGTGGTAGAGTACACGCTTAGCATGCATGAGGCCCTGGGTTCAATCCTCAGCATTCCCCTCCAAAACAAAACAGCCTATGTGGAAAGAGGAATTCAAAACCATTCTAAATGAAAACAGTGTGGGGAAAGATCCATAATAAAAGCATCTAGGCTACAATGTCACCAAGGCCTGGCCAGAGGAGGGAGGGGACTAAAGACATGTACAGAGAACAGAGAAGTTTCCAGTGGCCTTAGGAATAAGTGAAAGCAAGAGAGGCTAGAGAGATGTCTCAGCAGTTAAGGGCACTGGTTGCTCTTGCAGAGGACCTGGGTTCAGTTCCCAGTAACAACATGGTGGCTAACAACCTTCTACAACCCCAGTTTTAGGGGATCCAACTCCGTTTTCTGACTTCCACAATATGGGTGCACTTTACATGCATGCAGGCAATACATTCATATGCATAAAATAAAAATTTAAAAAGTAGAAACAAGAGGAAATTCCATAGTCCAGCAGGGAGAAGTCGGGCAGGGCACAGTATCTCTAGATAGGAGGGGACATGAAGGAAAGCCTTTGTGCACACCAGGGAGTATTGGTGGGTTTGACCATAGCAGAGCCCTTTGGGACAGCGATATAGCAAAAGTAAAGATAAAGCTACAACTCATGGATCTCAGAGAACAACACTAATGACAGCATTCATCTAGACCTTCACTCCTGACCCCCAGAGCTGGGGGCCAGAACATAAACAGCGGGTGGCAGCAGGTAGAATGTGATTAGTACATAGAGGAGAGATGAAGAAAAGTTTTGCCTAAAATAACCCTTAGGGACTGGAGAGATGGCTCAGTGGTTAAGAGCATTGACTGCTCTTGCAGAGGACCTGGGTTTGATTTCCAGCACTTACATAGGGGCTAACAACCGTCTGTAACTCTAGTTCCAGGGGATCCCAATGCCCTCTCTGACCTCCATGGGCACTGCATGACATGGGTGCACTTACATACTTACAGGCAATACACTCATACACATAAATTGAAAGGAAATAAAATATAAAAAAATAAAATGACCCTTAATGTTAGAAAGAGTGGACGCACCAAACCCCTCACCCCTGGAGTTGAACGAAGCAGGTGGGATAAATGCAAATGGGTGTCCAGCTTAGACTGGCCCTGATATGCTGACCACACTGGCTCTAGTGCTCAAGAGCAGACTGTCAGGGACTGAACACAGTTATATAGAATCCCTTTGTGTGAACCCCAGCAATGTGAAATCAGGCCGTTAGCGGTCTTGAAGGGGCAAGGAATCAATAGAGTGGAAATCAATTATCTTGGTCTACTTAGCATTCTGTTTTCCTTCTCTGAGTAAAGGGCCTACCTAGCTCAGATGGCTGTGATGTGGCTGACCCCACTTTCACCAGGAGACAGGATGCAGACAACATTGGTCATCCTTCCTACCCCAGTGATAGGTTCAAGGAAGGCTAGAAATATCTTTGGGGTTTGCTTTTATGGGCTTTGGAAGAAAGGGGACTTCCTTCTCTTTGGATTATAAGCCACAAGAACATAGATTTACATCAGCACTAGAGCCCCCCCACACACACATTTGAAGTCTGAGGATGGAACTCAAAGACGAGCAAAGCTGAAGACTACAGGAAGAGAAAAACCATGTGTGACCACGTGGCAAGGATGCTAGGTCCAACCATGACTGAGGCTAACGTCCTTGCCAAGTCCACGCATCAGTAAATTGTCCTTTTCACATAGTTTTTAGTCTCTGAAAACCAAAATATATAGGTGAAAGATGAATAAATAGTGGCTCCATGTAAACCTCTCTCTTTATGAGATACATTCAAATATTTCAAGACATAAAATGGTTTGGTAGTAACAATCCCTTGACTCATTTGAGAAGTCCCAATGCAAAGCCATTAGGGCCAAGTGGTGATCTTGGATGAACTTCATGGTGCTCAAACTGCCAGAAAAATCATGGGCAATGGCCAACACACAGTGAGGGTTATGGCTGTTGTCAGAGTTGTCTACCACACAAGGAATGTGAAGCTGTGACTTAAGAAATTCTCAGCCATGATTTAAGGAATTCTCAGGACTCTAGGCAAGGGCCTGTCAACAGCCCTCCTCAAATGAACTTTGCTTCTAAGTAAGGCTCACTCAGAGACTAGTGGTCTAAAAGTGGGACTGTCCACTTATTTGGTCACTTGCCACAATGCAACGATTGAGGACATGGGATGTGGCTGTTCTGAAATACACTGGAATTATAAAGATAGAATTTTGAAGACTTAGTGCCAAAACCTTTAAAAGAATGTAAAATCAACAATTTTATATTGATAACACGTTGAAATGATGGTATTTGGGATGCATTAATTAAAATGTGTTCTTAAAATTAACTGTTTTATAAGTAAGTTTTTGTATATAATGTGTATATATTTACATATATATGTGACATATATATGACAGCACTGGTCTATAGCATTCATTATAGACAGAACATATTATTACTGTTACTCCAAGCTGGGGATTAAACCCAGGGCCTTGTGCCTGTTAAGCACTCCCAGCCCTTCAACAGAAAATTTTAAATACATGAGGGGAAAAAAAAGTCATCTTTCTGATGAAAACAAAAGAAATTAATGTTCAGAGAGAGAAAGAAACTTTCCCAAGACACAAAGTGAATTTATAGAAAACCCACATTTCCTATCCATGAAACTGTCACTCTCCAAGGCTTTCTAAATCTAACTTTGAGTAGTTCTGTATCACAGAGAGTAAAGACGGCCCATGGGTCATTCTTTAATTAGAACTTCACAGGAGCAGTGAGGAGGCCTGGAGAGAACTGTTCCAAGTGCTGGGCAGGATTCCCCAAGGTGAGAAGGAGCTATAAAGGGAAGACTTACTCCTCAGTACAGCCACGATCTACATGAAGAAGGTTCAGTTACTTGTACAGTCTGGGCTTTGTTTACATGAACAAGAGCCAGTTATCCATCACAGAAACAACCTCAATGAAGTCCTCAAAGCCCGATTATATAAACAATTTAAAGGTATCGGAGTTTTGATTGGGATCATCTTTGTTTCATTTTGCAGCCAAATTTTCTCAAAAGAAAACTGCTGATGTAGAACTTCAGACTCCCCTGGTGCATTTCATCAGGGGGAAACTTCTAAGCTTGCATTTGGTTCTTCATTCAAATCTCCTTTTCCTTCCCTGGCCTATCTCAGAGGCTCCCTTTGCTCCTTATCTCCCTGTTGGTTTCCTATCTCTGCTCTAGTTTCTCCAACTCTGCATTCTCCAACCACAAGCACTCTGAAATGGTCCTGAAACACTTTAGTGGTACCTGTAGGCATCCTCTCTTTCTCTCCTCTCTCTCTCTCATTATCCCCTTGACTTTGAAAGCAGGCTCTACCTATGTCTCCAGGTATGATTAGTGTTTAAGCCACCAACAATCTCTGCCTCAGTCTTACAAATCTCGCTGCAGTTCCTCCCTTTAAGATTGATTCTATTTTCAAGCCACGCATGGTGGCGCACACCTTTAATCCCAGCACTTGGAAGGCAGAGGCAGGCAGATCTCTTGTTCAATACATTTCCTAGCAATTGTTCAACAGGTGTTTCCCAGGTGGCAGATGAACATTCAGGGTTCCATTCAAAGATCTACAGACTGCCTATTTGCTACCAGGGCCATGCTAAGCAACAAAATGCAAGGACAAACAGGTAGATCCTGTATAGAGTCCCTGCTGTGAATATAAAATGTCCCCCTCGGGTTCATGTGTTTGAACACCTGGTCTCCAGATTGTGGCGCTATTTCTGGAGGCTGTGGAACTTTTGAGACTGCAGCCTCACTAGCAGAAGTGGATTGCTAGGGGTGAACCTTGAACAGGATATAGCTTCTGGTTCCAGCCTGAGTTCTCCGATTTCTGATCCACCAAGATGTGAAGTCATACCTCAAGCTCCTGCCACCAAGGATGAAGCTGTTCCAGCCACTACACCTTCCCCACCATGATGGATGCCTCCAACCCCTGAGCCAAAATCAACCTCCCCTTCCTTAAATTGCTTCTGTTGAGTATTTTGTCACAGAGAAGAGAAATGTAACTAATACACCTACTTCCTGAAATCATAAAGGAATGCAAGGTGCAGTTCTGTCTATGTGTATCACAATAATGTTTCTTTCACTCTCTTTCAAATACAGTGCTATGGAATTGAGGGCCTGCCATACAATGACAGCAATCTTGTTCCTCAACTATCTCCCCTCCTTCCAACCAGTTATTTTTCATTCTCTCATAGGGATTATTAATGTTGTGTTAAGTCTTTTTTTGATAGTAGGCTAACTTCTACTTCTAGTAGTCACCTCAATACTAAAATTCTATAAAAGTCTATCTTAAACCTCAAATCAGACTTCTATGACATACATTGAAATTCTGGAGTTCAGCATTCCCAGAAAAACCCTAAAGAGTATGTGGACGTCAGAGGACAACTGTGGAAATCAGGTCTCTCCTTTCACTTTTACATGGGTTCTGGGGATCAAACTCAGGTCCTTAGGCCTGCATGGCAAATGCTTTTACCCCCTGAAATTCAGCTCAAAGCTAAATTTTAAAAAAATTAAAAAAACCAAAACTTACAACCAGAGAAGCCTCCTGTTGCTGTCCATTCTTCTGAATGTGACTTTTCATAAAGTAAGGGAAATATACAGTAAACTCTAAATATAGCAACAAAGATCAATAAGTTTCTTGAACAATCGTCTATGGAAACAAACTAAGATATAATTATATAAATGATGCAAATGCTAATAATAGTAATACAGTAAAGGAGAAAACAAAAGGAAAGCTGCTTTTATAACTAATAATATAATCATGCCAAGTGGGATGGCATATACCTGTAATAGTAGCAGTAATATAGAAAATTCAAGGCCAGCCTGGGCTACATAGCTAAAACCTGTCTCAAAAAAGCCAAAATAATAAAAATCAAAATAATAACTGGCCAAAAGATGGCAAAGCTTATCTCACTCAGCGCAGGCTTCTAATACATGTAGATTTATCAGATCACACATATATGTGTATATGTATAGCCATACCTTTCAGATAAAGAAATAGACCTAGTATAAAAAGGAGAAAGTGAGCTAAGGCATTCATCCATCTGTGTCCTGACTAGAGATGCAATATGACCAGCTGCCACACTCTCCTGCTGTCATGCCTTCCCCATCATGATGGACTGCACCTTTCCACTGTTTTCAAAGAAAACCCTTCTTTCCTTAAAAGGAAGAAAGAAACAGAACCACGGAGGTTAAGTAACTTTCCCAAAGTCTTATAGCTAATAAATCCAGATCTGAATTTTAAATCGCTGACTCCTTCCACCATGACTTCAGCGATCCTCCCTTATTTTTTTCTTCCATGTACAAGAAGTGAAACAGAAAATAATTCATAATAATATGAACTAGAGCCTAGAGGAGGTAGTCTATTTCTAAGAGGTTGTTTACTTAGATTTGTGTATAGACACAGGAGTATTCTGTTAGTTCATTTCAATTCAGCTCATCAATACAAATTGCCAATGACTAATCAACCCTCTGAGAACAGTAAAACATTGAAAGACAGGAAGCACATTGCAACATTGAAACCATTTGCTCTCTGGTATATAACATTGAGTTGTTAAATTTTACAAGTTGATCAACAAATCTTGCATGGTAATTATTTTGTCAGTATAATATTTGCTAAGCATGGATGGCCAAATTGCAAAATGTAACTATTTTCCCATTGGGTTTAAGATGACTTTTGATATTAAAAAGACTAAATGGGTGTTTTAAAGTGAGTTAATAAAAAAAAAATCACCACTCAAATGATTTTGTGAGTCCCGTGTGTAAGTACACCTTGTGCTTCTCAACATAGCAACTAGGGAAAGAACAGTGGACAGGAAAGAGGCTAAATAAACTCCACAAATCAGTACTACTGGTCGTATTCCTCTAGGCATCTGGAAATAAGCCCACTTTCCCTGTGCCATGCCCAGCCATTGATAGAGTACATATATGGCAAGTTATGACTGTTAAGAGAAAAGTTAAGATTGACTGGTAAATAATGTTTTAATAAAAGTCTTCCTATGGCTATTAGAAGTGGACTTCAAACAAGGGATAGCTTATCTTACTTAGCGTAGACCTTATTTAAAAACCCCAGGCAACTTTCTCTGCACTATAATTAATATCTTACACATCTTTTCTTCCGTCTATTTAAAAAAGTATACCAACATGGTCAGGACCAGAAGCAAAGGGAGTCAATGGAATCTCAGAAGAAAACATCTCATTGCACAAAGCTCTCTTTTGGATTTCTGTCTTGGCCACTCCAATCCTGTTTCAACTGGGTATAATATCACCAAGGACACCAAACAAAGTCATGTATTTCACACTGTAACTTTACCAGAGCTAAGACTGCAGGACCCTTGCCACAGAGAGAGTATGACAACTCATTTTATGTCTCAACTTGACTGGACTATGGAGTGTCCAGACATTTGGTCAAACATTATTCTAGTTGTATATGTGAGGGTTTCTTGAAGAAATTAACATTTGAGTGAATAGACTGGGTAAAGGAGATTGTCCTTCCTGGACAGACTGGCCCTCCTCCAATCAACTGAAGACTTGAATACAACTAAAGACTGAGGGAACTCCTGCCCGGCTGTGTGGGCTGAGGCATTATTCTTTTCCTAGTTTTAGACTTGAAGTGAAAACTTGGCTGTTCTTGAGTCTTGAACTACAGGATTTTGCTGGAAGTTAGATCATCAGTCTCCTGGTTCTCACGCCTTCAGGCTCCAAGCAGAACTGTACCACTGACTCACCTAAGTCTCCAGCTTGCCAACTACAGATTTTGGCACTTCTAAGTTTCTGTAACCATGTAAACCAATTTCTTAGGACACAACCTTCCTATCCATAGTGAGAGATCTCTCTAGATGGTCCCATTGGTCCTGTTTCTCTTAGAATCTTGACCACCAAGAGTTTTGCAAATGAGGGAAATGTACTGCTCACTATGAAGTAGAAGATTTTTTAAAAACCTACATGGCTAAGAGTTCAAACATTTACCATGGCTTCCTGAAACATAACAGCCCCTAGGAACTCTTCTATCCCAAACAAAGTTCAAAACCCCACAGATCTAGACAGTCTCTCCTGTTAAACTCAGAAATTCTCAGAATTTGGGGCATGTTTTTGCTTTTTCAAGCAAAATGCTTGCATCAGTGCAATGATCTCCCTCACTGACAAGTGTTCTATTTCTGGTGAAATCATAGGATCAAGTATCAGGAAATGAACATGGGCAGGAAATAGAGGCAAGAGTCTGTCTGGGAAGCTGTGGAGCTCTGTAGAGTTACTGTGGTACCTTAGACAATCTTGGTCCAGAAATAACAATGGGACAATCTGGAGATTGTTCCCAAACTCCTAATACCTAGGTCTTAATACCAACTCCTATTCCAGAGGACTTCAGTTACATATTAAACTGCAAGTCTAGGGACAGCACTCACTCAAGACAGCATTACTGTCGGACATGAAATTGGCAAAGAATCTCCGCACAAGTTTGCAAAGAGATGGCCCACCTTCACTCCTCTTTGGGTACTAAGAGGTCCTGCAGGGAGTAGTATGTTGTCTCTATCAGCCATGACATTGTGCTTCTCATAGCATCATTTCTTCATTCATTCATTTCTTCACCAAGTATTAATGCATCACTTAGTCCAAATTAGATACTCAGATTCAGTCACTAAAATGAACATAATCCTCTTGAAATTCACATCTATATGGCTTCTTAGTTTTCTTGCTATGATTATGTTGGCTGTTTTGTGCCCTTAGGATGAGCATCAATAGAAAGTATCTAGTATTCATAACATCTCATTATTCTATGATTCTCCATGCATGAACACATGGCAGGAGAGCCTCTGTTTATTTCTACAGTTATTTTACTATGATAATTGTTTTCTTTGTGTGTGTTCGTGTGTGTGTGTGTAGGTGCATATGTATGTAGGAGTATGCATGTATATATGTATGTGCCCACATGTGGAAGCCAGAGGAAAACCTTGGTTATCATCCCATAGATGCTATTCACCTTGCATTTTTGAGACAGATTCTCTCACTTTGCCTGGAACATGCCAAGCAGGTGAGGCTGGCCAGCCAGTGAGCCTCAGAACCTGCCTATCTCCACCTCCTCAGCACTGGAACTGCAAATGTGCACCATCATCCTTGGCTAGGTTCTAGGGATTGAACTCAAGTCCTCAAACACTTTACTAACTGAGCCATCGCCCTAGCCCCATTTTTTTTTTTTTCTTTTCTGGTGGCAAAGGGTGACCTAGTGCAGTAGAAAGGGCCACTTAGGGGTCCACTGCACAGGGCTTATACAAAGATTAAGATAACGCATGAAAACCACCACACCCAAAGCATTATTCAATGAGTGTTCTTTTCTACGCAACTGACTATAGTCAGTTGAGTTGGATAGACCATTTTGAGCAACACAATTTCTAGCTGGTTACTGTGAATGTGACCCCATTTGGAAATGAGTCTTTGTAGATATTCTTCAATTAAGATTCTCACGATAAGATAAATGGACGTAGGCAGGGTCTTAAACCCAACGACTGGGTTCCTTAGGAGAGAATAAGGAGAGGGAGGCTCAGGATACAGCAAACCTCTCACTGACCACAAAGGTAGAGGTTGGAGCGACACTGTTGGAGTTGAGGAACAGTGGGAAAGTCACCATGTCTCTCAGCAAAAGCTGGAAGAGGCAAGACAGGAGTGCTCCACCACACTCAGCAGAGCACCTGGGCCTGCTGACACCCTGACTTTGGACTTCTAGTCTCCAGGCCTATGCAAGCATAAATTTTGGTTGTTTAAACTATCATAGACCATTATGATACTTATTTACAAAGCCCCAGGAAACCAACCTGCTTCCTGCTGCCTCCTACCATACAATGATTCATGGGAGAAGGACAGAATATCAACATGTAACTTTAGGAAGAAAAGAAGGAGCTCCTGGAAGGAACGGACTTCCCCAAGTCTAACCTAGTTGGAAAAGGTCTGCTTTTCTTCAGATCATAGCAATCTGATTATGCTTTAAAATAGTCAAGACAAAAACCTCAGCAGTTGAAAGCATTCATTCTGGTTAAACCTAGTACCCCATTTTTGCCTTAATTGCAAACAGCTTTCATGGATAACTGAGAGGTCAGCTAAGAACTTCCTTAGGGGAGCCTAACAGGTGTCACAGGACAGCTGCTCAGAGCCCCATGGAGAAGACCTTGTTCCGGCCATGTTCAGCCAGGCTCTGCATCTCATACGGAGGCAGCAGGGACTGCACCTGTCATGCATTCAGGCCATCTTGCCAAAATTGGCTCTGAACGCAGAGCAGCAACCTAGAGGCACAGGGGCTTCTGGAAGTCCAGGAGAGCAATTCTTGGAAGGTGTGCAGCTCCCAAGGTGTGAACTGACCTTGGTGGGGCATGCCTGTAAAACCTAGCAATCTGGAGGCTGAAGTAGGAGGATTAGGAGATTCAGGCCAGCCTGGGTCACAAAGAGACTCTGCTACAAAAAAGCAAAAGCAAAAAAGAAAAGAAACTCCAAGTACTGTTTCTTTAAGGTCCTTAAGCCCACTGGCCTCCCAGACTACTGCTACTGTAGCCTGAGTGACCATCACAGAGGCCACCATTATGTATTGCCACTCTGCAGGGCCTACAGGAAGACAGTTGACCTTTGCTCACAGGTGAGCATGTCCCAACATAGCTCCAACCAGCCTTCACTGACACAAAAGTACCAGGTTGGGTACTTGTACAATTTCATTTAGGCTTCTATAAGCTTTCCCCAAGATGGGGGTCTCACTATGTTGCCCAAGTTGGTTTCACACTCCTGGTGTATGTGTGTATGCATACGTGTTCATGTGTGTATGTGCATGTGGAAGCAGGAGATCAACATCAAGCATCTTCAATTACTCTCCACTTCATTTTATGAGACAAGTCTGTGACTGAGCCTGGAACTCATGATTGAACTAGACTAGTTGGCCAGAGAGTGCCAGGGAGCCCCCAGTCTCCACCTCCCCAGCACTGGATTACAGACATGCACCACCACACCTGACCTTTTCTATGTAGAGTCTAGGGGAATCAAACCCAGGTCTTCATGCTTACATGACAAACTACCAATTGAGCCATTTATCTAGCCCAGAGCCATTTCCACAACCTCTTAAGACACATTTTATTATACAATCTTAAAGAACCCTGAGTGTAGTGTCTTTTATAAGGGATAAAGGTTACAAACTGAGCTAAAATCCAACTGCAGATCTCTGGGCAGGAGTCACTATTTACCTCCTAACCCCAGACGCTGTCCCTGAATGACTGTCTGCCTTTGTCCCCCAACATTTACACTGTTCTGTCACACCATGGCGAGGACTGTGCTGTGGGACCACCTGCTATGGCCAGACATCCTCCTTCCAGTATATTTTCTTCATCCTCAGTACATGTTCCTGATGGGGAAACTGAAAAGCCAAGGGCCTTGCCCAAAGGCACCGTGCTATCATGCTGCAGAGCAGGTTTTGAGCCAAGGATCCTGTCCTGTCCCCACAGGCCCCTGGCAGTGTTGCTGACTCATCGGGAAGGCATCTTCCAGCAGCAGCTGCCATTGTGGCCCCACTAAAAGCCACAGGGAGGACAGCCAAGCTGTCACATTACTGTTGGGTCCCTTTTCCCAGGCTGACATACCCCAGAGCAGGCTGCTGCTTTGTTAAAAGCTCAGTACAGGCAGAGCTGTGACAGCTGCAAAGGGTTTGTTCCTGGGCTCCTTCTGCTGGGCAGTTCATAGGGAGTGGTCCGACAGTCACCCTTCATGTGGACCAGGATCTTGAGGCCTTTTGTATGTCCTAAGGCTTCAGAGCAAAGCACAGAATGGGCAGCCTAACACAACTCAAACTTATTCTCTCCTAATACTGCAGGTTAAAAGTTCAAAACTATACGTCAACAGGGCTGTGGTCTCTCTGAAGTCTCTGGGAAGGATTCTTCTCTCCCTGGTGGTGGTTGGTGATCCCTAGCATGCTTATAGTCATATTACTCCAGTCTGCCTGTTGGCATACTGCTTCCCCTATGTCCATACTGCTCCCTTCTAAGGACGCCAGTCACTAGATAAAGGCCTACCCTCAATCAGTATGACACCATCTTAAATTGATTATATCAACAAAGACCTTGTTTCCAAAATAAAAAGCTTATTCCAGGGGTCAGGACTTGAATACATCTTTTGTATGGTTACAATTTAATCCACAACAAGGCCCATGAAAGAAATCTTTGAGTCCACTCACCTGTACCTCCAACTCAGAGTAAGGCCTCTCTTTTTCAACTATATCAGGCTGAGTATCACGATGTACCAGGCTGTGCACAAGGGGCTGGGTAGAGAGCTCTCTGAATCCTTCTGCTCCCCATTAAGCCCAAGACCAAATAAACTAGAGTATCTCTTCAGAATTTAACTGTCTAGACATTTCCAGTTGATTCAAATGACAAGACAAGATTAAAGTTTACTAAGGCATTGCTTCAAGAGAGGTGGTAAGTCCAAAGCAACCAATGGCTGTTGCTCCTCTGTAACATGTGAATAGGGGACTGACACCCTTCCTCTCTGTCATGACCTCCTGAGCATGGTGTCTGCCCTGGGCCTGGGAGGATCTGAACCAATACAGATAACTAAACAGAGTTCCAAAAGATGGAAGAGTAGAGGGGGTAGGTAGGCTGGAGTGTGTGTTTTAGACAGGTAAACAGTGAAACGTGACACCAAGGGCAATGATCCAGGCAGCAGAAAGGGCCAGGCAGACAGAGAGTCTTGGTTCCCCAGGCAAAGTCATTTAATTGGTCATGAGAAGGATGATGACTTGGCGCAGAGGACTGACAAAACACAATTTCACTAGCATTAGTTGGCTGTGCTGTGTGTGGTATACATAATAGATGGAAGGGGACCAACAAGCCGAAGCCTTTGTTTCAGCACAGCCACAAATGCAAATTCATGACTTCTCTGACAAAGGCCGTGCATGGAGGCCGTCTGGTGAGCTCTGAACGCTGTCCAGAAAGCCTAGCAAGACATCCTTTATAAGGTCAGTGGCCTAGATCAGGGTTTGCACACTTTGGGTTCCTAATAGGAGGGAATGCCCTTTCTTTGTTAGCATACATACTTGTTAAATCATTGTGATCATTTTGGCAAAGAAAGCAGCTAAGTTCTCCAAGTCCTGCTCAATACGGTGCTAGACAAACCAAACATGCACAAGTGTCTGGGCTTTTCTTCCATCCTCAAGCCAACAAATGACCCAGGAAGCCCCGAGCATGGTGGTCTGTTCAGTAATATTGTTGCTTTTGGTGATCTCTCAGCATGTGACATCTCAAGTCCTCATCATGAGGTGGTCATCCAGTTGATCCAGAATAAGTCAGAAGTTTCAGTCATTACTAAGAGGAAGACCTAAAATTAAAAATCTGCGTAGAACTCTCATACAGAAACAAGTAACACACAGGGCTCAGCTTGAGGAACAATCATTAATCTAGGTGTATTTTGAAACCATCTGCAGTAGCCACCAATGAACTCAACTCCATCCTCAACTGTGGTGCCCACAAGATTCACAATCCTCAGGGATACCTTTCCAGTTCAAGTCCATTCAAGTGCTATAACCATAATCAGCCTAAGGGCCAGCCTGTCTTGGATCACCATTAATTTTTGCTGTATCTTCAGGGCTGAGATAAAGTGTGTTCCTAGGAGGAATGATTATGGAACATGTAGTGGCTTGAATGAGATGTCCCCCATAGGCACCAAGGATTTAAACACTTGGTCAGTGGGTGCCACTGTTTGGGGAAAGTCATGGAATCTGGAGGAGGTACGGCCTTGCTGGAGGAAGCACGCTGTGGAGGTGGGCTTTGAGAGGTCATAGTACTTCTGCTTTTCTGGCTTCTCTCTCTGCTTCCTGTGCCTGCTTGAAGATATGAGCCATCGGCTTTCTGCTCCAGCTGCGCCCTGCCACGCCTCCCCTCCATGATGGATTCTTATCCCTTTGGAACAATAAGCCCCCCCCACCAAAGTCTTCCTTCTATAAGTTGCCTTGGTCATGGTGTTTATCACAGCAACAGAAAAGTAATACAGAGCAGGTCCATGGATGATAAGAAAGTGCCCATGTCTTAATTCTCAGTAACAAGAGGTCACTTCTTACTGAAAAGGAAGAGTCTTGAATACTTGTGCCACAGGTAACTGAGGCAGGCCTGGGCTGTATCAAGGCAAAACCCATTGGGGATTTTGTCCAGTGGACATTGACAACATGAAGGACATAGTGGGTCTGTGCAAAGGCCTCAAAACTAAAAGGCAGAGAAGACCCACCTCTTTAGCAGACCATTAACTGGTATCCTGTGCATTTCCTAAGGATTTCTGAAAACAAGAACAGGAACCAAAATCCAAGGCAAAAAACAGATTAAAAAGTTATGAAACTGAACTCCATTTTTCAAGGGAGTCCAAGCAGAAAAGTAATGGAGAGGAGGGGAAATATTCTTATCTGCTAAAAAAGCTGTCTGCCAGGTCCTTGGGAGTGACAGGCTTTTTCCTTATACTGAGTGGTAAGAGGAATTCCCCTCATAGACAGACCAGGGCTCTCCCAACGCTTTTTCATATTAACACTAGCTAAAGGCCAAACTACTCAGCCAAGATGGCAAGGCCACACCACATACACCACACAACACCACACCCATGAATAAGGCCCCAAAAGCATGGGAGGTGACAGCCCACACATCAGTTACTGACTGAGCCAAAAGGAAAACAGAGCTCTGGGCACCGTCCCATCTCTCTCTCTCTCTCTCTCTCTCTCTCTCTCTCTCTCTCTCTCTGTGTGTGTGTGTGTGTGTGTGTGTGTGTGTGTGTGTGTGTAACAGGAGCCTTCCTGACAAAAGGCAAGAAGACAAAGAGCCTTCTGGGAACACCCTGTGTGTGCCAGGGCAAAACTCCATCAGCTGTGTACAAATGGACACGCAGAGATTTAGATGCACATCAAGCCGGCCTCATGTTCTCTGAGAACTTGCTGCACAGGGTAAATGTAGGGTTGCGTTTCATCCTTAAAATGGAGGGGGGACATTATCCAGTGTTTCCAGGGGCTGTCTCCATGGCACACCCTTCCCTTACTTCCACATGGAACACCCCAGACACTGAAGGGACAGGATGTGGTTATAAGCGAGAGCTAAATGTGAAAAGGGTTGTTTGCAGAACAGCACCAACTAACCAATAAGGAGCCCAGACCCCGAAGCTGAAGCTGCTAACTAGAGGCCAGAGGCCAGGTTAGAACACAGCCCCCTGCAAATCACTGATAATTGCCAGGGAGAGAGGAATAAAGGCTCTGCTTGAACTTGCAAGTTTATTTCAGGTTACTCCCAAATCCTTCCCAGGCTCTTTGGCAAGGAGGCAGAGGCGGGCAGAGGGAGTGGGAGAAGGCTGCTCTCCACCCCTTTCTAACTGGGATAATGTGTTTCGACATCAACAGCAGCATCTGATGGCTGTGGGAATGCACACAGACTGAATGCGAACAGAAACTGTACTTCTTCCTAGACTTACTGGTCAGGCTGTAGTGTGGCATGTGGAATAATTAACAGTACTGACACATTAATGTACACCATGCACAGACAGGGAGCAGAGACAGCAACGTGAATCCCCAAAAGCGAGACTCCACATGACAGCGAAGAGAGAGTTGCGCAACTTTGCCCTACTTGGCAGAGGAGACAAGACAGTGTATACAGCAGAGGAGTATGTAAATAAAATACAACCTATACATAGTGGGATATCATTTTACCCATGAAGAAAAAAAAATCTTGCCATCTGGGACATGATGGACATGATGGACATTCTCATCGGTCAGTGGAATAAGCCTGACACACAAATTCAAACACTGCACGACTTCACTAATACAAAGAATCTCTTTTTAGCTGAATTCACAGAAGCAGCACACAGTGGTGGCTGCCAGAGTCCAGGATTAGAGGAGATGAGGAGATGTGAGTCAAAGGTACAGACTTCCCATTATAAAATAGGGAAGTTCTTCAGGGCTAATGTGTGGCAGATCTCACACGTTCTCAACACAAACACACACACACTCAAATGCCAAGTCTGTGAAATGATAGATGTGCTAATTTTGATTGGCTGTGGTAATCACATCATAATGTACAAACATTAATCATGTTGAATATTTAAATGTGTACAATTTCGGTTTTTTGATACAGGGTCTCACCATGTAGTCCTAAATGGACTGGAACTCGCTATGGAGTCTAGGCTAGCATCAAACTCAGAGATCTGCCTACCTCTGCCTCTCAAATGCTGGGATTAAAGGCATATGCCATCACACTTGGCTGTATGCATTTTTCAAGAAACTATTATGTATCAATGAAGCTTAGGGGAGAAAGACTGCACCTGCCTGCGAAGGAGTTGGCCACTCCATAACTAATGCTACTGTTCAATAACTATAACATACATGAGGCAGGAATGAAGTCTTACCATCCACGAAAATTGATTGTGGAATGATGGGGATGTGGCTGTAAGTGTTCCTCATGACAACAGTTTCCTCGTCTGGGTATGAACAAATCACTTCTGATTTTAATGTTTATTACTTTTATTTTATGTGTATGAGTGTATTGCCTGCATACATGTGAGTGCACCCATGTCAAGCAATGCTAAGGAGGTCAGAAGAGGGCTTCAGATTCCCCTGGAACTGGAGTTAAGGATGGTTCATAGCTGCCATGTGGGTGCTGGGAATCGAACCCAGGTCCTCTGCAAGAGCAGTTAATGCTCTTAACTGCTGAGCCATCTCTCCAGCCCTGACTTCTGATTTTTAAAGCTTCCACATACACCAAGCAGAGAAACCCATGTGAACCTATCACTGAGCTTCAGTAGTCACAAAGCATTACATTCAGGTTTCAGCTCTGGTCTTTTTTGCTGAGGCACTTAAAATAATTCCATTTAATTAAAAAAAAATGACATGCCAAGGTGGACAGGGAAAATTTCATAGGGTCCCACCCAAAGATGAAGAGCTACAGGCAATCAACGGATGCTGAAGGAGGGAGAATCAGTTTTCTCCAGGGACAAGCTGAGAGCTTATCTAATCTCAAGTGGGAAGCCCTAAACACAGGTACACAGGAGCACCACAAAATGGACTCAGTGCATCATATATGCATATATATGTGATATATTATATACATATATATTATATATGCATATATAATGAGAGAGAATGGAGGGGGACATGGGAAGAGTTGGAGGGATGGAAATAATATAAAGACAATACTAATGTATAAAATTCTCAAAAATAAAAGTTAAAAAACATAATTCCATTTAAAACATAATATCGGGGCTGGAGACATGGCTCAGTAGTTAAGAGCACTTGCTCTTGCAGAAGACTTGATTTTGGTTCCAGCACACACGTCAGGAGGCTCACAACCACCGGTCATTCCAGTTCCAGGGGATCTGATATACCCTCTTCTGATCTCTGAGAGTACCTGCACACACATAGTGCACTTACAGACAGGCAGACAGACAGACACACACAGAGATAAAAACTTAAATAATAGAATATAATTGACATAGTATGCATATGATTACAATAATATACAAATACTTCAGGGAATCTCTTGCTAAAACCTGTGTATATCGTCTATAGCCAACAAAATTAACCAACCTGACCATATTCTTCGGTATTTTGTGCATCTCTGGTCAAATACAGTACTCAGAGGGTAGTCCTGGGTAGAGAACTTCTCCTGTAGCTGAGATACACAATCCTCTTTTGTCACCATTAAGCAGGGTGACCCTGGGCAAGCTAGCCAACCTCCTTGACACTCCACACAGTTTCCTCACCACTAATAGAAAAAAATCATCAAGGTTAGTCTTTTGAGCTCTGACCAGACTCAAATTTTGTCTATAACACGTTAATATTCTTCTTGGAACAGTGCATCTAGGTTCATTTAAGTCCACACGTTGGGGGGAGGGGGCTAAAATTTAAAGTATCCTAATGGAGTTACACACACAAGAGGCTGCTGGGTAGTTGAGATCCACTCAGAAGTCTGCACCAAGATGCAGCCACTACAAGGTTTTGACTATTTTTATGGATGCTAAAAGTGTTTCTTCACTGAAATGAGTGGTTTTGGGGTAGGTGAAGTGACCAGGAGCACTGCTGCAGCACCTCCACCCTCGCATGCCCAGGATGTAAGAATCTGCCTAGGCCTAGCTATCTCTACTATTCCCAGCTCCATCCTAGGCCTGAGTAAACAGGAGTGTGGTATTTACCTCCTGCTAGAAGATTCCTTTGCTTGATCACCTGGTGAAGCTAAATGCTGGCATTAGACTTCTGAACACCAATCTTAAGGGAAATGCTGATGGGACAGAAGAGCTAAATGACAAAGAGCTGGGCCTCCTCTAGGCCTATAGACTAAACTGTAAGATTACTGTTCTTGAGTTTGCTTGCTAACAGATGTTTGGAGTATAGTTGAGTTTGGTCCGAGGTTTGCTTTCATTTTAACATCAGTTGGGAGTCAAACTGTGGGAAAGAAAACTGCCCACTGCTTATATGTCTTACCCTGGAGCTCGCTCAGGTTAGACAGAAGCACCCCAAAATGATTCACGCCTTACTTTTAAACTTTTGCTGGAATTATTTTCCTCTATCTGGAATTATCCCTTTTCCCCTGCTCCAGAAATCCATCTGTTTGAAAGCCCTGCTTCCTCAAATGCCTTCTCTAGCCATTGGGACTGACTTAGGTAGCAGTAAGATAATACAGAGCCCAAATTGACATTTCCCATGGCCATGAAACATCAGGGGACTACAGGAATACTATACATGCCTCCTTGTGACAGGCCAGTATCTGTTAGACCTCCCACACAACCCATGGACAGGACTCTCTTAAGCGTCCAATCGTTGACTGGCAAGGGCCAAGCTTGGACTGTGCCTTCTCTCCCATGTCTTCCCATTGGCTACTGGACTGAGCAGCTAAGTAAGACTGTAAACTTTTCTCAGTCTGGTTGTGAACATGCTCAGGTCTGAAAGGACAGAGTCAGATGGGTTTGTGTTGAGAAAGTGAGTGGCGATGAGCAAGGCAAGACTTGGCTGCCATTTAGGAAAGAAGAAATACAGCTCAGCTGGGAACAGCCAGTCACAGGATAAGAGCTTCTGATGTGGGTGGTTGCAAAGGTCGATTTGAGGAAAGAATAGACCAGAAGGTCAAAGCCCCTCATCAGTCCAGAAAGGAAAAAAAAAAAAAAAAGATGATTTACCAAGGGTAGAATTTAGGCCATGGAAAATTCTCTGCTTACTTCGGGGTTTGCATTTTTTTTTTTTTTT
>NW_008335438.1:3020176-3025205 GCF_000622305.1 Nannospalax galili
ATAAACTTAGCAAATTAATATGATTCTAGTGTGTGGGTATTACAAATGAATACTACCATATTTTATTAGAACGTATAACTACATGCCTCACCCCACAGGAGCCACTACAATTAACTTCTGCCCAGTCATAGTCTGTGGAGACAGCAGCCAAAAGGCTTCTTCCCCTTCATTTGGATGCAACAGCAAAATTCTCCACCAATTTGGAACAAATTGAAGTTTCTCTCTATGTTTGAGGATTGATGCTGTAAAAACTGTTCTTGTAGAGAATCTCAAGATGGCCAGAATGACTACTGGACATGACCCTTGGCCTCCAGACAGTCACTTTGGCAGGCTTTGGGGTTGTCCTAGGAGCCTTTCCTCCTCACCCAGGAGCTTGGGGAACCATGCTGCATTCCAGTGGAGTCCCAGATTTTCCTTCTGTCAACAGGAGCCTGGCCCTGGGCTGACACACCATTGTTTGTACCAGAATTTATGGTTCAGATAAGAGAAGTGTCACGGGGCTGGGTGGGGTGGGAGGGACGAGGGTTGCCATGAGTGAAATAATCTAGTATTTTCTTTTACTTTATTCTCCATTTCTCAGTGTCCAGAAGAAGCCTAGAGTGGCCAGCTGTGGAAGCCTCTAGGATGCCAAATACTTTTTCAATGGCTTCTTTTGTGTATTGTATTTTCTTCTCTGTTAATTTAAAATTTTATTGGAAAAATGAAAGGTGTGCACATGGTGAATACAACACATATACACATATATCAAGCTGCAGAATGAACATAAACAATGAAAAGTTTCTCTTCCATCTGAGAACGCTGCCAGCCTCTCAGTCCTCTTCTTGTCAGCCGTTATCAGTGGAGTCTATATACTTCCAGGAATTTCTTATGATACTCTATATATAACATTCATAGAAAATACAGATAAAGCCCCTTTTATAAATAAGTACCTACTATATATAGCACTCTGTGCCTTGCTATTTTTAGTTGCCAGTGTCCCTTAGGAGCAATATACAGATGTGTCTCATTCCTTTTTAAAAGATTTAAATTTATTTAATTTATTTTTATTTTATGTGTATGGCTGTTTTGCCTGTGTGTATGTAAATGCATCACACACGTGCAATACCAGCAGAGGCCAGAAGAGGGTGTTATATCCCCTGAAACTGGAGATAAGGATGATTGTGAGCTGCCAAATGGGTGCTGGGAACCAAAACGAACTCAGTGTTCTTAACCACTGAGCCATATCTCCACACCCCCTTTTTAAAAAGTATTTTTATTGAATTTCTGTGCATTCCATACAATTCATCTTAATCATATTTAGACCCTCTCCCCCAACTGCATTCTCCATAGTACCCCCACTGGATTTCATGTATTCTGTATGTATAAGGCCTACTGAGTCAAGTTTGTATCCCCAGATGTCCTTCAGTGTGAGTTCATCCACTGGAGCCTGGTCAATCTATCTAGCATCACTCTCTTAAAGAAGACCAATTCTCCCTCATCCAGCAGTGATCAGCTGTCAATAGGTCCTCAGCTAAGGTTGAGGCCTCTTGCTCATTTCCCCAGTTCTATGCTGGGTTTTTGTCTGGTTTGAGTTTGCACGGGTCTTGTGCATGCTGTCACCATTGCTGTAAGTTCATATGAGCAAGTTCCCAGAAGCCTAGAAAACTGTTTCCTTATGGTCATCCACCACCCCTGGCTCTTACAATCCTTCTGCCCCCTCTTCTGCAATGGTCCCTGAGCCCTGAGTGGGTGAGGTTTAATACAGAGACACACTTTACAGTCTCTTACATTTTGGCCAGTTGTGGTCGTCTGTGTAAATCACCCTCTGTTGCATGAGGAAGCTTCACTGGTGAGAGTTGAGATATGCATTAGTGTTCTCTCTACTCCCTGTTCCACTATGTTCCATGAGCCATAGGTATAGAGGTTTCATTGTGGATATGCTACTTAGGGCACCAGTTCATTTTAAAAATAGATATATGGTATTCCATTGACTAGATATGTGTGTTTTAAAATATATCTTCTTGTTTAGAAAATTATGAATGATTATCATTTTGCAAAATTCACAATATAAGAAATGCACATTGGAACTGGAGGATGGCTCAGCAATTAGAGCACTGGCTGTTCTTGCAAAAGACCCAGGTTCAGTTCCCAGCACCCACATGGCAGCTAACAACTATCTATAACTCCAGTTCCAAGGATCTCATGCCCTCTTCTGACCTCTGTGGCTACTGTGCAACATGGATACACTTATATACATATAGGCAATAGACTCATACACATAATAAAAATAAAATATTAACAGAAATGCATATCCCTTCCCCTACTCTTTTTCTTTTCTCTCTCTCTCTCTCTCTCTCTCTCTCTCTCTCTCTCTCTTTGAGAAGGGTTCTCTCTGTAGCCCCAACTGGTCTGGGACTCCCTATGTAGATCAGGTTGGCCTCTGTCTCACAGAGAGCCACCTTCCTTTGCCTCCTGAGCACTGGATTAAGGGTGTGAGCTACCATGCCCTGCCTCCTCTTCTTTTAAACAATGTATGAGTGTGAGTGAATGTGTGAGAGTGACTGAGAGTGTGAGTGTGAGAGTGAATGTGTGTGAGTGAGTGTGAGAGTGAGTGTGTGAGAGTGTGTGAGTGTGTGTGAATGTATGAGTGTGAAAGTGAATGTGAGAGTGAGCGTGTGTGTGTGAGTGAACGTGAGTGAGCGTGTGTGGGGGTGAGTGTGTGTGTGTGAGAGAGTATGAGTGTGTGTGTGAGAGTGAATGTGAGTGAGCATGAGTGAGCATGTGTGTGTGAGTGTGAGAGTGAGTGTGAATGAGTGTGTGTGTGAGTGTGAGTGTGGAGGCCACAGGTTGACTTCTGATCTCTTCCTCTATTTCTCTCCACCTTATTTCTATTTATTTTTTGAGACAGGGTCTCTTCACTGAACCTAGAGATTGTTTTGTTTTGGCTGAATTGGCTGGCCAGCAAGCCCCCAGAACCCACGGTCTATGCTGTGCATGCAGCACTGGGGTTACAGGCACATGCCACTGTGTGCAGCTTTTGTGTGTGTGTTGGGGATCCAAAGTCAAGTTCTCATGGTTGTGCAGCCAGCATTTTACCCACCAAGCCATCTCCCCAGCCCTTCAATAAAAACCAGCACCAACAAAAAACCCTTTTACTTGCTGCACTTCACTTGGTTGTTTAAACAATGACCTTGGGATACTGAGTTGGTCATCAGTAGGAAGAAAATAAAGGCCATGGGCCCCAGAACTCTGCCTCTATGTCCTTGCCTCCCTCTTAGAAATCTCTAGACCTCTGGCATCATGGTTACCTGCCAATATTGCCCCCAACCCTATCAACTCCAAGTAGCAATGTAATCTTGCCCTTGCTGTGTAAGTAAAAGCAACAAGGAACAAGGCCCAGTCTACAGAGGACAGAACATGCTGACTGGGACTGAAGTTTCCAAGACCTCACCTGCCTAGCAGAAGCCACCGAAAGCAGCATCCCTGCCCTCTTGGGCCTGCAGGGGCAGTACAGCACAGTCCTAGCATCAAAGCCATCTCACACAGGTTCTACCTGCCTAGCCCAGTCTCCCTCCTTTGTTGCTTAAACAGTCTGGGCTTGGGAGGACCCTGTGTTGTTTACTTTATAGACCTTCACATGCTTGCCCCATGAATCTCTCAGGCAAAGTGACCCTGAACATGCCAGCTGAAGTTGTAAATTTGAAACACCTGTGCGTTATCATTGGCTGTTTCTGAAAGTTGGTCATTCAAGCAGAAAGGGAAAAAGTGTTTTTGGAAACTTTCTCTGTGAGACAAACAGCACCACTGGCTAGACCATTGTGCCAGGGGCAACAGGTCCCACAGGACAGCAGGGTCATGTAGGCACTTCAGATGTGCACTCTTCCCTGGAGGATATTCCAGACACCCATCTGTACAAGAGAAAACCCTACCAAGTCTCCAAAGATTCTTTACTCCTGCCTTAAAATAATACTTCAACCCCTCGCATGGGGCCAGCCAGCCAGCCATTCTCCAGATTGGGAACAGCAGTGATTGCTCCAGATTGGCTGCCTTTAACTGGTTGGCATTTAGCCAGGAGCTTCCAGTCCTTAACTCACCCGCTAGGTGGATGATTCCAGAAGGACAAAAAAAATTAAAAAATTTTAAAAAAAAAAAAGCTGTTTCAACTTCTCCATCCTTAGAAAGAGCTTCTGACTAAGAGCTGGAAGGGGCCCAGGGCTGATGTTGCCTCCTGGAGAAACTGTTTCCTAGACAGATAGTAGAGAGCTAGGCCTTTACGGTGGGAGGGGATGCAGGAATGGGGCCCGAGTGCTTGGCTTAAGGGAACATGACTATAGTGAGTTTGTCACTAGATCAGACATTACTTGAATGTTTCTTCAGATTCACTAGAGTTCCTGAGCTAACCTGGTCATGGAAGGTATTACAGGGGGCCAGCAGGAGGTGGTTCTATCTCAACCCTCTCAACAAGGGTTAGCAAACTCTAGCTCCCAGCACAAATTAAGCCCACCATTCATTTTTGCCCAGGCCTCTAGATACATAAATTGTGTTTACAGTTTTGGGTGGTGGAAAGAAAAAAAATAATCAAGAAATACTTCATGAATACTACTTTATGATGCATGAAAATGATGTGGAATGCTAACCTCAGTGTCTCTAAATAAAGTTTTATTGGAACACAGCCATGCACATTCGTTTACATAGCATCTATGGCTGCTTACACATTGAAATGCCAGAGTTGAGTCATTGCTACACAGACTCTATGGCCACAAATCCTAAAATAGTGACTGTCCACAGCCCCTATTTCAGGGCAGGTCAATAGACAAGATCCAAGGATACTGTGAAGGAAGCATAGTAATGAGAGAGAATATGGATGTTTATAAACTTCTTATTGACAAAATTAAACCTATAACAAAAATTCAGTATAATGCTTTGCATTACAGGTCTACTAGTAAAAAAATAGATTTGCTTAGGTTCTTTTGTTTGGCTTTTTTTTTTTTTTAAACACAATTTCATTATTTTACTATGGCTAGCCTGAAGCTCACTAGATAGCCTGGCT
>NW_008335438.1:3025258-3031236 GCF_000622305.1 Nannospalax galili
TAAACCTAAAACAAAAATACAGATTAACTCGTTGCATTACAGGCATACTAGTAAAAAAATAGATTTGCTTCGGTTCTTTTGTTTGGTTTTTTTTTTTTTTAAACACAATTTCATTATTTTACTATGGCTAGCCTGAAGCTCACTAGATAGCCTGGCTGGTTTTGAACATACAGTCTGCTTGTCCTCACCTCCCGAGTGCTGGAAACAATAGAATTTTTTTGAATGGGGATAACTTTTGCTAAATTGGAATTCAAAGTGAGTATACCTATCAAACCAATTACAAAAATTCATTTGTTAGAAACTATTGTTAGCTTGAAGGTCATTAGCCAACGGGTTGTGGGCTGCTAACTCTTGCTCTACGACTGAAGGAAGGTGACTGTGATTTTACAATTTCATATTATAGCTCCCTAAGAGTCTAACTAGGAAAAACTATTTTAAATTCTTAATTAGATTTGGAACAACAGAATAAGGTGGACAGTTGTAGAGTTTCTTCTTGCTCACCCCCAGGCACTTTAATGCATTGAAGGCACCACACTAAACCTTGTGCAAAAGACCAAGCTCTTCAGGAAAAAGACTGTATTTATTCATTTCTATATAAGCACTGACATGTGCAACAAACCCATATATCATATCTGCAGCATCGACTACGAACCAGACCTTATGGTTCGAGCTTGTGGAGGTAGGATAAGGGTAGCAACTAATACAAAAAAGTATGAGATCCTATCTACAAGTAAGGATTTAGAAGAAAGAATAAACGCCTGTTAAACCACAGAACTAGACTTTCATACTGATAATAGTATTGGAATAGCTCTGAACTAGCCTTATAGCATCTTCATTGGAACTTCTAATTGTAATTTTTAAAAGCTGGAGCAGAGAGTGTTCTGTTTCTGTTCCTCAGAAGTGAAAACCTCTTCAACCACTGCCCTCCCTACTCCTGGATGGCAATTACCTGATTAGAAAACCACAAAGAAGGTTTTTGTTTGTTTTTTTAATAAACAATCATAAGGGCTGAAATGAGTCTGCAAATTCAGGCTCTGATAATGCAATGACTGAACTTGTTATATCCAGAACTGTCGACACTCAATTAAAAAACACAGAGAAGAGCTTTAACACTATCCAAGGGATAGAAATACTTAAGAATAGAGAAGCATAGGAAGAGTAATAGACCACCCAGGCAGAATCAGTCAAAGACCAAGAAACCATTGGAGCTTCAGGCCTCCCTAGAAGTCACCACCCACAGAGCCATGGACAGGAGGGATGGGCGTGAGATGGTCCCAGTGGATTGGGCTTGGCAGATCCTTTGCCTGCCTACCCATTGCAGTGCAGAAAAGAAAGGCACTAAACTTGGACAACGCTCTCTAGTGATGTTTGAAAATGCCAAGTCCAGGTCATACTGTACCTATAAAACATCCCCATGTGTACAGTTTACTAATTCATCCTGACCTCCTTCTTGCTCTCAGAATTCCCCCCAAAACCCCTCTGTTGTGGTTTGAATATGAAATGTCCTCCATAGGCTCAGGTGAACTCTTGGTTCCCAGTTGGTGGCGCTGTTTGGGAAGAGTGTGGAACCTTTAGAAGGTAATGCCTAGTTGGAGGAAGTACGTCACTAGGGACAGGCCTTGAAGTTTTATAATCCAGCCTCACTTCCTCTTTCTTCTCTGCATCCTGATTGCAATGTAGTCTGACTAACCAGCCTCCTGCTCCTGCCACTATGCCTCTCCTGCCATGCATCCCCTTGAACTGTAAGCCAGAGTAAACCCTTCCTTCCTTAAATCGCTTTTTATCAGGGATTTCACCACAGCAATGAGAAAAGTAAGGAACAGTCCCTCTGACCACCAAATGTGAGGTACTACACACTTCATCCTAACTAGCAAGTGAAGAGCTATCACAATAGTGTAGAAAGTGCACCTTACTTAGATTATCTGGAAAGCCTAGCAGAAATGTATCTCCTTGTGAGACTCTTCATAAAGATTCACCTCAAAGTGGGAGTCAAAAATGACACCAGGGGCTGGAGAGATGGCTCAGTGGTTAAGAGCACTGGCTGTTCTTGAAGAGGACATGGGTTTGATTCCCGGCACCACATGGCAGCTAACAACTGTCAATAATCCCAGTTCTGGTGATTTGATGGGTATTACACAACATGGGCATTATACAATATGGGTACACTTGCATGCAGGCAATACACTCATACACATAAAATAAATTATAATATTTTTAAAAAAATGTGACACCAAGCACGAGCTACTCAGTAATTCCAACCAAAGGCGCTGTTGTGCTTTTTGGAGAAAACAGTTATCACTGTATCCATCGGGTGTATGGGAAGATGGTGAATGGTCAGAAACACATGTGTTAATGTTCGCAATATCAGACGTTGCTCCATATGTCACAAGTGTTTATTCAGTCAAGAGAGTGTAACTTATGCATCAGTGAACAATGTTGTTTACAGAACCAAGGTCTTAGCAAAGCAGCTGAATTTCCTTATTCAGCAAATATTCAATGTGCTCCATACTCTTCTAGATGGAGAACTGAGCAAGGTGCATTGTTCCTTTCAATCCCTCAATTTTAACTCAGAAAGGCAGTTATGAACTGGGGGCTGAGGGCCATAAAGAAGTAGGACCTATCGGCCTGAGGAAAGAGATGATATTGATGGCTCCATGTCAAAGGAACCCACAGTCCGCTGTATCTAAGGGATTCTGTAGAGGGCTCAAGTAAGTTTTCTGTCTCCACTTCTTCATTGTGCATCTCAAGAGACTGAATTCTGTTTTTTTCTGGGTCTTTATACATGCCACACCAACAATGGGCTGTGTCTCCACCTGCTAAGAAGCCTTTCAGGGAAGGAGGCCTGTCACAGCAAAAACAGAGCCCAAGCCTAAAGAAAGAGTCTGCAGGATGAGAGCACACACTGCCACCTTCAAATGGGTTGCTCTGTTCACAAAAGACCCAAGGAGGAATTCTTCTTTACACTATTGATGGAATTCACAAGACAGACGCTGATAATTCTTTCCTGCTCCAATGCTAAGTATGTTTCTAAAATAAGCATTATTAGCTTTGTATTGACACAGAAATGGACTGGGAGTTTTCAGTCTGATGCTCCTGAAGCTTGTGCCCATTACTCTGGTAAACTTTTCCAGGTGATCTGTGTAGACACCTGGATGGAATCAGAACAGGTAGAACTCATGCTGAAATCCTAGCCTTTCCTAAGACACACTGATAAGATTTCCTTTTTAAAAATGTGTGTGTGTGTGTGTGTGTGTGTGTGTGTGTGTAGAAAACTTGTAGAATTGGTTCTCTCTTTCCACTCTGTGAGTCCAAGGGATTGAACTCAGGTCATCAGACTTGGCAGCAAATATCTTTACCTAAACAATGATCTACAAATTCTACATAAGACATGACATACCTCTCTCTCTGAAAATGTACCACTTCCAGATTGCCAGAAACTTACACGTGTACGGTAGTACCAGAAACTGAGTTAGCTGGTCTCCAAAAGTTCAAGACTAAGATAAAGCTCCTATCTTCCAACTTCCCAAGATAGCCAAGACGCCTCTTGGGGGGGACTCATGGAGGAGAAACTTGATCTCTAGGATTTCTGGGGTGCCTTAGTCTCCACTGGTCATCACTGAAGGATGGTGAGCCATGAAGGGCCCAGGCCTGTCAACCAATGAGGTCTGAAGGGTGACCGACTACCTATATCCATGCTACTTGAGATAAAGTCATCAAAACTTGGGACTGGAGAGATGGCTCAGCAGTTAAGAGCACTGGTTGTTCTTGCAGAAGACCCAGGTTCAATTCCCAGCACCCACAACAACCATCTGTAACTCCAGTTCCAGGGGATTTGATGCCCTCTTCTGTACTCCTTGGGCACTGCATGACATGGGTGTACTTACATACATGCAGGCATAACACTCATACACATAAAAAAAGTCATCAAGGGGCTAGAGAGATGGCTCAGTGGTTAAGAACCGACTGTTCTTGCAGAAGACTGGGGTTCAAATCCCAGCACCCAGGTAACAACTGTCTGTAACTCCAGTTCCAGGGGATCTAACAGCCTCTTCTGTCTTCCACGGGCATTGCACAACACGGGTGCACTTACCTACATGCAGGCAATACACACATACACATTAAAAAAAAAAGTCATCAAAACTCAGATCTTCAAAACCAACCTACACCCTTTCTAAGTATCTCAACAATTTGTCCAGAATAAACAGAGTCACTCATCACCCAGTAGAATAAGTTAAAACTTTAGAAACATTTTGTATCATGAAACAAATGGCCTTAGAGGCTGAAAAAGAGGCGGAAGCAGACAGACACGTATCTCCTACAGAAGTCCTGCAACAGTGAGACAACTTGGATTGCATTTTTATTGCTATTTCCAGGCAAAGTCCTTTTGAGGTTTCCTGTTGCACATAAGTCTGCCCCACATTCCTAGAAGCCAACACTTCTAGGATAGTCACGTGGGCTCTCCTAATCCCATAACATCAAGTTCTAAGTGTTTGATAAAGTTGGAAGATGTGAAATTAAGTAGGTCTGTTTGTGAGTAAACCAGTTCCCTTGCCTTGTATCTTACCAGAGAGTAGAGAACAGTCAAGGTCACAGGCTGTGTCTACTTGGGAGGAGATGATGATTTCACTGGTTGGGATTTGATGGGGCTTTGTATGTTTTATGTGGCAAATAGTTTCACTATCTCCTTGCAAAAGGGATAGAAAGATAAAACTCCACCCTACTAGACCTTATATCATGCAATCTGGGAAGAGAATATAGTCGAATTCCAATCTCCTCCTTTCCCATTTTGGAGGCTTTCAGTGACAGTTTAGTGCTCAGTGGTGGCCACATTTATGTTCAAAAGGCTTCTGCACCGAGGTATGAGGCTCTCCTCACATGACTCACCATCCTGGCTCCGGTACTACCAGGCAAAAGATACCAACTTCAAAGAAGCCACTAAATGGAACTTCTCACAACTCTACCATGATGGGTCTCCTCATCCACAAGGCACCCCAGGATGCCTGACCCAGCACTTTCCAAAAGACAGTCCTGCATTTTCTATGTCCCTATTTGTCTTAAAGCCAAACCAAACCTTGTGTCTATACTAAGAAGAAAAATTCCTACCTACTCACATGGAGTTATAGGGATGAAATCAGAATTAACACAGTACACCTGTTAGAGGACATGGACACAGAACTACCTGCCATGCATCACGAGCTTCTACGTGACAGAAACACTATTGGAATTTTGACAATCTAACTGTGTACTAAGAAAAGTCTAAAAGGCTCACACTGAGGAGTTTTTAAGAGCAAGAGTGAGGGAGCTTATCACAAATCATACTAATTAAAAAGGAACAACAGGTATATGAATGGACAGATAATGGAGATGATGAGACTGTACCACACAGGCCTTAATATAGCCAGTGACTGAGTTTGTGATAAAGATGCTGGAGAGATCAAAAAGCACTGCTGGTACAATGGAGACAACCATGCGGAAAAGTATTAAATCGGACCCCTCTGTCACACTTCGTGAAGGATCTCAGATATTCAAACAATGAAAACAAAAAATAAGATCATAAAAGTATGGAAAAATAGAACTGGTGAGACTGTAACATAATCTAGCCACTTTGAAAACAATCCGTTACTCAAATTATAAAATAGAGTTACCATACAATCTAGCAGTTCCATAGACAAGTAGATAGTTAGGTATAGGTATGTGGGTAGATATAGATATCCATAGATATACCAAAAGAAAGGAAAATATGTGTCCACAAAAATACTTGTACATGAATTGAGCAGCATTATTCATAACATCAAAAGTGTATCAACTCACATTTCTAACTACATATGAATGGATGAACTCACCATGTTATAGCCATACATATCAGGTGAAATATTATTTAGTTATTGAAGTACAAATGCACTCTTCAAAACATTAGGCTGAATAAAATTAATTAGGAGAGAGAGAGAGAGAGAGAGAGAGAGAGAGAGAGAGAGAGA
>NW_008335438.1:3031342-3039024 GCF_000622305.1 Nannospalax galili
ACAGAAACAGACAGAGGATTGCTCCATTCATTTCAAATTTCAGAACAGGGAAATCTAGTGGTTGTTTACAAGAGAGGGGTGGGTTGATGACAAGATGACCACTATAAGGTATGTAGTTCCTTGTGAGGTGGTAACATATTTTGAATTTGGCTGGGGGGATGGTCTCACATATGTGAACACAGTAATAGAAAACATGGGACTTGAAATGGTGACTTGTACAGGATGTGAAGGATGTCTCAATAAAATGTGGAGAGTTTCTAAAGTATAACTTTAGGAGAAGAGTTTCTAATTATAAGTACATCCCAAAGCCACAAAAGATTAATTTGACCACAAAAAAAACTTTTAGGAAAAAAAGTCCTACTTTGGAAAAGTAAACATAAAAGCAAGACAAAAGGCCAGAGGGTGGCGGAAATCCAAAGGGTTGATTTCCTTAGCGTACAAAAAGTTTCTACAAAATTAATTCTGAAAGACCAACAATTCAGTAGAAAAACAGATAAGTTCATGTGAACACAGAAAACCCCCACATACACCTAAGTATAGGAAAAGACAGCCAAGATCACTCAGAACAAAAGAAACACAAATGAAACCAGTAAGAGGCACCGCACTGATACCTTTGTCTACCCTGAAGATGGGGTGAAGATGACAGAATTGATGATGTCATGCATGACAGTAAGGAGAAGCAAATTGCCTGACACTGTGCTAATGGGCCGAGAAAGGATCACAACCCAACCAGGTGTGGTAGAACATACTTGCAGACCTAGCTACTTGGGGCAAGAGGATTTCTTGAGCTCAGAACTGTAAGCCTAGACTAGCCAGAACATAGGGACCTCTCCACTATCCAAAGGGAGGGAGGGAGGCGGTGGGGGCGGGGGGGCAGGAAGAAAGAGGGAAGCTGGCAGACTCCCCAATCTCCCATGAGAACAATTTGGCCAAATCTATAGAAATTATAAACACACACCTCCTTTGACCCAGATGTCCTATCCTGGGGTTTTATGGTACAGATATATTCTATGTATCTAAAATGACTTACATGCAAGAAACAGGGTGTCACTGTTAAAAATACTGAGAAAAAAACTTAAGTGTCCAATAATTATATAGATGGTGTGATCTATACATAAAAGAAACACCAACCAGCAATGCAGGGGCCTCAGCAGCTCCCTGGGGAATGAGCTCCAGGGCATGCTCTCAGCTTTAAATACCATCAGCTATGGTGGCTCCACATGGAGCAAATGTGAGATGTATGTACAGGTGGCTGCTTTTAGGTGGCTGATGCTAAGAGAACACCGAAGTCTAGGACAAGGGAAGAGGCATGAACAGGGGTCTGTTGGGACTTTCTTTTTACTGTATTCTTTTGTCCTCTAAACTTTGTACCAGAGGAGTTGGAAAGGAGGAGAGGGGAAGTGACAGGAGGCGAGAGAAGGAAAGGATGAGAGAGAGGGGGAGACAAGCGAGGGTCAGAGGAGGGAGAAAAAGAGGGAAGAGGGAGAAAAGAGAGGGAGGCAGTGGCAGTGAGGGTTGTTACAGAGGGAAGGGAAAATCACCCGGATGATTCTATCTTTGATATACTACCACCGCGGGCAGAACTTGGGAATTTCTCATGCTGCACTGCAAACTTCTGCACGCACGTAAACTGTAATAAGCATATATGACTTTTGCTTAAAAAACAAGTGTGAAGGTATGTTTGCATAAAGATACAGGCATGGGGCCGGTGAGATGCTCAGAGGCGAAGGTGCTCACTGCTGAGCCCAATGACCTGTGTTCAATCCCTGGGACCCACATGGTGGAAAGCTAGAACTGACTTGTAAAAGCTGTCTTCTACCTCTATGCATGTGCTGTAGCATGTGCATGCCCCCCATAAATAACTAAATGTAAAAAAATTAAACATATGTGTATTTGTGAAATTGCTACACTGAATTCCTTATAGGATGGCACAGTCACTTGACATATGTAGCTGTTGTTTATGCTATAAATGAAATAACTTCACCTGAGGATAATCAGGAAGAAAAGGAGAAGAGCAGTTTGCCCAGGTGGGTCTGACCAGGTTTGACCGCTGACCTTTCATGTCTGCCCTGGCTGATGGGGGAGATGCAACCCTAGAGGGGATGGAAGCAGAACCTGGGGACATGGGGGCTGTGTCTGCCTCACCTGGAGGCTGCAGAGGCTGACTGCTTACTCCTAGCTGTGAGCAAGGACAAGGTCAGAGACTGCCTGGCTCGGACTAGAATCCCCAGCTCCCACCTTCTCAATCCTCCCCTCCCCTTCTCACGGGGTTTTGGGAAGAATGAAGCCAATGGATTTCAGCTGAAATCGGGGGACTTGAGGCCAGGTGCTAGCCCTCCCTCGCCTCTCAGTCCCAGTAGCTTCATTCATTCAACCACAGTAGAGGCCACAGGCAGCATGTGCTGGCCTGGAAGGACAGACCCTCCAAGGCCCAGGATCAGATGACTGTGGAGGGCTTTGCAAATATGTCCACAAGTTAAGACTTCACCCTACCGGTCAAGTTCCGGCAGAGTTGGAGGCATTGACTCTCATTTTCAGGGCCATCCTCATCAGCCACACGTCCCAGCCTCGCCTTGGCTTCCGCCCTCAGCCAGTCTCCCCAGCAGCTCCAGCCTTCCCTGCTGAATCAATGGCCCTCGTGTCTGTGGTCCTGACCCTGCTCCAAGTGATGAACCAACTTCATTGGGAGTGTCTGATGAGGGTTTTCTGAGAAGGGCCATTGTTTCTGCCACACTTGTCCAAAGCCTCCATTTAGGCTGGCTGTGAGCAGGGATGCGGGACATTCATCACTGGGAACATTTGCCAGCAAATGAGAGACAGCTGTTGAACTCACATGGCGTGTGGCTGCACATTGCCTCTGGTAAGATTTACTTTCCAAGTGAGAACATCCTCACTTATCTTTTCTTCCAAATGCTAATGGGAAAAGTGCTCACCTTCCCCTGATAAGTCAGAGTCTATGGTTGCCCACAAATCATATACTACATGAGGCACCACAGGGACACACCAGCCCCCGAGTCTACTCCTACCTCCAGGCTCAGAGGACTCTGGGTTACAGCCCAATCCACTGCCACCTCTGAGCTGTGCCTATATGGCTAGGGACCATGTTTCTCCCCTCACATGCCCACAGCAAGGCTGGGCCAACACACTCCAAAGGTACCCTCTTAAAAGCTCTAGGTCTTGCTGAGAAAGACACATGGGAAACTGGATAGAAACTTCTAGAAGTCATTAAGAACAAAGTGAATGCCTGCCTGTGTACCAAGCAATCTATTGCACATTTTAGGAACTGTAAAACTAGCCATGGCATTAAGACAGGGACACTGGGCACAGAGACCTGCCTATCCCCATGCAGTGAAGTGCTGACAGGAGTCCCACATAGATTATAAGCAGCTGGGACCAGATGGCACTGAGGAAGGCTTCCAGGAGAAAGGAATGATGGGTAACTGGGAGCACGCTCAGGGTCATGAGGGACAGAATAAGCCTAGTGTGATCAGCTGGTGACACAACACCTGAAATCCAGGCACACAGAGAAGCCTCATATGGGAAGGATTATTTCATTACATAAACTCTCTTCAGAGTTCCACAGAGTCCCAGACTCAGCTGAGCAACACTGGGTTCTCTTTCCCCACATCCTAAAGGGATATACCAATATGGCTGTTCTATGTTCAGCAGACCTGATACCCTAGACAATGCCAAATCTAACCCTGGCTTCAGGCCAGGTTTGAAACCATCTGAGGACAAAGATGGTGCCAAGCTTGATCAGGCTAGACCAGGCAGCAGAATGCTCCAGAATTAGGATACTATCTGGCTCACTGTTAGGTTTTGTTCATGCTGTCTCTGGCCTCCATGGCTGGCCCCGATTCCCTTCATCCTCATAGTAAGGATAATCACATTTACTGCTGAACCCTTGCCTCCCCACCCTTCACCCAGTTCTGATTCTGCTGGCCTGGAATAAGATGAAAGTGTCTGATAGAAAAGCTTTGGGAAACCTTTTATTAACATTCTTAGCTCAGCCCAGCTCAGGCAGCAAGCCTCTGCATTCCAGGGGACTTCGCCCTGAGCAAGGCAATGCCAAGAATGTCAGTGGAAGGTTCCCAGCTGCTTTTCCAGTGGGAACGTTGCCTAGCCAGCCCTGGAGGGTAAAGAAACCTACAGGCAGGCAGAGGAGTGTTCAGTGGTTCAAGTCTTCCCACCGCCACCCAGTGATCTCTAGGGAGTAATCAAAACAACAAACAGAAAATGTCTAAGGGAGGGTGTCCATGATGAGCCAGTGAGCATGGCCACCGTGAGGTATGTACAAGGCTTAGACACACCTTCTGACATTACCAGCTTCCTACAAAACAGCTGTGGGACAGCTAAGCTAAAAGCTCTTGTCCTGGTTATGCCATGGACGTAAGGTCCAGCAGAAAGACTTCTGACATGTCTCCCCAGGATGTCTGTGAAGGGGAGTGATGGAACCTATTTTGAAATAAGACACAGAAGGTGCTGGCACTAATCATTTTAAATAATTGCTCTTTATCTTGATCTCTGCTTCGTTTCAGAAGGCTGATTGTAGAAGAGGAAGATGGAGATTCAAGGTGGAAGGTGGGGGGCTTCTCCCTATGGCAGAGAGAATGCTCTGTAGTGGGGAGCAGCTAGATGAATGTGTTCTCAACAACCCAGCCCTACCCAGGAGCAGCTAGTGCTAGCCTGCCTGGCAACTGCAGGCCCAGTGACACCCTATGACCACGTCAAGGAGTGGTCAAGCAGCACAGTATTTCCCCAAGCAAAGATCTTTCTGAAATTACAACTAGTGTCCAGGCCACATGGCTGCTGGCCCAGTGACTACAGACTCTTTCCTTCCTCTGTGCCTTGTCAAATGAAGGCAATTACACTGCAGACAGGTGGGCTGGCACAGAGGTGAGTGACTACTGCTTGTAGGACTGAGAAGTTCTTCACCAACCTGAACCTCTTCTTCCTGTCCATGTAGAATCTCACCATGATGATGCTCATCTCATCAGCCAGTCTCAAAGGAGAGTCCATCCTCCCTACCCCCAAGTCTCCATGACTAGGAGAGTCTACCTTCCAGCCATACTACTCCAGCACCAAGAATGTGTCAGGAGCAGATGGACATTGGCGACCATGGCACCGTGGAGTTCCCTGAGCCTGGAACTGTATTTTCCCCTATAAGGTTGCAGTAGTCCTTTTATATTTATATCCAGTGTTTTCTGGTCTTCGAAACCATTTTTTTTATTTAATATTTTATTATTTTTATTTTATGTGTATGTGCGTATTGCCTGCATATAAGTAAGTGCACCCATGTTGTACAATGCCCTCAGAGGACAGAAGAGGCTGTCGGAGCCCGTGGAACTGGAGTTAGGACAGTTGTTAGCTGCCATGTGGGTGCTGGGATTCGAACCTGGGTCTTCTGCAAGAACAGTCAGTGTTCTTAACCGCTGAGCCATCTCTCCAGCCTCTTCAAAACCATTTTTACGCATAGTTTTTATTGAGCTTTTCAATAAGTCTATGCCAGGTGTTGAACAGTGATTGCTGTAAGTGTAAAAAAATGGAAGCTAAGGTAACACAGGACCAAGGAGCGCACTATCTCCATAGACAGCAGAGATTGGAAGTACAGAAATAAACCCAGCACATCCAGGGCAGAGTCAGTTCTAGATCTGGTTTCACTACCACCTGCCAACAACTAGCATTTTGGGTCTCTGACTGTGGGCTACCAGGCTGTCCACAAAATCTCATTCAGTTCCTGCAACTCCCACAGGAATATGGTATCACCCTCTTCCCAATGAAGAAACTGCAACTCAGAAAAGGGTAACTGTCCAATGTTGTGAGTGCCCAACACAGGGACCATGTCTACAGAAAGGCAGAGTCTACACTGTTATCCCCCAGAGCAAAACACAGACCTCAGATACTCTGAGCAAATGAAGCACTTGATGCTTCTGTTTCCAAATTTGTCTATTTTTATTTTATATGTATCAATGTTTGCCTGCATTTATGTAAGGGCACCCATGTAGTGCAATGCCCATGGTAGCCAGAAGAGGGTGTTGGATCCCCTGGAACTGAAGTTATGGTCAGTTGTTAGCTGTCATGTGGGCTCTGGGTATTGAATCTGGGTCCTCTGCAAGAGCAGCCAGTGGTCTTAAACTGAGTCACCTCTCTAGCCCTACCTGATGCTTCTTCAGGAGAAACAACTGGATGTTGGGGGGTCTAAGGTCAAACAGCTGTTTACCTTCCTTAGCTTTGCTTTGTGGGAAGAACATGGGCCATCATTCAAGGACCCCAGGTAATCGTCCTAGCCCTGAAGCCAAGGAGCTGGGCTTGAGGATGCTTCCTCCAGACCCATATGCTCACTCAACCCCCCAAACTGCAGAAAGTTTGCAGCACCTCAACTTCTTAGGAAAGCATGAAGGAGGGTATTCTTTCAGGATGGCTTTCCTGGGTTGGGAGCATGTTTTGATTTCAAGATCATCTACTTGGTGCTGGCCTAGCCATTTAGAAGAAGCAGTAGAGAGCTAGTGGCTGGGAAGCTTAATCTCACTGTGTGAAGTGCTCCCAGTAAAAGATCCAAACTGCCAAGCACGGTGCAGCTCTCTCCACTCTCCCTTTCACTAATTAATGCCTCTGCCTGTCTCTAAGCACTCCATTCTAATACATGATGGCCTTGGAACCTTTGAATCTGCTACTCCCTCTGCCTGGACCTCTCCACATGGAAGGCTCCTCTCCCTACTTAAGTCTCAACACAAATACTACCTTCTCTGACTCTGCAGCCATGCTGGCTGATGCTGGACACCCCACCACCACCATCAAACTGCTCTCACTACTCTGGGCTTCCTTTTTTCATGTCACTTGTATCACTATCTGAAATTGTCCTTCCATAGAATTGCTGGCTTGCTTATGACCCACTCCCCTGCACTAGAATATAAATTCCATTATACCACGGGCCTCCACCAGCACTATGCCTGGTATACCTTAGCACCCAAACACTGCTTGGCTCAAAAAAAAATATGCCCATTGCATGAATACTTGGAAATTCTTAGATGAAAGGGACTGTGTAAGGACCTCAGCAAATTTCATGATGACATCACATATCCTTTGAACCAGAAAGGTCCCTGAGGGGCAGACAGGTGAATTTGGAAAAACAAATGAAGATCTTTACTGTTGTATCACCTAAGGACTCAGCATGCAAGAGGAATCAGGTTTGGCATCCAGGTCCAGAGATGGGGAGCAGAAATTGAACACTGTCAGTCAATGCCAGGTCAAAGGCAGAGCAGCTAGAGGAATGAACTATGGTTAAATCCTATCACTGGGTACAGTGATATGAACAAACAATGGGAAAACAGATAACCAGAGCCAACCTCAGGGTTGTTTCCAGTCTCTGGAAAAACTAAGCTTTAGTTCTTGGCTTGAAATGTAGATGGATTTTGCTGTGCATTCACTGGACCCATACTCAAAAGGACAAGCTTTTCTCATGCCCATGCTTAATGTCCTGGCATCTCCACGTACTAGCTCTGGGGCCCAGGGAGCGCATAGCACAGGGTGAGATAAACGGAGGACCACGCATCCTGGTCTAAATGGCTCTTTGCCACACATAGCTTTGAATCTCAAAAAAGGCTTTTAAAAAGACAGAAAAACAACTTTGAAGCCAAGCAGTGATAGAGATTATGGAACATAAAAAAAAAAAAAAAAACAAT
>NW_008335438.1:3039212-3043802 GCF_000622305.1 Nannospalax galili
AGGGTTTTAAAAAGACAGAAAAACAAATTTGAAGGCAAACAATGATAAAGAATAAAGAAAATAAAAAAAAAAAAAACAATCAGTGGTCAACTTTGTCCAAATCAACAAACCCAGAATAGGACTGTTCAGATATGTTGAATTTATGTGAACATGTCATATATGCCAGGTGGAAGGGAAGAAAGAAATGGACCTCTGGATCAGTCTAGTCATTTTGTATCTAGTCATCAGGTAAAACTCAAATCTATTGCTTTCTACTCAATATGGCAAATATTTAGATGCTGGCTGTCCGTCATGATCTGTAGTTGGTAACACAGACCCAGAGCTAAGAGATGAGGTGCTTGGAGAGCCTGGTGGTAACTGAAAAATACGTAACTATTAAAAGCCAGCCTGACCAGGGCAGGCATGAGGGAAGGTGAGCAGGGGTAGCCCTCCCCTCTGCAGTAACGTCAGATGGCTACCCACAGAGCTATAGATGGCTACGGTGCTGACATGGTAACCTTGGGGTCTGGTGTAAGAGTGGTCTGTTACTACAACCCCATGGGAAAAGAGCCTTCATGGAGCAAGCAGAGGGCAGAAGAGCCTCTCCCCATCTCATCCCACAACACCCTATTTCCGGGTCTTATGTTGCCCTCATTGGCCCAATTCTGCTTCAAGTTATAATTATGTCTCAACTTCTGTTTTCATAAACAGATTATAATCCAACTCACAATTTGCCTTCTTCCCCACCCCCATGACATTTCAAACAGGTACTTTTAGTATGTGTTCTGTTTAATGTGGACTGTTTCATGAATTTTTAAGGCCTAGAAATGCTATTGTCAAATGTCTACTCAGCATCTGAGGCCTCAGTGAGCACAGTCTTAAAGATCTAGGTTGTTGGATGAACATCTGACTCATTGCTTCTACTGCTACAGAATTCTCCCCGGGGAGCCACCAGTTCAACTGTCCCTCTCCCAAATGACGAGTAGGCTTCCCATTCTCTGCTATAATAGGGCTTCAAAGATCATCTTCAACTCTGCCCCTAGAAGCCTGTGCAGACATTTCTTTGGTAATTGCTAGGTCATATAGTAAGCACATATTATATTCAATGCAACTAAGATGTGCCCAACCACTCTCCTGTCTGACCACACAGGCCCGTGTTCCCTCAGTAGGGTACACAGGCTGAGGGATGAGATTCCCTATGAATACTTGGCATTGTATGGTCCTTGCTTATCTGCCAACCTCCTGGGTGATGGTTTCGGCTGGGTTGTGTCCGATGACTACAGGAATTTGAGAATCTCTTTGGAAGCTTTGTTACCTTGGTGGTGGCTTCCTTGCCTGTAAACTCCTATTCATATACTTTTTTCACCTTTTTAGTTGAAATTTCTGCTTTTTACTGGTTGACTTGTAGGAATCCCTTGTATATCCTAAATGCCAATCCCGTGAAGATTTTAGCTACTATAACTATGCTCTGCCCTCTTCCAGCTGCCCTTCCCAAGGTATCCACAGGTGAATGGGGTCTTCAACTCTGATGCAATCCAACTCTGAGGAAACCTAAGGGCAACAACTATTCTTCAGTTATCCAATTCCTCTTGCATGAGCACTGGAAACATGTCACACATGGACTTAGGTGCTATGGACACGAAGAATAATGCCTTTAACCCTGAAGGAGCTGCTACTAGAAATACAGATCTTCCACCAACTACAGCATCAACACAATGAGCATGTCCATGGAAAGCTGTGCAAGGTGCACTGAGGGTTAATCCCTGTGCGTGCATGCATGCGTGTATGTGTGTGTTGGGGGAAGTGATGATCAAGGCATCAAGGCTGAGTGACCCTTGCAAATAAGCTTGCTAGGCAGTTTTAGGGAGAGGCATTTCAGCCCCATAGTCTTGACCTTCAAAAGCCCCTGGTGGCAGCTACAATGAGTCTAATATGGCTACAGCACAGAGTAAAGTCAGGAATGATCACAGAAGTTGGGCATCCAGGAAGTGGGCCATGTACTAAGGTGGTTCAGATTTTCTACTGTGCATCACAGGAAACAACACACCTCCTTGCTTTCTCCACTGCCACTGGACAATCACTGTAGGCATTCTCTATATTCAAGGAAGAAGGGCTGGGTGAGGAGCCTGAAGAATTCTTGGCTTGTATTTCTATGGTTACAACATGCTTGGGTCTCTGAGAAACCCAAAGACAGAAAATACTAGAAAGGCAAGGGTTCTTGTGTATCAAAGTTAAACTATCCACATAGTTAAGAAACATTCACGAAACAAGTCTATATTGCCCTGAAAGAAATGAGGAGTTTCCCTTCTTGGTTTCAATTCTTAGTCACAAAATTTCCCAACTGCCAAGTGTACTTGTACTGGAAATGTACCAAGTAAAGTCATTAGTGGCACATTGGAATCTTACCCAAGACTCCACCAGGATCCCTGCCAGCCAGCTGTTTCCTTCTCAATCTAAACCATTTTCACACTCTATAATGGTAACTTAAAAAAAAAAGTCACTTGTGGGGAATATTTTGATCTAAGCCATGTTACTGTACTAATTTTTTCCAACCAAGGAAGAAATTCATATGCAGACACCCAGCAGCCAAGCCTGAAGGCATGCAGGAGGCTACTGAGGAATCGGAAGTCTTTCCACCATCAGAACCAGCCTCCCAGCATTCTCTCCCCCTCTCTCCAAGTTACTTAGGTCTTCCCTCCCCAGGCGCATAATCCATTTCAGAGTATTAGATAGATGACTCAAGAAAATGGGGCTGCCATCAGATACTACCTCTTCACATGCACATACACATAAACAGAGAGAGAGAGAGAGAGAGAGAGAGAGAGAGAGAGAGAGAGAGAAACAGACACACAGAGAGAGACATTTAGGTAAGAAACATTCATGGCACAGGTCTATATTGCCCTGAAAGAAATGAGGTGTTTCCCTTCTTGGCTTCAATTCTCAGCACCGAACTCCCCTTTCTGAACTCAAGTCCCATTTCTGAATAAGCATAGATGAAAGAAGAGAGAGAAGGGCAGGTGAAGGTGCTTGCTGGGCAGGTCTGACAACCTAAGTTCTATCCCTGGAACCCATGTAAAGGTGGGAAGGAAAAAACCAACTCCACAATGTTGTCCTCTGACTTCCACACATGTACCATGCATGATTGTACCACCATACATCATATATCTGTGTGTGTGCATATATATGCATATATATATAATTTTTCTTAAAAAGGAGAGGAAGAAAGTCAAGAAAGAAGGAAATTGAGAACAGGAGAGGGGGAAGGAAGTTGGTGTGGGGAGAAGGCTACAGGGACAGGTATGGGCTTGTGTGTCCCCAACAGACCCCCAGAGCACCAAGCACCCATATTTGTGCACACAGTTTTGAGATGTGGCCTTCCTGCATGCCCCAGGCCAGCTCTTGGGATATCTGGGATGTTACTGACTTGTAATAGCCACAGAGACAGAGACAGAGATTGCATACCTGGTATCTGCAAATGCTTAGGGATGCAGAGGGAAAAAGACACTCACTCCCCTTATCCCTTTACCCTACCAAATGTACCCCAACATAATCCCTAAGTCATTTTTCACTCTGAGATGATTCCCAGCTAGGGCTAGAGAAATGGCTCAGGGGTTAAGAGCACTGACTACTCTCACAGAGGACCTGGTTCAGTTTCCAGTACCCACATGGCGATTCAATGCCTTCTCCTGATGTTTGTGGGCATCGCATGACATGGATGTACATACATGCAGGCAAAAGCATTCATACAAATAAAATAAAACTTAAAGTCATCAACTGTCTCCAAGGTTACCCTATGCTCTGGGGGCCTCCCATTTAGAATGACAAGTCCACACTTGTATACTGCTAATGTCTGTGTCAGGCTGCAATGACTGAGCCCATCCCTCCACCCTGGTTAGTGAGCCCTGTGGAATCTCAGAGAAAATGGGCTTCTGGTTTGCTCTTAACAACATGCCTCCCTGCACACTCAGGAGCAAGGGGATTCTGTACTCTTCTGAGATCAGAAGGGAGGAAAAAAAAAAAAAAAAAAAAACCACATGCTCACGGGACTTGCTACTTGACCTTTTTCAGATGTCAGTGAAACCAGCAGGCAAGGATTGGACAGTGGGGAGAGCATGCTTCTGGAAGCTCCATCTCAAAAGCAGCAGTTTAGATTCTCCCTCTGAGAACACAGTGGCTCTCCCCCTCTTGGGGAAGCAGCATGGCAGGGTGGGCAACACCTGGATCACATAACTCTTGGAGATCTGCTCCCAGTACGAAGTGTTTACAGTTACACACACCAAATCAGCATCACGAGATAGAGACTGGTGCTTGCCCACTGGGGAGTCAGGAGGTCAATGGGAAAAATTATTTTAGTCTGTGTTGAACCTTCATGTTTGGAACTTTGATCTAAACAATGCAATGTTCTCATGCTCCCCTTGTGGGTGCCCACACCCCCACACCCCCACTTTGAGGGATGGTGGTGGGAGGAGTTATGCACAGGCTGGGACTAAGATCCTACTCCCCTACTGCCTGCAGAGCTAGAGAGAGAGAGAGAGAGAGAGAGAGAGAGAGAGAGAGAGAGAGACAGAGAGAGAGAGAAAGACCCAGAGAGATCACACTCCTCCAAGACAC
>NW_008335438.1:3043891-3074580 GCF_000622305.1 Nannospalax galili
CAGCTGGCCTGGAACTATGTAGACCAGGCTGGTCTGGAACTCAGAGATCCGCCTGCCTCTGCCTCCCAAGTGCTGGGATTAAAGGCATGCACCACCACGCCCAGCTCAAATAGATGGGGTTTTGAAGGCCCAGGTTAGTGAATAGCCTGTGCCCTGAGAGTAGAGAGGTTGGCATTCTTTCCATCCAGGTGGAAAAAAATTTTGCACTGGAGCCTCTACTTCCCAAGAGATGTTGAGAACAAGCCCTGGAGGTTTCTCCACCTGTAATTACCAGTTTCTCCTGAAACTCTATCCATGGCTATTCCAAATGAGAACCTGCAGCTACCAGAGATTTGGTACAGAGGGTGGGAAGCTATCTCTTCTCTGGATCTTTCTGGCCTCAGTTGTTCAGGGAGAATCCCCTTTCTGAACTCAAGTTCCATTTGTGAATAAACATGGAAGAAAGAAGACGAGAAGGGCAGGCGAAGGTGCTTGCTGGGCAGGTCTGACCACCTCAGTTCTATCGCTGGAACCCATGTAAAGGTGGAAGGAGAGAACCAACTCTACAGTGTTGTCCTCTGACTTCCACACATGCACCATGGCATGACTGGCCCACTATACGTATCACATACACATCAATATTTATATTATACACATATATTTTTTTTAAAAAAGAGGAAGAAAGTGGAAGACAGTTAAGGGAGGAGAAGGAAGTTGAGGAGAGAGGGAAGGAAGTTGGGGTGGGGAGAAGGCTACAGGAACAGGTATGGGCTTGTGTGTCCCCAACAGATACCCACCCCCGGGAGCACCAAGCACCCATATTTGTGCACACAGTTTGGGGATGTGCCCTTCCTGCATGCCCCAGGCCAGCTCTTGGGACATCTAGGATGTTACTGATTTGTCCACTGTCTCCAGTGAGACATGAGCCTCACCCAGCTCTAGTACCTGTGGTGACTCTCTCAGGAGGTCATCAAGGGCTCCAGATACCCTGAAACTGTCATAGGCAACTGGACTTGATTTTCCTGTACCCCATGATCTTTAGCTGTGAATCCAATAACACACATAGTAGGGACCCTCATCTCTAAAGCATGACAAAGTCAAGGTCTCAAATAAGCTTGCCAGGCAGTCCAGAGGATAGGGCATTTCAGACCAGTGAACCAGAGCATGTAAAACCCGAGGTAGGCAGATCCAAGGAGTCCAGTATGGCTGGGCACAGAGTTAAGTCAGGAATGGCCACCCTGTTGTCTCAAGGACCAGATACATTGTATCAGGTATTTAAGCAACAAGCTTGAAGTTGCCTGGTACTTAGTCTTTCTGCCTGACACCTTTTATTTCACAATCTTTAATTCCTCCCATGAGCAAAATATAACAAATCAGTTACTTTTTGTTGCTGTGATAAAACACTCTTACCAAAAACAACTTAAGGGAGAAAATGATTTACTTTATCTTATTCTTTGAGGTCACAGTCCATCATTGAAAGACATCAGGCCAGTAACTCAAGGCAGGAACCACGGAGGAACACTGTTCACTGGTTCACTCACCTGTTCATGCTCAACTAATTTTCTTATACAGTCCAGGCCCACCTGGATGCGGATGGTGCCGCCCAGAGTGGGTTGGGCCCACATTAATATTCAGTTGAGATGACCTCTCACAGACATGGTCACAGGTCAGTCAGATCTAAACAGTTCTTCAAGCAAGGGATTCCTCTTCCCTAGGTGATTTGAGGTTGTGTCAAGTTGACAATAAAAACCAACCAGCATAACAGTCAAGTAGAAGCCACTGTAAACTGTAGCACCTAGCATAGTACCTTGTGCCAGTAGGGGATACCACGAAAGTCTTGATAATGCAAAGGGCAGCATGGTACTGACCATGTCCAGCTCATAAAGAGTCTGGGATTATAAATGATACTATTTGCCCTAAGGAGCACCAAGACCATAAAGATGAGGTTGATCTGCCCCAGGCAAGCTTGCCACCCAACAGGTCCCAGCCCTGAAACCAGGGACACCAAGCGCCCTAGCAGAGTCCCTTCCAAAAGACCACATTTGAAATTCAATAAATCAGCTCAATATGTTCTAAGACTGTGGGTATTAAATAAAAGAAGTCAGTGAAACCTCCAAACAATAAGCTCATTCAATGCAATCTCTTTTTCTGCCCCCATCTGGGACTTGAATACAGTCAACATGAATAAATCCTGTTGTGTAAAAACTGGGGGGAGAAAAGAGGGGGAGTTGAAGGAAATGGCAAGATTCCTGCTTTGCTGGTCTAACAGGAAGGCTGACAGTCTCCTATACCCAAAAGGATGCCAGTGTGCAGTGCAGGGTCGCCCTAAGAGAGACGAGGGTGGTCCTAGAAACAGGCACCAAAGTTACACTTTGTCTTACATGGTCCTCATGGATGGATGTTCCATGGATACTCAACACATTGTACTTAATGAAGATGCAAAAGACTGGCCCTGGGCTCCTCAGAGCACAGAACTAGATAAAATTCACCTGAAGAAGAGATCAACTCAACATGCTTGGTTTAAAAAGGAAACCATCAAGATCTTAAGATCCCATGAAGACCATCAGAGAGCTATCCCTTCATTCTCAGAGGGTTCCATATCCTGTCCCCCTGGGGTAGTATGATGAAGGCTGGTGATTTAGCCTCTGCACCAAGAGGCTCCATTAGCCTGAAGACAAGTGAAGACCAGATGACCAACCCTTTACATCACCTGGGATAAGTGTGTTATTTTGTTACACCGTGGTTTCTTCCCCTCCTAATAAATCCTGGCATAGACTGGTTATAGCGAGACTGCCAAAGCCACACAGTCAACGAGGAGGAAATCCAGGCCTGGGCACTCAATTACAATTCAATAGCCTTATCGGTGAAAGATGCCCAAGGTCAAGGCATTAGATCCAGGGGTGGCTAGTAGCTGAACTCCCAGGGGGGGAGCCCAGAGAATGCTTTCATATCCCAGGGTGCTATGGGGTGCATCTGCTGCCTAGCCTTTCAGAGAACCCCTACTGTTTTTCTAATGGACAGACATCTCCCATCAAGATTCTGCTTCCTGGAAAAGTTTCCAGCTCTTCCTACCAGAATTCTTTGCCCACTTCTGCTCTACCTCTAGCACCACCATCAGCACCTTCAAACCAAGATTGTTTCTACTGAATGTCTGTGATGACCAACCATGTACTTAACCCATCCTTCATTTCATACCACAGCACTGTGGTCTGTGAAGACGTTTTTGAAAGGCAGTTTTACTGAGGTATAATTTATACACAGATTTAAAAAAAAAACAACCCTACCCTGTTAACTGAACAGCTCTGAGTTTTGAAAGCTACATTTAGCTGTACAACCACAATAGTGAGGTTGGATACCTCTGTCATTCTATAATGTTCCCCTGTGGATGACCCCATCCCCCAGATCAGCCCCAGCACCTACAATGCTGATCTACCTTTTCTAGAAAGTTGTGTAAATGGAATCACACAGTGAAAGAAGCCTTAGAGCATAGCTTCTTTTACTTTGCATCCCATAAATCATCAGTACTGAGTTATCTGCTCTGTTTTTTAGCCTCGGACTTTTGCTTTCTTGTGAAAGACATTAAACAATGGGCTCAGGTTCACGTTTACTATGAAGAAGGCAAATTCTTGATTTAGAGATGTCTAACAAAGCTGAGGTTTGGGAATAAGGTGACCTACCACCTCAATTTTCCCAGGACTTACTTGGGAGGTGGGGTGTCAGGTGGCAAAATTGGAGCAGTCATAGGTTAGCCAGGATACTGGTCACTTGCTTTGGGAATGCTACCTCCAAGGATAGGATTCCACATTTGCCCCACGGAATTCCTTCTGGGGCCCAGCAGAGGACTCTCTCCAGCTAACAGCTGACTGTCTTTTCCTTGGTTTAATCCCAAACAGACAGCCAATTTGCAATCTCCTGGGACTGACATTTCATACAAAAGCAAGTCCCTCCACCAGGCCTACAGCTGTCCTCAAGGTCCCTGAGAGGCCTTAAGGAAGTGAGAGAACGCAGCTTCTGTTTAGAAAGCAGCAGACCCGCGCTTCTGTTGCCCCACCGTACGTAGGTCCCCAAAAGCTCTCTGACACCAACATGCCCTGCCTCACTCTGTTCGTGCCAGTCCAGTGCGATGTGGGCACGGTTAACAGACTCCTCCTGTGTTTCTGCACATTCTCCATACCCTCTACTCGGTGGAGCTTGGACTTAGTTTGAGATTAAGTAGGGAGAAAATGAGAAACAAGTGACAGAAAATGTCAAAAGCTCAAAGTTAGGATTTAAAGATCTCTCCTATATGTTGCCTGTGTAAGTTTATGAACTTATAAAGGCAACAGACAAAAGTTAAGCAGGACCAAGATATAAGGCTGAAGGTGGTTCCTGGTCTATAGGTTTTCCAGTTGACACAGAAGGGATACGTGAATGGTGTCTTTAGGAAGCAAGGATGCTTTGCCTCAGCAGCCCCAACTCTAAGCACCACTAAAACTTTGAAAAGGATAAGCACAGTTGGTGCTCACAGTAACTGTGAAGAACCCCATCCGGAGGGCAGAACCATATCACAGTGGTGGTAGGATCCATTCTCCTAAGGGAACTAAACAGTAGCTTCCACCAAGTCTACCAGTAGATCTTGGGTTATTCCACTAAACAGCCTGGGAGTGGATTAGTGATCAGTATCCTTACTCATACAGAGAAGTAACAAGACCCAGAAAGATTAATTGACTTGCCCAAGGTCGCACAGCAAGTTAGTGGCAAAAGCCAGATTAGAAGCTTGAGCTCCTGAGTGCTCAGGCCAGACAGAGCCCAGGTGGCTCCATGGTATCCCCTCAGTGATCCATCCAGAGCATGGGCTGAGCTGGGTCTGCACCCTTGGGAGCCTGGAGGACAGGTGAGCTGTTGCAGAGGGCACAGACAGGCTCATACTCACAAGCAGAGACCTGCAGGATCCTTCTCTGTACCACCAGACAGCAACACCCCTGTGCTGGAACAGACAGAAAGAAAGCTCAAGTCGCTGAAGCAGAGGACGGCCCCAGGACAGCTACCATCCCCACTTCTGGGACTTGGCTTGGAGATTTTGCTTTGCTTCCCTCTGTGAATGAAGTCTGCTCTTAAAGGCCAAGGGACCAGTCAGTATGTGTTTTGGGCATGGAATTCATTTGCCAGTCATGCCCCAGAACCTTAGTATGTGACTGGCCCCATGGGCAATGGGGCCTAGGGCTGGGGACTGTCACTTGGAAGAGAAAAAGTCCCTGTCTTACAGAGCTTAGCCTAGCAGGGAAAATAGATCGTCATATAATTATAAGACCAAGTGATATTAATTCAGTACATGTGTTGAGTGCCTATGTTGTGCTGGGCATTGATGAGGCTCTACCTCAAACAGTGAGGAGATCTGGGAAGCCATAGGTAGGAAAGGAGAGGTGGAGCTGGGTCTCAAGAGATGGAAGACAGTTTGGCTAAGCAGCTAGCCGCTTCCTGGCAACAGAGACACTGATATGAGATTTTGACATTGCTCAGAGGACTTCTTTCTAGATAAATTCTTCAGCAGGAATTGTCCTTTTAAAAATTCAATTCTCCATGTTCTGTTGCTGACCCTCTGAACTGTTGCTTCACCTCTTTGGACTCGGGTGGCCTGCCTCTCGAAGGGGCCTGACTCATCGTCTATTTCAGACTGTGACACTGTGCTTAACTAACAATCTTTGGAGACACAGTGACATACAAGTCCTTGAGAAATGAATTCCTTCCATAGTCAACAGCATTCTCGTTCCCACTAAGTCTGCAACTCCCAATCTCTCAACAGGAAATCAGTTTTATTTATAAGAATCACAATCCTAAGCTGACCCTTGCTGGCTACAGCATACCCGCTTCCTCCCTCACTTCCATCTCTTCCCAGACACAGTCTCCCTCTGAAGACCCTCAGTGACCACAGTGAGCCTGGGAGAGCAGTTGAAAACTCACACAAGGGACACATGATGGCTGTTCACTAGGTGGGGAAACTGAGGCCCAGAGAATTCAGCAACAGGCTTAAGTAAGCAGAGCATGTGGGTCTCTGGGTTCCTGGGCGGCTGCTTTCTCGGATATATTATATGCCTTCCTCTGGTGGCAGCCACAGGGCTGGAGAGAACATGCCATCTTCCTTAACTTGGGGACAGTCTCCCTCCCCTGAAGGACAGAAGCTTTCAGAAGAACATTTCCTGTCATTAAAGGGATGTGGAGAGAAACTGGCACAGCTTTCTCGGCTTTGAAGCTCCCTAGCCCCTCCTGGCCCTTTAATTGTGCTGGAAACAGTCCAATTCCCAGGGCTCCCACCCCTTCAGGAGAAGGGCCCAAAGCAGAATTCCCCGACTCCCTGGCCCTTGGGCGCCATGACCTCTCCAGCTCTCTGTTTCAGACCATTTCACTGCCAGGACATCCAAGGCTCCCACACAAAGAGCTTCAAAGTCAGAGGCTCAGGGTCAAGTTCAACAAGCAAATCCAGAGCTTAGGATTCTAAAGCACTGCATTTGAGATTGTTTTTTAAGCTGCCTTCTCACAGTGCAGTTTAAAGCCTATAATACCTGAAGGTGAATCACATCAGATTTCTGCAGGTATCATATCTATCTTGGCTAAGACAGCAAGGGAACGTGCAAAGTTTCCATTCCTCTCTAGATTTTCTTTCACTTTTCCAGGTAAGGAGGACACGTGTTTAATCCTAGTTGGCCTCCAGGAACACAGGTTCTGCATCTTCAGAGTTAAACTGCAGATTCAAAATATTGAGGGGTGGGGGATGTCATGTTGTTGCTGACATGTACTGTATAGAGAGGCCTACAATGATTGCAACTACATGAAACATGTGCAGACATTTTGTCTTTACTTCCTAAATACAATGTCACAACTACTTACATTGCATTAGCTATTAGAAGTAATTTTTAAATGAATTAAAGTAGATAAAAGGATAGGTGTACATTATATGCAAATGCTATACCACTTTATATAGGCAACTTGAGCATTTTCAGATCTTGGCATCCCAAAATGTCCTGGAACCAATTCTTCCAAGGAACAAATGTACTTTTCTGTGTATATATTTGTGCGCGCGTGTGTGTGTACACATATACGTGGTTGTGTGCACATGTGTATATTATGTGGAGGTCAAAGGTGTCTTCCTCAATTGCTCTCCACCTTATTTTTCTAAACAGGGTCTTTCCAGGAGACCTGGAGCTTGCCAATTCATCTAGACAGGCTAGCCAACAAGGGATCCTCCTGTCTCAGCCTCCCCAGTGCTAGGATTATAGTGCCACCACATGGGTGCTGGGGATCCACGCTTAGATCCTCATGTTAAATGCTTGTATGGCAAGCATTTTGCTGACTGGGCCATCTCCCCAGCCCACTCCTTTTTTCTACTTTGAGATTAAAAAAAATATTTTATTTGCTATTTTAATTTTATGTATATGAGTATATTGCTTGCATGTATATAAGTGTACCTGTGTCGTGCAATGCCCGCAGAGGTCAGAAGAGGGCATTGGATTCCCCTGGAACTGGAGTTACAGACAGCTGTTGACCACCAGGTGGGTGCTGGGAATTGAACCCAGGTCTTCTGCAAGAGCATCCAGTGCTCTTAACTGCTGAGCCATTATCTCCCCAGCCCTGAGATTTCATTTTTTAAAGTAGACACGATTCTCAACTTTGGCAGAAATTATGGAGAGCTTTGGAAACCACAATGCCGAAGCTACACTCTGTGGGGCCTGTATGTCCCTATATCCATGTATGTTGCATATACATGATTCCAAGTACAGCTAAGGGTAAGAACCACTGCTTTAGGCCACATTTCAATAGAGAAGAAGCTGAACCCTCAGGCATGGAGAAAGGGGATGGCGGAAGGTGCACTGTAGGTTATACATCTGCCCTGTTCTCCTAATTTTCCCCCTTCTCAGACCTTCTCTAGCCATAGCTCCCAGGAGTCTCCACCAAATTTTGAATTTTTCTTCCTGGCTTGACATTTCACAGTTCCTTTCCACTTTCACTGTCCTAAAGCCGTGCGAGGAAGCAGGTGATCAGACTCAGAAACCAAAGTCTACAAGGGAAGAAAGATTTTACCCTCCCAACCCTCTCATCTAAAATGAAGTCTGAATAACTCAACCAGGTCTGTTTGGATCCAAGTATGATGCAACTTCAGGAAGCTTTGACTTGATGTTCCAAGTGCAATCCACAGATAGTAGGTCAGTCACATTTGGCCCTAGACCCACTCACCAGCTGGGAGAGCAATAGGAACCAGGATCCTTGACTGCATGGGGTGAGGTCAGCCAATGGGCTCATGTACAGTGATACAGGATGCTCTTAGGAGAATCATAAATATGTAAACACTCGAGGATGAGAACCTTTTCAAGGCACCCTGTAGGACTTGGCACCACATCCTGGACACTTGTAAGGGTCTTACTGCTTATACAACGCCAAAGAGATTTGCGTGTAAGACAGCAACTTTACCAACACTTTTATAGTAATTCTCATAAAAGCTCATCCCTCTGGGAAGAGATGTGAACATACCCCCACACCCCTTAGTTTTTGCTTGAGAAAGCAATGGTTATATAGCAGAGAGTTTGGAAAGGACTGGAAGAAAAGTTTGGAAGTTTTTCTCTATTAGACATAAGGCGATGTTTCAACCATCCTTAAGTTCCCACAAGACAATGGAAAATTAGCTCAGAGCCTAAAAATACAGGCTACTTTTCAGAGGATGCCCAGTGGATAAAATGCAGGCTGCAGACATGGGAAAACATTCTTATCCTACAGGGACTAAGGTTTACAAATGACAGAAAACATTGAGAATCTCAAGACAGTAATGAGTTGTTCTACCTATGTGGGAAAAGAGAGTTCAAAATTGGGAATTTTGAAACATGACAGTATTTAAATTAAAAATTGTCACACACAAGAATTTTCTTTGATAAATTTTATATAAGTTCTGAGAGTTCAGATAAACCTAGTTTTTGCATTTATCATTTAAACCACTGTGCCAGATTATTCTGTAATTAATCAACTTAAAAATTGTGTGTAGTGGGGTGCTAGAGATCCAACCCAGGGCCTTGAACATGCTAGGTAAGTGGTCTAGCACTGAGCTGTATCCCCAATCCCTTACAAAATTTTCTAAAGCCCTCAGCCTATGTCAAGCAAGAGTAACCTGGTTCCAGTTAAGTATATACTGTTCTATCAGCGAGGGAGTTCAGCGTTCTTTCCTCATTTTGCACAGATCAGTGTTTGCATTTATTGAGTACACAAAGCTCAACTCATCTGCCTCTAAAAAATACAGAATATTCTACATGTCTGGGGGAAAGGAAATCCCCAAATTCCTCCCTGAAAATGTTAGTAGCATGATACCAGTGAGACTTGAAATTTCTCCTGTGAGTCAGAGTAGAAGATGATTTGGATTTGCCTGTGCAGTTCAGGTAATTCTCAAGTTTATCCACTTATCACTGACTCACTGCAGAATGATGAGGTACCATATATGTTTCCAAAACACAAGCACTCTAAACTAGAATTACGTTTCCTTCAGTTGGCAGGAAGCCTCTAACTAATCCTGGTAGAGGGTGAGAAGATTTTCCACTCCCAGGAGAGAAAGATAAACTAAGATTTTTATCAGGTCAGGGGCCAAGTTAGAAACCATTAACACAAAAAGCTGCACATGAAACCATGGATGTTTGGACAGTTGCCGGCTACCTGTTGTTTGAACAAAGTAACAGGCAACCTGGACCCTCAGCTCCGGACAAACACCTGCTTCATTTTCACAATTGGGGAGCTGAAGGGACCTTAGAAGTATTTCCAGAGAGGAGGCACCCAAGGCAATTTGCCTGGGGTGGAGGTGGGAGTCACACACTGCCATTTCACCAGGAGAGGGACTGTGGCTTCCAGTGTTTGAGACAGCCATAAGGATGACTTAAGCTTTAAACTCACAAAACTGACTCGATTCTGGTAGAACATAAGACCACCTGGTTAGACATGGTGGGAAAGGCTCTGGAGAGAGGTCACAAAAAGAAATCCATGGTTGCCAATTGATCCCCTCCCCCCAATCCTGATCTCAGTTGTCAAGAGGCTGCCTCTACAGGTGAATGTGGGCTAGCTGTCATCTGTCACCAATGACCCAGATGAGAGAATGCAAAGAGGATGGCTGTTAGTTTAGGGATCTAAAAGCCTGTCCCCACAGGTCCCCCTATCTCATCCAGAAAGAAGAAACTGGTTCCCTTATCTCATCCAGAAAGAAGAGGCTGAGATTCCTGGAGAATCTGAGAGGTCTCTTTTACTACTGTCCCGAGGGAAAATAAATACAGAAGCAGAAGTTTCCTCAGACAGGTTTGGCCTAGACAAACCCAGGGGGGAAAAGTGAGCACAAGAGGTTTTACCTAGTGGAAGGCAAGTGGGAGCTCACGGAGGGCTGTGCTCCAGAGGCAGCTCCCTGACTCCCTTTTTCAGGCTTCGGTACTCCAGCCCGAGGGGTCCAAAAACCCTTGCAAGCTGGCTATCGGGCACATCCTGGCCGGCCCGCCCACTAGGGTTTGGCCAAGATCCCTGGCCAGAGCCAAATCGCAGCTCGCTCCACCTGCTGGGCACATCATCCGGTCCCCAACCTATGCCCCACTCAGTCGGAGATGCAAGGGTAGGCAAAGGGCTCGGGGGGAGAACCGACTAACCAAGCTGTGGGGCACTGGGGGGAGCCGGGGGAAGCCGACCTAGCCGGGAACAGATCAACGCATCACCCCACCATCCCAGGAGCTTTCTCTAGCCCGGGACAGGGCTCTTTCTGGAGTTCTGCAAGAAATCCCTAAGGGCGGTGGTGCCGGGTCAAGAGGGCCCCAAAACTTGTTGCTTGGCCCATAGCCGCACCTCACAGTTTGGATCTTACTTGGGGCCCCCTCGACTGTAGGCATCTTTCCCCTAAGGCCAAGTGAGGGCTGAGGGATAATTCCGGGCACACCCTCTGGCCCCCTACAGGTGAGAAAGCGACTCCACGACCCCCAGGCTGCCCTCCGCCCCAGGCGCCCAGAAGGATCAAAGGGCCCGGGCCGGGGTCGCCTCCTAGGAGCTCACTGAGCAGTCGGTGGCGCCTCTGACGCCCGCTCTTGGGCTGAAGTTCCCGAGGCGGGGGCAGTCGGTTCTGCTCACCTGAACAGGCCCAAGACCTGTTTCCCTGATCAAGTGGGTGCCCCTGCGCCCTCACCTTTGTACCGCTCCATCGGGGCCACGGCGTGCGCTCCGGCTACTCCGATCCTCTCCGCTCTTTGCGCGCTGGGTTGGGTGTCCCGGCTGCGCGTTGGCCCCTCCCCGTGAGGTCACGCTCACCGCCGGACCTCGGGGTGCTGCCGCCGCGCCGCGAGCCCTTCGATCGGGTCCCCACCCGGGCGCGCTTCCCTCGCCCCGGCGGGGGAACTCCGCAGCCCGCCCGGACGGTCAGCGATCCAGTCCGCGCGCACCGGGTACTGGGCCTGCGGCCCCGGCCGCGGAGCACTTCCTCCAAATCGGCCCGACGGCTAGGACCGGAGAGACGGAGGCTGGGCTGTCCCCAACGCCGCGGGGAGGCTCTGCGAAGTAGCGAGCTCGGGTGGCTGTGCAAGATCTGTTCTCCCAACTGCAGCGACTGCGAACCCAATGCCGGGAGGAGGAGACTGAGGGCCTGAGACCGGCCTAGAGCGCCTCCTGCCTGATCCCAGAGCCAGCGCGCCCTGGCCCTTGGCCCTCCTGGAGGCACCACTTTACGGGCTGGAGCCAAGCTCCCACCTGGCGATAATTTCCGCTCTTCGTGGTCAGTCACCTGGCAGGGCACTTGAGGATCATGCACGGTTTAGGGTAAAGGAAAATATATACACGAGGCTTGGTCCCTGCCTCCCGGTGGGCGTCTGTGCCAAAGGATTTCTAGGAAGTACTAGACCTTGAGGCATCCTGGAAAGGTGGAACCTGTCCTGAGGTAGATGTCAGATTCTCTGTCCTGCACTACCCCGTAGGACACACATCCTTTTTGTTTTCTTGTCGTCTCTCTAGTCCTTCTGCACTCCCAAGTCCTCCAAAAAGATCCATGCTTTCCTTTAAACTTTAGGTTTTCACTTATAAAAACATCCTTTTTGCTGGATGCCTGGTTTCTTGACAAATTCCCCAAATTCCTGGAAAAAACACTTAGGGAAAGATTTGTTGTTTTCTGAAAGACTTTTTAACGCTGCCTTGGAGCATCAGGTTTAGCTCTGCTGTTTGGAGACTTTCCACCCCAGGAGTCTGCAGAAATTTACTAGTCACAGCTGTGGCTACCAAAGATGCAGCCATCCAGGCCAAGCCAGCCAGGAGCCTTGCTCAGGGCTGCAAAGGCTCAGCCTTTCAGCTTGCCCACTCACCCTGTGATAATAGGGATCATTATCCGTTCTCTTCTGTAGTTGAAGAAACAGGTTTTAAGAGGGAAAAGACTGGCCCAAAATAGCACAGCTTGAAAAGATTAGTATAGGTAACACACCAGGGGCAGCCAGCTTCCAAATTATATATATTCCCAGGATTGGTATGTGCAGGTGCATATATGTGTGTGTCTGTGGAAGTCAGAGGATGACCCTGGCATTGTTCCTTGGCCACTGTTTATATTTATTTATTTTTTAAGGCAAGGTCTCTCACTGGCCTGGAACTCACCGAGTAGGTTAGCCTAGCTGACCAGTGAGTCTGTCTTCACCTCCCCAGCACTGAGATTACAAGGGTACCACTACTGGCTTTTTTATGTGGATTCTGGGAATCAAACTCAAGTCCTTCTACTTACAAAACACTTTACCCACTAAGCTGTCCTTACAGCCACCAAATGTTTATTTACACAGTCTCATGGTGCTCAGAGTAAGTGCTGGGCTCTTTGTTACCATCTTAAGGAGTGTACAGATGAATGAAGAATGACCACCTAACCAAGTGGGTCCTCTGATAAGAGGGAAGCACAGGGGGTTCCAGGAAACTAGCCTAGAACAGCCTGGCAAGTCTGCAAGGAGACCATGGCTGAGCTGAAGGAAAGTTAGTAGAGATGGAGTGAATGCAGCTTTTGAGGCAGAAGAGACTCAGCAGGCACACAGACAGGGAGGTGAGCCATTCCAAGGGGTGGGGGAGGCTGGAGAGGCAGGTAAGGGCTGCTGAGCTAGATGCCCAGGGGAGTGGGCAGCACTGGAGGGTGGGTGATCTGAGACCCCTTCCAGGCCCAGGTAAGAAGTCGTGGTGGTAGAACCCTGGGTGAGGACAAGAGGTCTGATGACAGAAACATTCAAAAAGTTGATGCACAGGTACACGGAGGGGAGAGCAGTGCTGAGGTTGACTCTGCCCTTTGCAGCACTTGGTGAGTAGGTGAACAGTGTCACTGGTTCATAACTGTTCCATGCCAGGCGTCTTCAAGTATTGCAGAGAGGATATGAAGGTCCGGCTCTTATAGGAAGGCTATTGGGCTGAGGTGGAGGAAAACACACAGGCAAAACAATGAGAATCCTTGAGTGAGAGATGTGGCAGCAGATTGGGTAGAGTGTAGGGCCAAAAGTGAAGGGCCACGATGCCTAGGGGGAATCACAGCCCTGGGGCTGAGTCCTTATGCTCATGCATGTGTATCAGCCACTCTTCTTGGTAGGCCTGGCTCATGAGGATTTAAAAAATAGAGACAGTGGAGTTTGCGGCACTTGGGAGAGAGATGGCTGGTAAAGCACTTAGCGCACAAGCATGAGGACCTGAGTTTGAATCGCCAGCACCGTTAAAAACCAAAACCAAAACCAAAAAAACCCAGGCACAGCATTCACCTGTAATCCAAGGCTAGAAAAGCAGAGAAAAAATTCTTGGAGAGTGCTGAATTGATGAGTTTCAGATTCAGTCAGAGACCCTGTCTCAAAAAATTAGATGGAGAGATGACTCAGCAGTTAAGCGCACTGGCTGCTCTTCAAGAAGACCCAGGTTTGATTCTCAGCACCCAGATGGTGGCTAGCAACAGTCTGTAACTCCGGTTCCAGGGGATCCGATGCCCTCTTTTGGCCTCTGCAGGTTTTTCACAATACGGGTGCACTTACATACATGCAGGCAATATGCTCATATTCATAAAATAAAAATAAATAAATTAAAAACATTTTTTAAAGATGGTGTGCTGGACAGCTTTAGTTACCACCTTGACACATCTGGGTAGAGGAGACCTCAACTGGGGAATTGCCTCCATTGGACTGGCCTGTGGGACATTTTCTTTATTGTTGAGTGATGTGGGAAGGGTTAGACCACTGTGGGTGGTGCCACCCCTGGGTAGGTGGTCCTATAGTGTATAAGAAAGCAGGTTGGGCACAGGGAGGGGAGTAAGCCAGAAGCCAGTAAGCAGGAGTCCTCTGTGGTCTCAGCCCCTGCCTCCAGGTTCCTGCCCTAAGTTCCTACCTTGGGCTCCCTCCATGATGAACTGTGCCGTAAGTCAAATAAACCCTTTCCTCCCCACGTTGGTTTTGGTCATTGTTTTTATTATTATTATTATTATTTTATGTGTATGAGTGTTATGCTTGCATGTAAGTGTAAGTCAAATAAACCCTTTCCTCCCCACGTTGGTTTTGGTCAGTGTTTTTATTATTATTATTATTATTATTATTTTATGTGTATGAGTGTTATGCTTGCATGTAAGTGCACCTGTGTTGTGCAATGCCCTTGGAGGACAGAAGAGGATGTTGGAGCCCCTGGAACTGGAGTTACAGACAGTTGTTAGCTGCATGTGGGTGCTGGGATTCGAACCTGGGTCTTCTGCAAGAACAGTCAGTGTTCTTAACCACTGAGCCATCTCTCCAGCCCCTTGGTCAGCATTTTTTATCACAGATCAAACAAGAACAGATGGGAGAGAGATTGAGGACAACACCTGAAGCCAACCTCTGGCCTCCACATGCACATACACATTTATACACACACAAACTTCTATACATATGCACACGTACACACACACACACACACACACACACACACACACACACAGAGTTTGTAGCAAGAATGGTGACGTCCCAGGCCACCAGAGGGCAGGAAATGCTGTTCAGTGGGCCTCTTGCACACCGGGCCTGGAACACAGGACAGGTGTTCCTGACATCTGCTGTTCTCCTCTCTGCCTGCCTCCCTCCCTCCCTCTCCTCCTCTTGCAAAATGCTCACCACCAAGGCACATACCCTCTGTTCTGTGGGGGTTTGAGACCATTCTCAGTAGAGCCCCGGGTTTCCTTTGAAATGCTCATGGAGACTGTGCAGCTCATCATTAGGAAAGAAGCCTCAAGTTTCTGGTTGCTGGTCTCTCTTGGCCAGACTCCTCCACAAGGGAGTGAGGGAGGGATGGTGCTGACTGGAATCCCTTGGATTAAAAGGTCTCCATTTTACAAATGAAAACAAAGTGAGGAGACTTACCCAGAGTCTTTCAGAGCAGAGACTCAAAACAAAATAATCTCCAGGTTTCCTGATTGCAAATCCTGTTCTTTATCAGCCCTTACTTAGTTCAGGCTTTCTATGGCTCTCAGGCTCTTAACTGGACAGGGCTGTCCACCGATAAATCCTCCAATGCTTTCTCTTTCTGCCCTTCAAGAAAACACAGTGCCTTTCTGATGCCAGGCAGGCGCCCCGGCCCCCAACCCCCGGCCTGCTTCTTGTTCCTTGACCCTGAAATTCACCACCCTGTCCCTGAGCAAAACTGAAATGACAGTACTTAGAATCATCAACTGAAATCTCAGTCTGTCCCTCCTTTTCCTCACCTAGGTGAAGTTTAACTCCTGTTCCTGGTGTCTTTGCAACTTCCACAAAGGGGTCACTCACATTCAAATTCAAAGTTATTGGGTTTCTGGCAGATACTTGAAACCAGGAACAGTGCTGAATCCTCTTTGCAAGCACTATAGAATATTTGACCAGCTATGGAGGGTAGCATATATAGCATGTGAACAGTGGTTTAAAAAAAAAAAAGATTATACATGGGCTGGAGAGATGGCTCAGCAGTTAAAAGCACTGGCTACTCTTGTAGAGAACTAGGTTTGGTTCCCAGCATCCACATGGAGTTAACAACCATTATCTCCAGTTCCAGGGGCTCCAACACCCCCTTTGGGCCTCTATGGGCACTGCATGCACAGGTGTGCTTACATATACACTCATACACATAAAATTAAATTTTAAGTTCCAGGACACCTGGGGCTACAGGGAGACCCTGTCTAAAAAAAGACAAAAAAAAAAAAGTTTTTAAAAAGATGCTGTGCTGGATAGCTTTAGTTGTCGACTTACTTGACACATCTGGGTAGAGGGAGCCTCAGTTGGGGAATTGCCTCCATTGGATTGGACCGTGGTCATGTCTGTGGGGCATCTTTTTGAGTACTGAGTGCTGTGGGAGAGCCCAGCCCACTGTGGGTGGTGCCACCCCTGGGCAGATGGGCCTGTGTTGCATAAGAAAGCAGGCTGAGCAGGGGCCAGGGGAGCAAGCCAGTAAGCAGCGTTCCTCCATGGCCTGTGCTCCAGCTCCTGCCTCCAGGTTCTTGCCCTAAGTTCCTACCTTGGACTCCCTGATGAACTGTGACCCAGGAGATATAAGACAAATAAACCCTTTCCTCCCCAAGTTGGTAGTTGTCAGAGTATTTTGTCACAGCAATGAAGAGACAAGCTAGAACAGATGCTACACACGCTGAGTGGAACAGAGCAGGACAATGTAAGAATTCATCTTGCTACTCAGAATGACATGAAATTTAAAACCTATAAATTGTATATGTCTGGAATTTTACATTTAATATTTTCAGATCTTGGATGACCACAGAAAAGTAAAACGGTTAAAAAGTGAAACTACAGGGGCTGGAGAGATGGCTCAGAGGTTAAGAGCACTCGCTGCTCTTGCAGAGGACCTGGGTTTGGTTCTCAGTGCCCACATAGTGACTAACAACCACCTCTAACTTCAGTTCCAGGGAATCTGACACCCTCTTCTGGCCTCTGTGGGCATTGCACACATGTGGTACACTTTATATACATGTAGGCAGAAGACTCATACACATAAAATATGAACAAATAAACATTTTAAAAAGTGAAACTGTAGGTAAGAGAGTAGTACTGTAATTCCTAAATCAATGATCAACCACAAAGATTTTGCTTTGCTGTGTTGTATTTGAAACAGAGTCTCATGTAGTGAGGCTGGCCTTGAACTCACGATATAGAGAAGAATGGTCTTGTACTACCTCTGCCTCTCAAGTACTGAACCACCAAACCCAGCCAAAAGTGTTTTTTCAAATACCAATGGCTTTCTCCAGCTAAGGTGTTCAGTAGAAAGCATCGCTTTGCAAACCTTATCCTGTTTAATACACACAACAATCTGGGTGGTACTGAACCTCTTTACAGATGTTGACCTCTAAGGGACTTGGCCATGGTCATAGGTAGGCAGGGGCCAAGGAGGTCACATTAAAGCGGGATCTCTGAAAAGACTCCTCACCCAGACTGTTTTTTTCATAACCACTGTTTTTACTTAATCTCTATTCATTCTTTCACAGCCAACTTAAAGGGCTCCTCTAAGGAGTCCCTGCTCTCCAGTCCTCCTCACCCCCTTCTCTGCCCAGTCCTCCTCTATGGTCTTTGCAGGCAGACTTCCCCCAGCTCACTAGATCACTTCCCACATTATGTTTTAAAGATTTATTTTACAACATTATTTATGTGTATGTGTATGTCTGTGTTTGTAAGCACACTTGCATATGGGTGTCCTCAAAGGCCAGAAGAGGTGTCAGATCCCCTGGGTTTGTAGTTATAAGTGGTTGTGAGCCACCTGACATGGGTGCTAGGGACTGAACTCTGGTCCTTTACAAGAGCAGCACATGTTCTTAAGCACTGAGCCATCTCTCCAGCCCCTCCCACATTGTTTTCATCAGCCTCTGCTGTTGTGTTTAATGTGCCCAATCACACTGCTGAATGAAGGGGTTAGTGCTTCACAACTGTGACAAAATATCTGGGAAAACAATTTAAAAGGAGGAAGTATTTATTTTGATTCATAGTTTGGGAGATGAGGGTTGGCTCGCTCCATTGTTTCTGGGCCTGTGACAAGACAGAACATCAGAGTGGAAGGGTGTGATGAGCAGAGCTGCTGACTTTGTGGTACCTGGGAAGCAGAAAAGAGACAGGGAAGGGAACAAGGACAAGGGATGTGTTGCCAGTGAGTTGAAGGACCCACTTCCTCCAACAAAGCCTCCTCCTCCCTTCTATCACCTCTGAAGAAAGTTGTGGTGTTATGACTGTCAGGAGATCAACCCATGATTAAGTCCGAGCCTTCATGACCCACCTGTCAGTGACTGGCTCCATTTAGCACGTGTGTGTTGGTGGAGGTGGGGAACAGTTCATATACAAACCACACCAAGGAATAAATGAATGACAATTCAGTTTTTCCCCCTCTAGGCGTTTCTGTAAAAAGGAAAGATAAAATGCTCAAAATATCTTTGCTGATTCAATTGAGTGAGGCAGGTAGGTACAAAGGACAGCATCAGATCTGGTTGAACACAGGGCGGGATGATGCAGGGGAAAGACTTTGTGGAAGAGATGACATGTGAGCTAAGATTTGGAAGGATGAATTCATTTGTTTGAGAATATTTTTTCACTAGGCTAGGGAGATGGTTCAGCGGGCAAAGCACTTGCTGGGTAAGTGTGAGATCCCAAGTCTGAATCCCCAGAAACCACTGAAAGCTGGCCATGATCTCACATATCTGTAATCCCAGGGCTCCTGCTGTGAGATGGGAGCTGAGACATGTGGCGTCTTAAAAGCTGCAGAGCTCCTGGCACAAGCAGAAGCAAACAGCAACAACAGAGACTCTGACCTAAACTAGGTGGAAGGTGAGAACTGACACCCGAGGCTGTCCTCTGACCTCTGCACACATGCCTGCACCCAAACACATACACAATCATTCACACGTACAAAACATTTTAATGTACATAACATAAAACTTACCAGTTTAGTGACTTTTTCAGTGCATGGTTCAGAAGAAATCCATTCACATTATTACATCACCACCAGTCATCTCCAGAAACTCCTCATCTGAAATGGAAACTTGATACCCATTAAACAATAAACCTCCTTTTCTCTCCTTCCAGCTCCTGTGAACTGTATTTCTACTTTCAGGTCTATGACTTTGACTATTTTGAGTACCTCTTACAAATGGAATCATATGGTACTTGTCATTTTGTGTCTGGATCATCTCACTTAGCCCAGTCTTCACACTTCACCCATATTGCAACATGCATCAGAACTGTGTTCCTTTCATGGCTGAATAATAGTCCATTGTACATATGTACCATATTTCATTTGTCTAGTCATGTCAGTAGACATTAGAGTTTCCACACTTCGACAATTAAAAGTAATGCTGTTTTGAGCATTGGTGTACAAATCCCTGTTTGAGTCCCTGCATCCAACTCTTTTAGCTCTTTATCGAGGGCCGGAATTGCTTTGTCACATGCTAGTTTCTACATTTGACTTTTAAGGACTGAACATACTATTTTCCATTAAATGGTTGTACTATTTAACATTTCACAAGCAATGTACAAGAGTTCTAATATGTCTATGATCTCACCAACACTTCTAATTTTCCCTTGAAAATTTTTATTGGGGTTGGAGAGATGGCTCAGAGGTTAAGAGCACTGGCTGCTTTTGCAAAGGACCCAGGTTGGATTCCCAGAAACCACATGGAGGCTAACAACAGTTCATAACTGCAGTTCCAGGGGATCTGACACCCTCTTCTGATCTCCGTGGGCATTGCACAACACATATGCACTAACATACATGCAGGCAATATACTCACACACACAAAATAAAAATAATAAATAAAATATTTTAAACATTTACTTATCATAGTGTCATCCCTTGTTTAAGACTCTGCAGCTAATATGACATAAAATGAGCATTTCTAAATCTGATTGGTTGGTACATGAGTGTTTTCTATACTGAAAGAAGCACTGTCTGGGGCCCAACCATCTCATAGTTTTACATTTGAGGAAATTGAGGCTTGGAATTATAAGTATGTCATAAATATTTAGTTGATAAATTCTCTTAGCCAGTATGTCTAAAACTTTCCAGAATAAAATATAAATAAATAAATAAGTAAATAAATAAATAAATAGGTTTGTAGACCAGGCAAAGGCTGAGGGGGAAGGAGAGGGAGCTGAGAAAGAAAGTGGGAGACTAGAGGAATGTGAGTTTGGTTCTGCCAAATCTACTGCTGGTGACTTAACAAGAGGAGAAAGACCAATTCAATACCAGTCTCTGGACCTTGTGGCAATGTCGCCTCCACATCCTCTGGTGTGATTGTCAAAGGTGGGCATCACAGACTAAGTACCTGGGGTGACTGTAGTGGTATTTGGCTATACTCCTAAACACTATTGTTTAGAAAACCACCCCTAGTCTAACAATGATTTCGTTTATGTAAATGGGTGGTTTTTACTAATGTCCTTATGATATTCCCATGAAGGAAACAAAACTACAGATTTAAGTAGTTGAGGATCAAAGACCCACAGATGTCAGTTCGGGAAGTAGTGGGTGGAGGGCACTGCATTCCCACCTCACATTCCAGACAAAGGTCAGTGATTCCAAGAATGAGTGTATTTGCTTTGGCTACAATGTGGGTCAAGGGCTCACAACCCAGAGTTTGGCTTCCTTTCCTGGGACCCCATTGGTTGTAGAATAGCAGAACTCCAATCCCATCTCTGTTCCTCACACAGAGCTGCATCCTCCTCACACAGCTCTGTGGGTGCCAGATAGGCCTAGCACGTCTGCTCCTTCTAAGAAGCACCTATATGCTTTTATAAATTAAACTCTTGATTCTGAGATGCTACTTCCACACCCCAGAAAAGATCAAAGCTGACCCACCTCTCTCTCCTTTCTGATTATACAGCCAGCACACAGCTGCCCGACTGCAGTCAACAAGAGTTCTGTGTCCCTTTTGTCCTTGCCCAGCACTTGCCCCTGCCTGCCTCTATGCCCCTTGCTTCCCATTCCCTGCTGCGATTTCAATGCTCAGGTACAGAACATTTCAGAACTATTTGGGAACTTGGGACCAATGGTGAAACTTGGAATAAATGGTGGATCCACCCAAGAGCTGACATTAAGGGCACAAGAACCCAGAAGAAATACAGCACTGGTTAAGAGTCCTGGCACTAATGGGTGACGGTGCATGGGCGCCTAGACATATTCATGCCAGAACTGGTCCTCTGCCAACCTCTCAGAGCAGGTAGGCCTATGCCTGGGAGTCCTAACCCCATATGATCCTGAGTAATTCTGGCCCCACTGAAATTTGACTGAGTTCTAAGCAGTTGCCAGGGGCCTGATGTGGGATTCACTGTCTCTGTATTTTCTCATTTTTTTTTCTCCCCTTTCTGTGATTGCTAAGATCGTTATTTCCCACATGCATCTCTGACAGAAAAGCAGCCAGATCAGACCTGGAAGCCCCACAGGTTCCTTGAGTCCCCAGACAGGCAAGAGAGGAGTCCTTCCTTTATGCCTGGAACCAGAGGGAGAGTGTTTCCTTAGTGGGAGAGCAGTGCCCTTGCCAAGCTGGCAGAGCTCTGACTCTTCCACACCCTGCCTGCCCAGAGCCCTTCCTTTCTAAGCTTCCCAGCACTTCTAAAGAAAATAAACATGACACTTAGTAAAGATTCATTTCTCATTAAATGGCAGAATAATGAAGACCTGGGGCTGGAGAGGTGGCTCGTGGTTAAGAGCACTGACTGCTCTTGCAGGGGACCCGGGTTCAATTCCCAGCACCCACATGGCGGCTACGAACCATCCTTAACTCCAGTTCCAAGGGAATCCAAAGCCCTCTTCTGACCTCTGAGGCATTGCACTACACTCACATACATGCAGGCAATACACTCATACACGTAAAATATTAAAAAAAAGAAGAAGAAGAAGAAGAAGAAGAAGAAGAATGAAGACCATCATTTTAGGTCTCTCCCTCTAGATTGTGGGACCATGGAAACAGAAACTGCATAGAAGCCCATGGGCAGCCAGTCAGGCAAGCAAAGCTCTGGCAGTTGGGTTTATAGGTCTGTTGTTGGCCCACAGACCTGCCATAAGCCTGCTGCCCTCATACTGACTCATCCACTTCTTCACAGTAGGGGCCTCCCCAGTTCCTGCTGTCTGTCAGCCAGTGCAGCTTACTCGGGCCTCTTAGGGCTTCCTGGGTGCCAAGCCAGGCCAGAACATTTCAGCTTCCTCAGTCTTGCTCCATGTATCATGGCTGGGCTTCCAAGCATCTTATTGCAGGATTTCAGAACAGCACACTCCTAATCTGCAGGCCTGGACCTGGATTCTGCTACTCCCGGCTCTTTTGGATTCCTTTCCTATGGTAGGATGGATGAGTGGGGTAGAATCTCAAGTCACCTATCCCTTCTAGTCATTGGCTGGGTTCTGGAATGGACAAAGGAAGACATTACCAACTGGCCCAAATCTTGCAAAAATAAGTTAGTAAAAATCCAAGAAAAGGATAGATCAGGACAAGTCTCTCCCTACTAAATAGGCCCCTTGGAGGAGCCAAGCAAAGGTGGTCTGGAGGGCAGAGGGAGCGCATTTTTGCACCCCTGCACCAGATGCTTTCCCAGCAGGCCTGTGTGCTGCTCATGGCTCCCCGCTGCCAGCCCTTAGACGCTCAGCGTGTATTCTTTGCAAAAATGCCAGTTTAGCTCATGCCCTCATTTGCAAGGTGGAAAACAGAGGTGCGAGAGCTGGAATGAGTTACGAGAGTTTACATGAACTGGCAATGGCAGAGCTGGGGTCAGGCTCTGGCCTGATGATTCCCAGAAGCAAGAGCCAGGTCCAGGCCTGCAGACTAGGAGTGTGGTGCTCTGAAATCCTGCAGAGAGACACTTGGGAGCCCAGCCATGGTAAATAGAGCAGGACTGAGAGAGCTGAGATGTTCTGGCCTGGCTTGGCACCCAGGATGCCCCAAGAGGCCTGGGTGAGCCACAGGAGCTGGAGGAAGCCCAGGAGCTGAGTAAAACACCAGGGTCCCAACTCTTTCCACCACAGTAGAGAAGACTGCCATATCTGATTAAATCCATGACTCCTTTCTTGCTCAGAGGCAGCCTTTGTAGAGCCCTCGATAGCACGTTCTTCACTATGACCACTGCCCAGTACACAGGTCATTTGTGGAATGAGGGAATGACCAGTTGAGCCTCTCTATATAGCAGTGTCTGTATCTCCAAGACAACAAAAATTGGATCTTGAGCGTGGTGGAGCATGCCTGTAATCCCAACACTCACAGGCTGAGGCAGGAGGATCTTGAGTGATAGCCTGTCTTAAAAAATTCTTTGGACCTTGGGAGAGGTAATAAAATATTACAGCATATAAATATATATGCATGGATAGTCTATAGCTATATAGTGTATCTATAGCATTAAAATGTTTTGGGAAAGTAGTTATGACAAAAGACTTCTGAGAAGAGGCAATGATAACGAAAATGTTGAGAAACCCTGGAATACAGGTTCAGAGTCTAGGTGAAAACCATCCTTCTATTTCTAGCTGGGTATCCTTGAACAACTTAACATTTCTCTATCTCCCTACTCAAATGGGAATAAAATGATACTTAGTTCCTAGTTTGTTGTGAGGATTACATGGTAAATACATGCCAAGAATTTAGCTCAGTGTTGGGATACAAGTTCACAATTGATGTTAGAAGCCGTAATTCCCAAGGTTGCTGAAAGTGCGCTGGTCTTGCACTGTTCTAGTTAGCTTCTCCATTGCTGTGACAAACAGTCTGACCAACACCAACTTGGAGAAGAACGGGTATATTTGGCTTACATCTCCTGGTCACAGTTCATCACTGAGGAAGCCCAAGGTAGAAACTCAGAGCAGAAACTTGGAGCACAGACCATGGAGGAACGCTGTTTACTAGCTTGCTCCCCTGGCTCCTGCTCAGCCTGCTTTGTTATATAATACAGGCCCACCTGCCCAGGGGTGGCACCACCCACAGTGGGCTGGGCCCTCCCACATCACTCAACAATTAAGAAAATGCCCCACAGACATGGCCACAGGCCAATTCAATGTAAGCAATTCCCCAGCTTGAGGTTCCCTCTTCTTAGGTGTGTCAAGTTGACAACTAAATCTATCTAGCACCTCCACCTATGTGGCAACAAGGTAGGAACAACTAAGGCCTCCCTCTGCCCCTGCAGAAGTCCAGCTTCTGGTTCTTTCACTATCACTGCTTGGTGCAGTGCATTGGCACTCATTGAGCCTCTAATTCAGTCACCAGCTGCCACCTAACCACCACTCAGCTGCACCCCTCACCCCATAGACCTAAGGGTAATGCTAGGTGCACTGTTGGATAATAAGCTTCCCAAAGCCCTTCAAGTGATTGACAGTTTCATAGGGAAGACAGGAAACCCATACTCTACCCAGTCAGTGCTTCTCAACTTTAGTATATATAATACAGAAATTGCCTGGGCATCAGGCTAAAATTTAGACTCTGCTACAGCAGGTCTGGATTGGATGGAGAGTCTGCCTTTCTGAAAAGCTCCCAGGGGATGCTGATGGTATTTGTCCACCATTTAAGGAATGAAGTAGTAAAGAAACTGCCCTTTCCCCCAGTTAGCCAAAGGGAGGAAATTTTTTTTCTTTTTTCTGCTGATGTCTGCACATTATTTTGTCATCTTTTGGGGCCCATAGTAAAATATTCACATTGGAAATTTCTAGAACAAAATATTCAAGAATTGCAACCTGGAGTTACAACCAGTCTGTTAATATTTGTAGTAGGGGGTTATCAAGAGCTCACTTCAGTTACATTTGTTTTACTTTCGTGACCAAAATCTTTGTGGGAAAGGAAGAAAGGGAAAGAGAGAGAGAGAGAGAGAGGAAATGGAATGCAGCTTATTAACTTCCTGTTGAAAGCAGCCTCAGGGAGCCACAGTTTCTTCTGGCAGAAACCACGAAGGGAATATAAATAGGAATCTTTCGAAGAGAAACCTCCAGCAGCACAGGACAGTTGAAACCAGGCACTACAATCAGACAGTGTCCAGGAATCCTTTTCCATCATAAAATAAAATCTTCTATATAATTCTAATGATGTTTATGGAAGATCTCCAAACAGAAAAGTTCAGGGTTTGGGGTTCAGAGTCAAAAAGCAGGTCCCAAATAGCAAGAAACAGCAATAGTTTTTCTTTAATAATTTGGGTAGCGAAAGAGTGAAGATGTGGCATGCTGATGGTTTGGGAAGGGGAGCCGGAGGTGAGCCCAGCTTACACAGTCGTCTTTGATCCGCTCCATGGATTTCTTTGTTATCCCCCTCAACTATTGTTGCCTCATTCAAACAACTGGGGACACTAGAGTGGTGCGAACATTAGAATCTGTGATCTAGGGGCCTTGGGAGATGACTCAGTTGGTAAAGTGCTTGCTGCACAAGTACAAGGAGTGAGTTTTGGATCCTTAGAACCAAAGAAGTCAAGCATGGTAGCTTACACTTGTATTGCAATCCTAGCACTGGGAGGCAGAGACAGGAGGATCCCAGAGGCTTGTTGAACAGCCAATCTAGCCAAATCTTGGAGTTTCAGGTTCGAGAGAGTCCCTCTCTCAAGAAGTAAGACGGAGAGTGATTGAGGAAGACACTTTGTCCTCCCCGCCTCCCCGGCCCCAGAGAATCTGTGGTCTAGCTAACAGGTGGGGCTCCTCCCATGGGGGGTTGTCCAAGTGGGACAATCCAGGGAAGCTGGGAGAAAGATTTTCCTGAGCAGAGACTGATCTTGATTCAGATGTGGTCTCAGATGGTAAAGGCAGAGTGTTTGGGTTAAAATCCCTGGGTTAATGATGCGTACAACACCTGGCATGCCTCTTCTCTAAATGAAACAGGCAAAATGTGGTGAATCACAACACTGACTTCCTAGACATATTGTGAGATTCCACAGGACAAAGCACATGAAGATCTTAGCATAACATGGCATGGATTGAGCACTCATTACAGTATGAATTACACTGGCGAATTGTCATGTGTTGTTGGTGTACATTAAGAGCAGAGTGAGAAGAGGAGGCAGAGTCCCTTGTCTCAGACTTGAGTTTATCTCAACTGTCATCCAAGACTCCCTATCCTGGGGTCAGACTGGCTTCCTGTCACTGTGACAAGCAGGAAGGAGAAAGGCAAACGGCTAATGATATTGAAAATATTACGCCTTTAGGAACAGCTAGAAGGCAAACCATTTCCATTCAAGGTTAATATGGTTTATCCCATAGCATAAAAATAGCTGCAGTGGGAACAAGAAGCCAGAAGCTCATACTTAGAGACAACTCTGCTCTGCTGAGGAATCTTAATTGAGAACTCCAGTACAACGGTTTCATCAGGGCTTCCCAGTTGTTTCTGCTGGGTGTTGTAAGCAGCTGATTTGATGATGATGTGCTATCTGGCTGGGGCTTCTATTGATTGCTTGTTATGTTCTTTCTCTTTTGCTTACTATATACTTAATAAATCTCACTTACTCTAAACTAAAAGGCTATTGTAGGTTATTCTCCATACAGAATAGCAGTGAGTTCTTTTAGTGAGAGTTCAGTCTTGGACAGAGCAGAAAGAACATGCTGAAGGAAAGAGATAAGAGTTTGGAGAGTTCCTTGCCCACCAGGCACCTTCCTTTGCGCTCACAGAACCAAAATGAATGCTTTCGGCCTTCTCCATGAGTATACATCCCATTTCTTCAGACTTCTTGACCACTCCCCATGGAAAGAAGCCAGTATAGCCACACCAGAGCCCCTTCTACCAGAGCCCCAGAAGTGCACAGTTCTGGTTCTTTACCACTACCTTTCCTAGCCTCCCAGGATCTGGCTCTTCTCCAAAGCCAGTTACACATATTGCCACTGAAGAGACTATTTTCCTTACAATAATAGTAAGATTTTACTTATTTCCAAATTAATTCCTCTTGTCACTAGATACACTTTTAATTGTTGTGATAGATGCCATTTTATTGGTAGGTTATAATTTGTATGACCATTCTCTCACTCTGGGAATATGGGAAATTTTTAACTTTCAGTGTTCTACACAGAACATCCTAGAACAGTATACAGATTACTTTTTCCTGTCCAAAAAATAGCCTTGCTGAAAAAAAAACATAATTTAACCATTAATAATATAATTTGGCTGGGCATGATGGCACATGCTTTTAGTCTCAGCACTTGGGAAGCAGATGCAGGTGGAGCTCTGTGTGATTGAGGCCAGCCTGGTCTACATAGCAAGTGCCAGGTCAACTGGGGCTACAGAGAGACCCTGTCTCAAAGAGATGAAAAAAAAATATATATATAATTTGATGTTTTTTGTTTTTAAAAGAAATTTATTTTACTTTTAATTTTGCATATGTGTGTGGGTCTGTGCGCGTGAGTGCAGGAGCCCATGAAGGCATCAGATCTCCATGGAGATGGAGTTACAGATGGTTGTGAGCTACTTAATGTGGGTGATAGGAATCTTACTTGGGTCTTTTGAAAGAGCAGCACATGCCTCTTAACTGCTGAGCCATCTCTCTAGCCCCTAATTTAGCGGATTTTAATATAACACTGCTATCACTATCATTACAATAAATTTTAAAAATATTTTATTTATTATTTTTACTTTATGTGTATGTGTGTGTTGTCTGCATATAGGTGAGTTACAGACAGTTATTAGCTGCCATGTGAGTGCTGGGATTTGAACCAAGGTCTTCTGCAAGAACAACCAGCATTCTTATCCACTGAGCCATCTCTCCAGCCCATCCTTACAATAAATTTTAGAACACCATCCTAAAAAGAAACATTCCCACTAACAGTCCAGCCCTTCTCCCCATGGATCTTAAGCAACATCTAATTTATCTTCTGACTCTGTGGGTTTCCCTATTTTAGAAATATTCCATAAGTGGAATCCCATAATATTCCAAAAGACCATTCCATCCCATCATCTTTTATGACTGGCTTCTTTCACTTAGCATGCTGTTTTTGAAGGTTCATTTATGTTGTAGCATATATCAGCGCATCATATCATATGTTGCTAAATAGTATTCCATTGCTTAGCTATTCCCCTTTCATTGTCATATGGGAAGTATTTTCATGTTGGAACAATAAATACTATGACTACGGGCATTCATGCATAGTTTGTGTAAATGGGTTTCCATTTCTAATGGGTCCACTGTGTAGTTTTGCCCTTCATCCACTGCTGCTTCCTGTGGCTTAACTCTTGTTCATATTAAACTCAGTCTCTCCACCTCAAACCTCTTTCTGCCCTGCTGCATACTGCAGGTCCCACCACCCAGCCTGTTGCAGAAACTCCTGAGTCATCCATTCTGCTTCTCCCTCTGCAGCCCATAGCCAGTCCAGCTGCCACTCAAACAGAGGTATTCCCCCGGAGAAGGCTTTGCTAATGTTCTAGAAACAATCCTTTATACAACTGCACCGCTGTTTATATTTGTGAGATTATGTGATTAATGTCAGTTTGTTCAGTATTTTATCCCATGTGCTGAGACCACTGCCTAGTTTATAATAAGGTTTGCAAACCTCTCAAGTATGGATAATTGGTTATATATAAAGCTTCCTATTATAACACCGCCTAGCTCCCAGGATGCTAGGATTGGCAATATAAATTTTATTTGAGCTTTTTTTAAAAAACTAATTTCTTAAATTTAGGCATCATTTATGTCCAGCACAATTCACCCTTTCTGATGTACAGTACTGTGAGTTTTAGCAAATGTATATAGTCATATAATCACCACCATAATTAAGATAAGGAACAGCTTATCACCCCCATTTCCCTGACCTCATTTGTAGTCAACTTCTCTCCTCAACCCTAGCTCCAGAAATTCTGATAGGAAGTTTTCTGTCTCTATAGCTTTCCTTTTCCAAAGTGTCATATCAGTGGGACCATGTGGTATGCAGCCTTTTTGATTTAGACTTTTTCTCCCTCAGCATAATGCATCTGAAATGCATGTATGGTAATTTGATAGTTCATTCCTTCTTATTGCTGAATAATATTCCATTGTATGGAAGAACCATAGTTGTTTATCCATTCCCCAGTTGAAGAACATTTGAGTATTTCTAGGTTTGTGTGATAAGTTAGTGTAAACATTCACGTACAGGTTTTGTGTGAACTAAGCTTTTAGTTTTATTTGGATCAATATCTAGGAGTGGGGTTGCTGGGTCATACAGTAAGCATATGCTTAACTTCATAAGAAACAGTTTTCCAAGGTGGTGGCACCGTTTCGCATTCCCACAGCAAGGCCTGTGTCCAGTTCTCTGCACTTGCGGGCTCTTCACATGCTCTGGGTTCAAGTCCTGGATCACAAACGCCATCTGCTAATAGTTTTGCTTTTCTGATCTGAAGCGTATTTCATTCTCTTTACAATATATTTCAAAGAGCAGAAGCTTTCAATTAAAGATCTTTTTAACATCTATTTATTGTGAGGGGGGTGCACACACGCATTCACAAGTATACTAAGGTGCATGTATAGAGGTCAAAGGACAACTTATGAGAACCGGTTCTCTCCTTCCATCATGTGGGTTCCTCAGCTCAAACTCAGGTCATCAGGTTTGGTGGCAAGCACCTTTACTCACTGAACTATGTCACCAGCCCAGAAGCTTTCCATTTCGATGAAGACCGATTTATCAATTTTGTTCCCTTTTCCCTGAGAACTTTTGGCTTAATCTAAGAGCACGAAAATTTCTTCTAGAAACTTTATAGATGTAAATTTTATACTTAGGTCTTTGGTTCATTTTATTTCCTTATCTTGTAAGCTGTTTCATCTGCTTTAGATTTCTAACCTAAGATATGACTGTGCGTCTGTTGTTCTCTAGACAGTAAGCTCATGGAGGGCAGAGATTGTGTTTTAGCTACCAGGACTGGCATTCACATGACTCCCCCATAATGCACCTTTGGCACCTCACTTGCTCTGTGTAGTCTCCTCTGTGTGTGAGTCATGTTTCTATTCTCTTTTTCTTAGATGACATCTTGCTGATAAACATCAGGGCTGTTTATCTCATTGAGAATTAATGAAAATTATCACAACGAGGGAAAAGCATTTCTAGTCCTTCAAAAAACCCCCAAATGTACAAGGCACCAAAGACAGGTAGCAAGTAGCAAGACAGAGAAATAGTTGTGAATCCTGAGAATGGAAAGATGTAGACAGCATCCATAATGAGCCAGACACAAGGATCAGACTGTCAACGTTATTTTCCCCCTGTAGTTATACCTTAACCTCCCAACATGAATGAGTTTACATGTCTCCTCTATGCTCCAGACACCTGGAGAAAAGGGAAGGAGACTCTCCATTCAAGAGGTGTAGACTGACAGACTCCAGGAGAAACCCCTTCCTTCTGGAAGCTCACTCTCTGACCTGTTTTCAGAAACTATGTGGGAGAGATTCCGGTGTCAGCAGCAAAGAAAGAGAGGGGTCACAGAGGACAAGCAGCAGATCTAGAAGCTTCTGGAAACACTTGGAGGAAGTACACCTCAGGGCTGCCAGGTGTTCTTAGGGACACGCTGCTTTGTGGCCCTGCTGATGTCACTGAGCAAAGAAGAAGCCATGATTAAAGGACAAAAACCATTTGTTATCTCTGGAAAGTTCTTAAAGAACTCCAAAGTTTTCATAGAACATTTCATTTCTGACTGGAAAGAATCTGTAAAATGGTGTGGCTTTTGGATTTTCATTTTAAATTAGAGATTGGGAAATGGACAGCATGCAGATTTGAAGTTAGACTGTTCTGGGAGTCTCATTAGAATAAATTCCATGACCTTGGCATTTCTGGAGCATTTAAAGTAATTACAGAAAATGGAAGTAAGAAGGAAAGATTTTTATATT